>NW_026946893.1:1200000-1526346 GCF_910591565.1 Cydia splendana
AAATATGACCAAACATCCTTTTAGATAGCGTTGTGTTTGTGTTTAGTGTGCGTGTTGGCGACATAGGTTTCCAGGCCGTAGAGAAGCATATCTATTTGTTGATGGCGAAGACTTCTGCCTGAAAGATTGAGGCCTGTCTGCCCAAGCTCTGAGCTTATTGCATTGCCTTTCTTGGAACTCTTCAACGTACTTTCGGTCCTTGGTCCATTTGTCTCTTAGGAGAGGTATATCTGGTCTGTGTAGAGTTTGGTAAAATGACATTCGGTGTACGTGTTCACTGTTCAGTGGGCATGCTAAGAGTTATATTTGGTTAATGCTTGAGAGCGCCATGTGCATTTGGCCTGTTTTGTGTGCATATTATGTAGACGCACTGCTTGCCACCATTTGAATATTGTATTTAGAGCTCTTTGCATTAGGTTGGATATCGTGTGGAGGTAGGGGCCTTTGATAAAGGCAAAAGAAAAAGAAGAAGAATTTTTGAGTAGCAACGATGTTAGACTAATAATGGACTGACGGATTTAGGCAACAGAACAGGTCACAACCGAACAGATCATAACAGATCAGGTTAGAACAGAACAGATCACAACAGAATAGGTTACAGCAGAACAGATTAGAACTGAACAGGTCACAACAGGACAGGTTAGAACAGAACAGGTCACAACAGAACGATTATGGAATTAGTCTGTTTTAATTGTGAACAGAATTCCGCCTGGTCCACGCCGAATGAGTATGGTATGGGTATCATAGAGCATTGACTGAATATAATAAACAAATCAGGGAGGCAAAAATGAGGTCATGGAGAAAGTTCCGTTTAGACACGGCAATCGTACGGGGGTGCCAGGCACTCCTCACGCGCACCCGAGTTTCATACATCGTCATTGTTAGTAGCTCGGTACTACTTACAGGGCCAGCGGGTCTTATTTGAATTGTTCTTTGTATTATGGGCAGTTGTATAAAAGTCTGTGACAACCCTACTGTGTTCTTGTGTGGTGTCTGCATTTACGCAAACATCAAAGGTGTCGGTTCACTGTTACTTTTTACACTGTGGTACTCTGAAGATATTGCCCAAACTCATAAAGGAGCAAGAACTTACATAATACTCTCCAAGACACCAACCAACCAACTATCTCAGTCTCCTTAAACACCAGATGGCACATTTATGAACACGGAAGAGGAACTTGCTCAGAGACAGAAAGAGACACCCACTTGCCCGGTTCACACTCAACCAGTAATACACAGCTTTGCGCCCATAGGAATTCTCGAATTCACAGGGCACTGGAATATAGCAACAAACATCTTTATTCTTTAGACTAAACAAAATTAAATGGGCATTGGAAAAATGTAAACCATTTAAATCGGCGGCGCTTTTACAGCAATCTGCATCTGGTCTGGTCATAATATTCCGAGCAAGTTTCACGTGGTAAATCGTACCAGATAAATGGACTCGGGTCAAGGTAAACTTCATACCAAAAGGAGGGAACTACACAGACCAGATATACCTCTCCTAAGAGACAAATGGACCAAGGACCGAAAGTACGTTGAAGAGTTCCAACAAAGGCAATGCAATAAGCTCAGAGCTTGGGCAGACAGGCCTCAATCTTTCAGGCAGAAGTCTTCGCCATCAACAAATAGATATGCTTCTCTACGGCCTGGAAACCTATGTCGCCAACACGCACACTAAACACAAACACAACGCTATCTAAAAGGATGTTTGGTCATATTTTCTTATTTCGAAAGCCGCCCATTACAATAATTTGAACTTTACAGTAAAGGAAATTATGTCGAAATTGCATCTACGATTTTTATTTTTGAAGATAGCCCATCTAGCGTCGCATAGTTGAGCTACAATCACAGAAGTTCTGCTACTCCGCAACATAGATGTCAACCTTATTACATTTAAATAAAGTTGGTTTTTGTACTAAACAATCAAAAAATCCTAGCGAAAATATTGAAATACTAGCTATTGCCCGCGACTTCGTACGCGTGGAATTAGTGACAGCAGCTAAAGTAGGTATAGCGCCTGGATAATGCTAATAGCAATCATTCAATTTGCGCATTACTTACTTCAATTATTAGGCAATTCATTAACTCTTTCAATTCCACCCGCCTTTGCACTCTCTTCAGGGATGATTTCCGACATAAAAACTATCCTATGTCCTTCCCCGGGACACAAACTATCTCTATACCAAATTTCAACTAAATCGGTTCAGCGGTTTAAGCGTGAAGAGGTAACAGACAGACAGACAGACACACTTTCGCCTTTATAATATTAATATACTAGCTTTTACCCGCGACTTCGTCTGCGTGGAATTAGTACCAGCAGCTAGAGTAAATACAGCGTCTGGATAAAATATAATAGCAATTCGAGCATAATATGATTAATTGTTTATACCACTTAACAGGCACTTCATTCATTTTCTCATTTCCACCCCCCTTTTCACCCTATTTAGGGACGACTTCTGACATAAAAACTATCCTATGTCCTTCCCCGAGACTTAAACTGCTGTCAAATTTAAACTAAATCCGTTCAGCAGTTTAAGCGTGAAGAGGTAATAGACAGACAGACAGAGACACTTTCGCATTTATAATATAATATACTAGCTTTTGCCCGCGACTTCGTCTGCGTGGAATTAGTACCAGCAGCTAGTGTAAGTACAGCGCCTGGATAAAATCAAATAGCAATTCGAGCATAATATGCTTAATTGTTTACACCAATTAACAGGCACTTCATTAATTTTCTCATTTCCACCCCCCTTTTCACCCTCTTTAGGGATGACTTCTGACATAAAAACTATCCTATGTCCTTTTCCGAGACTTAAACTACCTCTATGCCAAATTTAAACTAAATCCGTTCAGCGGTTTAAGCGTGAAGAGGTAACAGACAGACAGACAGACACACTTTCGCATTTATAATATTAGTATGGATATATTAATAAGTATGGATGGATGGATAGTATGGAAGAATGGATTGATGAAATAATACTTAGCGATGATATGAAATCCCTCATTGTAATTTTAAACGGATTTGTTTTCACATTGACATTGCTTAACCGCCGCCGTACTGAACTGACAAAAGGGAGCGTGTATGAACTATATGGGGCAGCATAGGAGTCATCAGATTTTTGACGCGAGACGTAAATGTGACGTTTATGCTTCCAATGGAGCCCACAAGATGGCAGAACCTACTATGCACAAGGAAACGTACCCACGAGAACGGCAGATGGTATAGCACTTGCTTTAACCACGTACTTGTGTACATATGTTTCCTCTACATACGATTGTCCACAGTAATTAGCTTTTACCAGTACACAACCTGACTGACTCCCCCGCGGTTTTCATCGATATTTGACAAGTTTTGAGCAGTTACTCCTATATTTACGCTACAGATAGAATTATAAGACAAATAGCTATCTGTTCTTCAATCTTTGATCTCCATTCTTGTCTGCCGCTGCCGGATTTTGAAAGAAATTAATACTTATTTTTGAAGTGAAAACTTCTTTAGCGGCGCTGAGCACTTTTTGAGGTGGGGAAAAAATGATAAACTCGATACAGCGTAACGCGTAACGCGTAACGTAACGCTGACGTCAAGTGTCACGGACAATGTTATTCACCAAATAACTTTAGTCATAACGTATGATACGTTATGACTAAAGTTATTTGGTGAAATCAGGTCAATTATTTAAAACTGGACTTTTATATTAAGCAATAAAGCTCAATATTCTAATCTTGTACGGGCTGAAATACGAGGATCTCACAGTTACATTCTAACTTTATATCACTCAAATATAATTCAATAAAGCTACATCTTGATGAAATCGCTAATAAAAGTGAACTCTAGTACTGGTGAATAAAACTCAAAATATTATGACCAAATATATTTAGACGTGAGGTCTGCAAGGTAACTTTACAATTTCTATTCGAATTTTAAACAATTAACGCTACAAATTTAAGCTCACTGGCCAGCAATTTCGGAACTAAAGTTTTTCAATAGAAAGGAGGATGGGTCAAATTATACATAGTGCTGCAGGCATTTTGGACTAGTCATTGAGTTTTCACTTCTGTCGGCACTCCCTGAGTGCAACCCGTTGTTATTTATTATTTGGGTTCGTCTTTGACGGCTCTAAAACTGGTCAGATATTTAAATTTTAAACTAATTAACACAAAGGTTATGGCTACAAAACCAGTTTTTGGCCTACAATTGTCCAACTTTGATGTCAAATATATCGAAGACAATGAACTTTGAAGTAAATATGGCATACTATATTGCTTAAAGCCGTTGCTATTCCTATGATAAGCTGCAAAATACATTAGAAAATTCAGATTGAAGGTCATTGGCACCTGGGATCCCCTTGACAACGAATTTTGTAAAACCAATTGTTTTCTTTATGTAGCTGGGAAACCGCTCCCCAAACTTGCATCGGGACATTATAAAATACCTAAATGATTGTTAAAATAAATAAATAGTCAATCACTGTTAAACTTTTTTTTATTTCAGACATAAACAGACATACACTTATTCGCAGTCAAAAAACACGTAAGTTCTCTTAATGATTTTCGGGTTCATCACTTCCACGAACCACATCCCCGCGTCTTTCCAGATTAAAGTTTTCTGTTTAAGAGGCACGGAGAGGAATGATCTAATGTTGTGTTTTCTTAGCACCTCCAGCAAAAGCCCCTCCGCATGGTATCCCGAGTGTAACTGAAGGATGGATCTCTGCTCCAGAAGTTCTTTGATCAGCTTCTTGAGATCGATCCGGGCCGCCTCCCACTTGTAAATGTCCACGTCAGGTGCTTGCTCCTCAATTGCTGAGATGAATGCAATATTTGTTTCATCGCTATCTCCACATTTATAATTGTACCCCAACCCCTTGTTACTGAACCACAGCCTCACAACTAGTTCAATAACGTACTCCATTGTTATTTTCAGATTTTTCAATTATTTTGGAATGCGTATGCGCCAGTTGCAGGTTGCTGGTATTGTGATCTCATTTATGATAATAGAATGGGAATATATATACCCGGCAGTCATGAGCGGTGGAGGGAAATGACCAAACGAGATAGTCTTATGTATCTTTCACTAGGAGTAGCAGAGAAAGCGTTATTATTGTTTGTCCTTGTCATACTCGCACATTTTTTTCCCCACAGTAAATTTATAGTTTGTCAAAGGACTGTCTCATTTCAATCATAGAATCATACTATCTTTGTCTTACACTAGTACTAGCATCCAAAAGAATTTCATAAGAGCTTGTTGCTAGGCCTACATGAATAAAGTATATTTTTGATTGAAAAGAATGAGTATAGTTTTCCTGGTTCTTACTGACTGAATTGGTTTGACCAACTATAGTATGGTTTATAGTGGGTAACAAATAACCCGACCAAATTACGTAGGTTATGTTTTGATATGTTGTCAGAAATCTTAAAACGTATTCTCAATTTCATCACATTGCGTATAATCTGTCCTCTCACGGGTGCACGCGAACGGCATGTCTATATTAAATACTAGATAAGAGTATACCCCTCCAACATCGCACGGGTTTCATAACCATGTCACATTACAGAATTTCAGCATTAGTAAAATCTACTTTATTTCTAGTACTTCATTATCTTCTTCTTAGCTTCATTATCAGACTAAGGTTACTTAATTCATGACAGCTGATATTTGCTTTTAATTTCATACATAATTTTAAGGATACGCCTAAATACGGTAAAGTTTAATACATCAAACTCTCTCTGTCAAATTCCACGGTAGGGATTGCAAACCGGATTGATTTTCAATCCGGCCGGATCCGGCCGGATTCTGGCCTCAATCCGGCCGGATCCGGCCGGACCGGATCCGGTTATGTATAAGGATATTAAGGTTAATTAAATGACATATTTTTCAAGTTTTATGCGTTATATGAGAAACAAAGGTTACAAGTTACAAATGTATTCATAAAACAAATATTTGAAGTTAATAAGAAATAACTTTTTAACAATAAAATAAAACTAAGTGCTGATTTAGACGGCGCGCGAACTCGCATGCGATTTTAGTTACAATGCGGACTGTTGGTTACGTCTTACCTCCAATTCAAGTTTCATTACATTGCATCGTCTAATTGAGCCCTAAGTATTAAAAAGTGTCACAATGTTAGTACTGCTCAAATTTACGTTTACAATATACCTAATTATAAATTAGATTACATTCCAAAGCCTGTTAATGGGATAATTATGGGATGGGAATTGGAACTCCTTGAAAGGACAAGTTTTCGTGACTGTTCTTTGATGGAATTATTTGTAACGCTGACATCCATTCTAGTAACATTATATTTTACTTTTAACCAAAATTATATGAAATGCGCTCCAATATTATCTTGCTTAAAAATAGTTTTATAGCCTAAATCATAAATAAATGAATAATCCATGAATAAGTATTTGGGGACAATCTTATACAGATCGACCTACTCGTAGCCCCAAGCAAAGTTTGTACTATGGGTACTAGCTGGGTAGTACTACTAGGCGACAATATATATACGTACCTATAGTAAATTGATAAATACATGCTTATATACATAGAAAACACCCATGACTCAGGAATAAATATCTGTGTTCATCACAGAAATAAATGCCCTTACCGGGATTCAAACCCAGGACCATCGGCTTCATAGGTAGGGTCACTGAATGGTCACTACCCAGCACTAGGCCAGACCGGTCGTTATACATGGCTTCCATGACATCTCCATCCTTTAATTTTTACTTCTAAGTATTTAAGTAAGTAATCGTTGTATCGATATCGTGCCGATTCGTGCCACCAACATGAAAGAAGAGGAAATCCTCTTCTGTTCTCAACCATCGTCATATTAAATACCTTTTCCATTCGTTCTTTATTCTGTTTAAAACCCTTGCTACACGGTCGCCGACAAGCCTTCTAACCGTCTGAGCTTGGTCTATCCTTGGTCAGTTTTGGTCAAATTTTGTTGAAAACAACTGTCTACACGGTCCGGGGCGGACCAAGGCCACGCGGTCTGAAGGCTTGTCGGCGACCGTGGAGCAAGGGCTTAACTTCTTTCTTCTATCCGTCACCTTTATCTCACCTAAAACGCATAGTAGGTGCTGTGTACGGTCTTTAAAAAATAATAATAATAATAATAAATAATAATTTTCCCGGATCCGGTCCGGATCCGGTGATTTTAACCGGATCCGGTAGCTCCAGAAAAGTGCTGGATCCGGCCGGATTACCGGATCCGCCGGACCGGATTGCAATCCCTATTCCACGGTGAATGGCAAATAGTCATTTCATAATAGAAAGTTTACAATCACATACGACTTTTTGTTTTCGAACGTCACGGTCAACGTCCCAACGGTTGGCTACTCGCAAGCGTGTACACATCTTGAAGTTGCAGGCATCCATAGGCTACGGTGGCTGCTTACTATCAGGCGGAGCCGTCTGCTTGTTTGCCACCGACGTGGTATAAAGAAAAGCATCATCATCATAAAGAAAACGCCGAGTACATATTTTAAAAGGAACATATTGGGCCTTTTTGCAATTTCATAGGCAGCGGATGTCTTTGGAACTAACTAGCGGTGTCCACTGACGAGGCGCCACTAGCGACCTCTATACATTTGATGGAGAACTATAACTTACCATGAACCCCCTCTGACACTATTTTCTATTGGCAGACTTTTTTAGAACTAATCATTAGTGACATCTATCCATTTCATAGCGAATGTTTTTGGAACTAACTAGCGGTGTCCACTGACGAGGCGACACACTCGCGACATCTATACCTTTAAAGGAATCAACAACTAACTCACATACAAAGTGGCGCCATCTAGCGGTTTGCTATTTTAGCGGCTTTGAGCAATCGGTGCAAGTGTACTCGGTGCAAGTGTACTCGGTGCAAGTGTACTCGGTGCAAGTGTACTCGGTGCCGCGCCGATTGAACGAAGGGGCATGGAGCAAAATATTGTAAGCGCCATGAGTATCTAACGTGGATTAGTTTTTATTAATAATTTTACTTTTAACATTGTGTATTTTTAAATTTTTGACATGTGTAATTGAATAAATAAAATGTTACTCATTCACTTTTAAACTTTTTTTTGACCATTCCCCACATTATTGCGCAATTCCCCATTCCCAATTAAAAAAAAGAAGTGTATAGGTTTTTAAATAAACCTTGATTCATTTCCCCGTGCGCAAGTGTCGTGGCCTTGACGAGCACACCTGGGCGCGCGAGTCTCCCCTTTCCCCGCCACACCCCGCATCACACCCTGCGGGCCGATGCATGTACCCAACGCATGATTCTAGGATATAACTGCATCTGGCATGAGGCGCGGGGGGAAATGACCGAACACGATAGTCTTGTATCTTTCAGTAGGAGTAACAGCGAAAGCGCTATTATCGTTTGTCCTTGTCACACATATTTTGTTCGCTTCCCTCTCGCTCCATCACCCTACCCCTCACCCCTCCCGCGGCATTGACCTTGAATGCTCACGTGTCGCCGAGGCGCTTCCCCTCTCCCCTCACCCCGCTAGGCACCCTCCCCTCCTCACCCTACCCCCTCAAGGCCACTCCCCCTCCCCCTTCCCCTCCCCCGTCTCCCCTCCCCCTCCCCCTTCCCCTCCCCCGTCGCTCCTCCCCCTCATCCCTGCCCCTCCCCTCACCCCCTCCCCTCCCCCAACCCTCCCACTCCTCCCCTCTCCCACCCCCTCAAGGCCACTCCCCCTCCCCCCCACCCCGCGGGGGGATTTAAATACCTACTCTGAGGCAGAAACGGCAATTCTACGCTACTAACGGTGACTTTGAAATTTACTTAGATAAGTTAGAACTATTATTAGATAGATTAATAAAAGAGAATAAAAGTTTCATTCTAGTCGGCGACCAAAATGTCGATTTCATGTCAGAGAACGTATCGAGGCGGCGGGTAAACGAAATCTTACAAATGTATGGGTGTAAAAACTGTGTCGAGTTTCCGACCCGTGTGTCCGCGCACAGCTCGACCTGCATCGACTGCGGGCTGGTACCGCGCGAGTACCGGGGCGTTGAGACCCGCCCGCTAGATACCCCAATCAGCGATCATAACGCACAGGTATTCACCCTCCCTACTACACGACAAACACTTGAACCAAACAGTTTCATGCAAAAAAGACTATTTACTGACGAATCATTAATTACTTTTTATATTGACATTGAAAATTATAATTGGAATTTTGTCTATAATGACGTAATTTCTATAAATGACAAATTCGACAAATTATTTAATATTTTAATGTACTATATTGATATTCACTTTCCAATGAAAAATATTTTAGCTAAGAAAAACAAACATGCACCATGGATTACAGAAAAAGTCTTTCTAAATTGATTACCAACTACAATGACTTGACAGTAATGAAACAACAGTACCCAGATCTTGAAAATCTCGCGGAGTGCATCAGCCACCAAGCAGATTGCATTAAGTCAGAAACTCTAACTGCCCGTCGAGAATACTTTGGAGATCGTATAGCCAATAGTAAAAACCCATCAAAGGAAATGTGGCGTATAGTAAATGATGAGTCATCTGCAAAACCATTACGACATACTATTTCACTCAGGGATGAAAAAGGAAATGATTTGCCCTGCAGCGACGTACCGGAAGTATTAAATCGACACTTTCTGACGGTAACATCAAAATATAAATTAAATATTAACAAATTAGACTCTGTGGAGCACGTTAGGCATCATCTAAGAAACAAAAACGTTCCTAATTTCATTTTGCCAAAAATCACACTCACAGACCTAAACCGCACTCTGAGATCCATGGTAAAAACACGACAGACACTAGATATCTACGATATTTCCCTAAACATACTCGAGTGCATCTGGCCAGTCGTCGCAGGGCTACTAGTAGAACTCATTAATACCATGTTCTCGTGCGGTGAGTACCCGGACGTACTGAAAAGCACTCGAGTATGTCCTGTCTATAAGGGAAAAGGTGAAAAAACTGCTGTGGACAATTACAGGCCCATCACTATTGTCCCCAACATCTCTAAATTAGTCGAATCAATTGTATCAAATAGTTTAATGCATCACTTAGAGACAAATGACCTACTGACGGACAGACAGTTTGCGTATAGAAAAAATAGGTCCACCACAACAGCTGCATATGAAGTATATGATTGCATAGCTACGGCGTTAGATGAAAAGGACAAACCGGCAGGGGTATTCTGCGACTTGTCTAAAGCCTTCGACGTTATAAATCATGACTTACTGTTAGAAAAGATCGGAAACTATGGAATCGCTAATAACACCCATAAATTATTTAAATCGTTCCTTCGAAATAGACGGCAGACAGTGGAGGTCAAAATTAAGGGCAAAAGTGTTAAATCCGACGCAGGTATACTGGAAAAAGGAATACCAAGGCTCCGCGCTCGGAAATACCCTATTTTTAATATTCATTAACGATCTCCCTTCCTCTATTGATGATGGCAAGATGGTGTTGTTCGCTGATGACACCACCGTGGTAGTGAAGGCGCATACGTACTCGCAGCTCGAGGAAGAAATAGCAAATACATGCACCCAACTTCATGAGTGGTTCTCAGCGAACGGCCTCATCCTCAACGTCACAAAATCGAATATAATGCTTTTTTCCGCAAGTTCTTCGATTAATATTCCGCAAATACAGATTCCACTTCCAAGGTGTGATTCGTGCAGATTCCTTGGATTTACCGTTGACGCAAAACTAAAATGGAAAGAACACATTAACAACTTGTGCGAAAAGCTTAGTAGTGCTATATTTGCGATGCGCAAAATAAAGCCAATTATTTCAAAAAATATGCTGCTTCAAGTATACTACTCCTATTTTCAATCACTCATGGCGTACGGTATTATTTTATATGGAAATTGCACAGAATCAGAGAGGGTGTTCAAATTACAAAAAAAGGCCTTACGTGTATGTGACGATTACACAATAAACAGTACGACGCAACTACCCGCTAGCTTCACTCCGTGGAGAAGTGTCATGGCGAGTGGGTAGCTGGCGGAGTGCACGAGTGATAACAGTTGTTTCATTTGATCACCCAGTACACAACGGAGCCTGGAGTGCCTGGACGTCACAGATGGCGACGAGGGTAAAATATTACAAAAAATTACGGAAAGGAAAGGTAACGGTGGCGGAAAAAAAAAACAAATCTAAGGTATGGAAATCCTAACCTAATAGCTACCGTATTTGTCCATTTCCTCCCGAGCTGCCGATTGTATTCAGGTAATACAAAATTTTGGGCGAGGTGATATTCTGTGTAACGATTGACGTACGGTTGTACATGATACGAAAATATTAAAACTGCAACGATTTTGCTAGGCGGTACTTACGTAAGTAGGTTATGAAATTCCAAACTCACGTAAGAGGAGTATTAAAGAAACGAATGCAGAATTTAAATATTACTGTAAAAACGTACATCTAGTACCTATACCTAATTTTATAGTTTTGTTTACAATCAATGTTAATAAAAACAATTATGTATATGCACAGTTGATTTTGTCGACTGTTTACATAAGAACAGTGGTTAACTTTACAACTATTATTGAGTAAATAATTGATGATACGTAGCTCGGGAGGAATGTTTACTAAGCAAAGAAGAAATATACGCGTGCTTATTACACTAACTCTTTGACAATGGCTACTGTGCGTGAGCCTGGTTACCAAATGTAAATCCAAAAGTGTAATCAATGCAAGATGGATCAATAATTGGGGTCACTACAAAAAATAATGTACTCATGTTACATTATTCCTATGATGTGGCACCGACGTACTAGCCATGAATTTTTCCATGAAATGGCAGAAACGAATATGCTGATGGTTTGCGTGTTACAAATACAGGTGGTACATGGTTTATTTTCTGACTCAAAATCGTATATTAGAATTCATATGATATAAAGGGTAAATAATCAAACTACCTTCGCGGAAATCATGATTATTATGAGTTGTGTATTTACCGTTCATACTTAAAATATACCGACCTATTTAGTCGTGTAATTAAATACTAAGATATTTTTACATGAGGGAACGTATAGAGAAACCTGCATATCAAGTCGGTATAGTTGTATACATTTTATGGACCTTATGTCCTAAAAGAAATATTGTTCGGTTAAAATAACCAGTTATAATCAATTGAAATGCTATTTGTGACGTCTAGGTTCTGTTGTATTACAAGGTGATAAATAAAACTCAGTTGGTCAGTCACGTGTGCTCCGCGACCCGCCTGTACGCCATGACAGTTGACAACAGAATGTCGACTTGCAGGTAGTTCGCATTGCACTTTTATTGTATAAACGTCACATCTCTTCCTTTTTATAATGATTTATTTAATTTATTTTTTGCGTTAGCCATGCAACAATAGTTCAGTCATCTCACATCTGTTTATCTTATAACTGCTAGGTTAATTTAGATTCTAATTCCGACATACTACCACCGGTTCGGAAAACAGCGTTAACCTCAGACCCGAGAAGAACCGGCGGAAGAAACTCGGCGAGGTGTGGATATATTCATTTCTCAACAGTTCAACAATAAACATTATTTAACAATATAACCTTGGAATATTTACACTATTCCTAGTATCTCTCTCAGTTGCTTAGCGGTCAGCTGGAAGAGATCCTTTAAAGGGATGAGTTCGCCTTTGTACACATTTATTCTATTCTCTTATTGTTATGTACTTGTTTAGCGTAATAAAGTGTTTTAATACAATTATGGTTTTACTTTTACAATATCAGTCTCTCTCCTTCTCCTTTTTTCAGTTTTGAATTTTGAGTCTGCTTTCTTTTATTCAAAATGATAATAACTCGAGGTTTAAATATCTTACGAGTTTAACCTTAATTGATACATATTTTCTTTGGATGCTTACACTTTTCTAGGTATTTTCATTAGCGTTCAAGCTATATACATGTTTCACACAATTAATACCTATTTCGTGAATTTCCAATAAAATTGTAACATACAGGTCGCTTTCCAATAACATCTCGTACATGTACATTATTTATTGGCAACAACTGATTTCCTCAGTTTTACTTGGCTGTTTGATAGGTAATATAGTATAATATATAGATATAATGCAATTTATAATATACGTAAATGGTCCAATGTTAAGTAAGGTAAAAAGTCATACCAGATATCACAACCTACTTAGTTTTACTTGTGTACTGGTATGTTATTTACGCAAACCATGATCTATACAAATAGATTTCTATTACTCGGGTAAAATGATGTAGGTACCTACATATTTGACGGTTATTATTATAAATTGCATTGGATACATTATTTTATTACCGTTTTTTAATTATAATACTTGCTGAATACAGTATTGACCTCAATTATATTCAAGTATGGTATACCGACCTACTGTTAATCTAGCAACTTAATGTTACTTATACAATGAATGATATTATTTATGTTATGAAAACAACTTTAATCCCTGCTTACATTTGGAAGTTGATTTTAGCCTTGACTATAGTCTACAGTAGCCCTTGACTACAATATACACAGCCTTAATTTGACCATGGTTACAGTCACATTAATATATTTTTTTTTATAGACATTTTGCTTCCCTTAGGTTCAATTACTTACAGATATATTATAGAGCAAAACTAGCACCTGTGTATGTTCATTTTGATGGTGGCATATATTGTTTAACTCTAATTATGTATATTTTACAAGGAACCAATGGAATTTCATTACCATGAACATTTACTTTATTATTATTCCGTTGCTTTAATAAAACCCTAGGCCATTTTGGGTTTTAGTTCATACTTGGTACTTAGTACCTGTACGATAATTAAACAACGACTTAAGTAAATAACTCTTTGATAATATATATGTACTCTTGCAAATATAGAGGCTCGATCTGCAACCTCAATTTACAAGGTTTGTTTGATTTTGTTAGTTTCAACCTCAACTAGGCAAACTGCAATTTGGTGCAATCTTAATATTTATTAATATTAATATTTAATATTTAATCAAGATCACGTCTGGTCCTTACGTTTTTATACGTACACAGTATAAATTTCCCACTAACGTGCCTTTTTATTACACTTAATTAAAACTCATCTCTATCTGGGTAACTGTCCGATATTGACGCCATCGCTTGGCCGTCCATTTTACGGATTTGGTTACTATGTTCGTATGTGTATGTTTTCACTATTAGGAACAAGTCATATATAAAGTAGCGCAGTGGGAGTGCAAGGTTTCACGCATCGTCACTGATTGGTACTTTGTATTTTTTTCAGCATTTACTTTAGATACCTACACAATGTGTGGCATTGTGACGGACCCAGTGTCTATTTATTTACCTTAAATTGACCTTTGACCTGATTGTAAATTTATAGAATTACTATTGTGTTCTTTTGGCACTAAAATTAGTTGATTGGCTTTAGGTAATTTATTTATTTTTAAAATTATTGTGTTCTTTTGGCACTAAAATTAGTTGATTGGCTTTAGGTAATTTATTTATTTTTGGACTTTAATTTAGTCGGCCCGTCGACTTTTATCGGTACTGATTTAGTCCTAGTGCAGCTTTGCATTTTGAATTGGCCTTTGTAGGCACATTTATCACATGCCGGCACATTTTATCTTTTAGGGGGAAGGCGGCGCCATTATCGCAATCCTGTCTACCTGTTTGTTATGTTTGCCCAAAAACTCTTTCAGTTGCCTCCTAACATTTTATCAAATTTGTTCCCATAATCACTTGTTTCTTGTAACTGAAACCCCTAGATTCAATATTTTCCTTTAGATCGGCGGAGGCTCAATTTTCCGCATTGAAATCACATTTAGAATCATTAGGAATAGATTAGATTAGAAATTTCCAAAGTACCATTCTTGTTGCATCAGTCGAAACACGAATCGTTCATACAAACTCTGTTTTTGCGAAAAGTATTCTTATAATTTGTCGACAGCAACTTTAAAAATGTCCATTACGCTAGCTTCTGAAACGTGCGTACTTGGAAGAGTGCTCGCAGTTAGCAGGCACACGACACTCAGGCACATTCTAAAGCGGACAATTAAGACATCATTGTAATACTATCCGTAAGTAAGCACGGAACATGTGCGTTAGGTAAGTACCTCCTAACTACCGAGTTTCTGTACTTAAGGAGTTATCGAAGTAACCTAACGTGTAACAAACAGAACAGGTAGACACATATACATAGGATTGGACCCCAAGACATACATTAAAGTTCAACGAGTCTTTGTGACAATAACCTGAGTTTCACTCCTTAACGTTAATTATAGTCACATATTACTAACAATTTAAATTTTATGGATTTTTTTATGAGCTATATTTATTTTTAATTCTGAAGAACTTATCATTTGCACTACATGGGCCGATATCCCATGCAGCACTCGCGGAGTTTTCACTCCAATGGTATTTCCTTATTCGGACTTAGGTTCCACTCACGGAGTCTTCACTCCAATTGTAGGTATTTATTTATACGGAACTCGTATCTTGCATAAACTATACATTAATACCATTGTCTTTTCAGCCTATGAAACTCGACTTTTCTAGTTTTCATATTTATAGGCAAGGTTGTGTCAATGTCTAGTTAGTTATTTTAAATACACCATAGTCGGCATCAGCAACCCCGCCCCACCACCATAACCGCGGTACTTGCATTTGAAAACTCGTTTAAATAATTAAATAAAGAACTTATTTAAGGAGGACAAGATAAGCATTTCATGAGTTTCCAAATGTAATCGATCACCGCGCAATCATTGCTGGCGCGGCAGAATTATTAAGCATAGCCATACCTTCCCAAGGCCCACGGTCCTACCAGCTGTAGTAGGTACTTTCTAAGTTCGGTGGAAGAATTTTTTTACATTTATTCGGAAAATGTTTTTTTTTTTATTATAATTATTTTCAACAAAATCTGTTTACTGCACACATGTACGACTCTAGATTCTTCAGACTCTCAAGACTCTTAGACCCTTTAGACTTCTTTAGACTATTTAAAGTCTTACAATCTTTAGACTCTAACTTAGATTCTGTAGTCTCTTTACTTTTTAGACTATTTAGACTCTTTACTCTTTAATCTCTTGAGACTCTGACTCTTTAGACTTTTTAGACTATTTAGACTCTTTAAACGCTTTAGACTCTTTAGACTCTTTAGACTCTTTAGACTCTTTAGACTCTTTAGACTCTTTAGACTCTTTAGACTCTTTAGACTCTTTAGACTCTTTAGACTCTTTAGACTCTTTAGACTCTTTAGACTCTTTAGACTCTTTAGACTCTTTAGACTCTTTAGACTCTTTAGACTCTTTAGACTCTTTAGACTCTTTAGACTCTTTAGACTCTTTAGACTCTTTAGACTCTTTAGACTCTTTAGACTCTTTAGACTCTTTAGACTCTTTAGGTTTAAACTCTTAAGACTTTAGGTTCTTTAATCTAACTTATTTTTATTTTTTATTTCCTTATACATATATTATGTGATGTGAAAAGCAGTATGGGTCACATATGGTAGCAAAATTATTTTCACTTTGGGCGTTAACACTTGAATCCCTCACTACGCTCAGTATTCCATTTTAATACCTCGCTTCGTTCAGGATTCAATGTTTGCCGTCGCCGTAACCATGACATTTTGCTCCTTAGCGACACAACCTAATGTTTAATTGAAGCAGAGTTGCATCTGTTTTGCTTCGTTCCATTTTAAACAAAACAAAATCAACCCTGAATCCTACACTATAGATTCAAATTTCAATAGCAAATTTCAGACTTTTTCCTTGTATGGCTGGGCCCCAGGAGGGTGAGTGCAATATTAACACAACAACATTTACAACCATAAAAGTATTCCATTTTTGGAGAATACTCGTATTAAGCTTAAGCTTTACGACAAATTTCACCGACAGTATCAGTTTGTTTACTTATTTTTCCTTTTGCATTATAGAAACAAGACCCAGATAATATTATGCTGATTTGGTTAAATAATTTAAATGCATATCTAACTAGCACACGTAAGCTAAGTAGCACCATGTTGTATAGCAGATGATCTGTTGATTTTTATTGAGTCTGACGCTAAATAAAGCGTACACTTATTATTTATTTAGGTAGATAACTTCTGGTTAAAAGTGTTAACCCTATTATGTGAACTATTATTAAGCATTTGTCGTTAATTTGATACATTTGTGAGCTAATAATAAACTACAGCGCACCCAGATATTGTTTCAACAACCGTTAACGCAGACAGCACCACGTTGGTATACTTAGTTACCTGTAGTAAATTACCGGTGAACAGACATATTCAGCACTACACAGCAATATGCGCGACAGTTTATTTATGATACGTATAACTTAATTATAGTTTTACACGCTTCCTTAAATACACAGTCGCTATAAAAGTTTTATTTCTATTTTATAATAACTTATTTTACTGTATTTGGCTTAATTTCTGTTCACCGACCCATTTTTTGGAAAGGTAAAAGCATTAAATTGTATTTAAACTGAATAAGACGTTGAAATGTGCCCTATAGTAATAATATTAGCGTAAAAATAGTTCTTTTCTCGATCAAAATATAGTTTAAATACCAGAAGTGTACCTTATAAAGATGTTTATGTGCTCAGAGCTATAATACATGATCAAACGAACTTCAAAGTGAAGTTCGATCAGTATTATATGAGTAAGCTTCATTCGAAGATATAAAAACCAGGTAGTCCTTTAACCTACTAGGCAACTCATCGCATGTTTAAAGTGGGTAGAAAAAACTTTAACTCGAACAGGTCTATCCCCACTTTTCCACCTAGCCTTGGTGGGTAGTAAGGCTTGCCGCCATTGCTCATTATTTTTAGAGACTATAAGTACTTTCTAAAGCAAAACTTTCTTTCTGGGTCTATGGGAGGGAGGGAAATTATATCTTCGAATGAAGCTTACTCATATAATACTGATCGAACTTCACTTTGAAGTTCGTTTGATCATGTATTATATTTCTTAAGCTTCATTCTTCAGATATAAAAACCAGGTAGATGTTAAGAGTTGAAAGTTTTGCTGCATTTCGCATGCAATAAAAAACTAAATTTTTATCCAATTATCATCATATATTTTGAAAAAATAGTTATAGGTACAATTATTCAACTATAATAACAGTTAATCGTCATCCGGAAGGCAAATGGCTCTGGCAAAATTGCCTTCATCAATCAATTGGCGATGGTAAAATCTAGCGAATGTTTCTGATGTTTTCGACCAGCCTGCAGCTTTCCGGATAGCATCGAGCGAAATGCCCGCGCGGTGTGCGGCAGACGTCGCAGCATGACGCGTGCTATGTGCGCTAAATGTTGCGACGTCAATGCCGCTCTCGCCAAACACTTCCACCTGCTAATGGATTGAGCAGATGCGTTTTTGTAAGGTCTTTTAAATGTTAATAAAAGATTTTGGACACTTTCATTTCTGAATTCTGATGTTACATAAAGATAATCTTCTATAACAGTCGCGGGGCATATTTTTTTTTTTTTTTTTTTTTTATTGAGAAACAAACAGTCTTAGAATAAACATATGAGCAACTTAGCTAGTAGCTACAAATTAATTTCGGTATAGACCTATAGTTCCCTAATTTACAAAGATAATTTACAAATGTATAAAATTAGTGTAAACTTATAGTACCCAATTACATAAAAATGTAAAAGAGAAAAGACTCAAATTACAAGTATGCGGTTGCTTGCAACATTTCACACTTTCTTTACTTCAACAAAGAATATACAGTTTTCTTAAACAGACCTAATGAACTGCCAAACAAGTCTGCGTCCATACATTTTTCATTGTACTGCTTACATGCGCGCCCAATATATGAATGCTGTGCGTGTTTCGTTCTGCTGTTAGGAATGCTAAATAATGCCTTACTACGACAACTACGTTCATTCCTACGGGGAACACGGAAGCCAATTTTATGTAATAAGTCGGGGGCATCTACGACATTATTAATAATTTTGAATAAAAATACCAAATCTGTACATGACCGCCTAAGTGAAAGCGGCTGGATATTATGATGTGTAGCCGAGGAAGCGTAATTTACATAGTTCCGACCTACTCGAAATTCCAGTCCTTTAATAAACTTTTTCTGCAGTCTTTCAATTCGAGTCTTATGGACATTATAGAAAGGATTCCATACTACAGAGGCAAATTCCAATCTACTACGAACGTAACTATTATAAAGAAGTTTATAAGTGAGAGGTCTTCGAAAAGGTTTTGCTACGCGAAGAACGAAACCCAGTTGTTTGTATGCTTGGTTTAATATATGATCTATATGTGGGTTAAACGTTAGTTTTGCATCCATTAGCACCCCTAGGTCACGTATACTATGCTGTCGTGTTAGAGAACTGCCGCAGAGCCGGTAACTGAATACAATGGGATCCCTTTTCCGAGTGAAGGTAATAACTGAACATTTGTCACTATTTAAAAACAGATTATTTTGCACACAATATGTTTCAAAGCTAGTTAAATCATCCTGCAATAGAGCACAGTCAGCGTCTGTTTTAATGATTCGAAATATTTTAGTATCATCGGCGTATAAAAGGGCTTTAGAATTTGTCAGACACTCCGTGATATCGTTTATGTATAAAATGAATAATAAAGGGCCCAAATGGGACCCTTGAGGGACACCTGAAGTGGTTATTTTGAAAGCCGATGAAAAACCGCCAAGTACAACACTTTGGGACCTATTCTCTATATACGATTTCACCCATCGAAAAAGATCACCATGGATGCCAAGTTTCCAAAGTTTCACCAGAAGCGTATTGTAAGAAATTTTGTCGAACGCTTTAGCGAAGTCTGTGTAAACTGCGTTGACTTGATACTTATTATCCATTGCATCTCGTATGACTTCACTAAAGGACAAAAGATTACTCTCCACACTTCGACCCTTATAGAACCCGTGCTGACTCGGATTGATATGACGCCGTACAGCGTTTGATAATTGGTCAGTGACAATTTTTTCCAATATTTTACCGAATTGGCACAACTTAGAAATAGGCCTATACTTTTCGACGTCTTGACTTATAGAACCCTTAGGTATTGGTGTGATCCACGCCGTTTTCCAGATTTGCGGTACCTTTCCCTCCTTAATAGACTGCTGATATAATTTGGTGACAGGAACCACCAAAGTACCAGCACATTTACTAATTAGCAAAGGATGTATACGATCAGGTCCTGCGCCTTTATTTATATCAACAGATTTCAGATATTTGAGGACCATTTCATTTGTCAACATAATTGTACTAAAATCAAAAACTGGCTTGGGCGGTGGCTCCAGGCAGTCGATGTCCAGTGGTGGTAAGGTAGAATTTTCAAAGACTGATTGGAAGTGATCACTGAACATATTACAAATAGTTTCACCGTCTGATGCAGAAACACCCCTGTAATTCATTGTTTGTGGTATACCTTTATTGGACATTGAGGACTTAATAAATTTCCAAAAATGCTTTACATGTGATTTTATTTTATCCTCGGAACTTTCTATATAATTTTTATAACACTCATTTTCTATTTTTTCAGCTCTTTTTCTTAAAATTTTATAACTTTCATAATCTAACGGATTACTATAACATTTCCATAATTTATGATATTTTCTTTTTTCTTTTAAAATCTTCCTTAAAGATCTACTATGCCATACAGGATAATTTGTACCCGAGTTTCTAGAATAACAGCAAGGTACGTGTTTGTCAATTAAGGTATATAACAAATTATAAAACTTGGTTACGCATCCTTCGATATTTAAATTATTGAAAAATGTGTTCCAATCTATATTTAATAAGTCACTGTTAATATCATCATAATTTGCTAAATAGAATTTATATATAAGCGTTTTAGCGGGTTTAATAGGCGCAGTATAATTAAGTTTTAAATTTAAAAATAATGCCGCATGGTGTACATCCTCTGGAGTCAACGGAATATCACACCTAGTGACTGTACAAAGCTCGTTACTAAATATGAGGTCGAGGATACGATTATTGACATTAACAATATTGTTAAATTGATTTAAATTACTGAGCGACATAAAATCATGCATAAATTGAACTAAAACATTACTAGAATTATTTAAGGATAGTGCTCCGGAGCCTCCACCTAACCATTCAGCATGGGAGATATTAAAGTCCCCTGTAATAAGGAATACATCATCAGGGTGATCGAGAATAAGTCGAGAAGTTATGTCAAAAAATGATTCGATAGCATCTTTGTGGTTAGATCCGTGCGGAATGTATACGCATGCTATATTTAAGTATCTACGCTGAGAGTTAAAGTGATCATTACAAATAGGGAGTGATATCCAAACACACTCTGCGTGCGCGGGGGAGGGGCAGGGCCAGGCGCGGCGCAGCGGCAGCAGCTCGCGGCGCGCCGCCACCAGCACGCCCCCGCCGCGCGCAGCGCCGCTGTCCACCTCCGACCGGTCGCACCTATATACTATGTATCTTTCGTCAACATATTCTCTGTCATAAAAATTCGAGGTCAGCCAGGATTCAGTATATATTTCTGTTATCTTGAAAATATGGTAGAAACAAAATTGGTTGATCACGACCCGCGGCCGATGTTTTTATTATATCACGAATCATAATCTTAACACCATTTGGGCTTACATTAATATTTTCTATTTTAATTAATGAAAGTGTCTGTACTCTGTGTGCAGTACATATAGCTAACAAAATCGACAGTTTTTTAGTTAATTTTTCAAGACCAATTTCCCTGTTAGGAGTCCATGAAGCAATATGATTTAGGACCACTTGAGGGTCCCATGTATTACTATATTTAGGAATCATGGGTTTTAATTTGTATACACCTTTCAATAATCTTTTAATTTGGTCATCTGAGGTGCTCCTAGATCCAAGTAGGAGCGACAGTGCGGATCTATGACTATTTAATGATCCGTATGATGATCCTTTATTAAATTCCTCCGTTAGAAATGACAGAACAGCAGAAATCGAACCCCTATAAAAATCTATATTATTATTTAAACAAAATTTCCACCACAATTTATAAGAAACGTCATACTGACGTAATGTATTTTTCGAGATAGAAGCTAGCATGAGACTCAGTGACGCATCTGGGGTTCCTCTACTTGAAAACGCGCTCCGGAGAGCTTCGCGGCCGCCAGGGTAAACTGGGTCAATTTCTGATTCCGAGTTCTGGAACAACGAAATTGATCAATGTGATTATTTGGGTCAAAATATATTATATCAGATATTATTAATCTTAATAATAGCGGGAACCACGGTTGGGACGGCCAATACGGGAATACTAGTATACCCGTGGCGTTGTCGTATATGATTTTATGTAAACACTTGAGAACGAGTGCGAAAGGCGGAAACGCATAAAAAAATGTATTGTACCAGCTAATTGTAAAGGCGTCAACGGTAAGAGCGTCAGGGTCTGGTTTCCATGATACATATGTCTGACATTTGGCAGAGGTACGAGAAGCGAAGAGGTCAATTTGAGGCAATCCAAAGTGTAAGGTTATCTGGTCAAAAGCTTCCTTACTCAAATTCCATTCAATATCTGGATTAATTGTTCTGGATTCCCTGTCTGCATCTACATTATCCTTAGTGTTGATGTAAGACGCGAACAACCATATCTTAAGCTCTTCGCACCACTGCCAAATAGACCTTGTTAGGCTATTTAAGTGGGGGAACTGGATTCCTCCCATCCGATTGATGTAACTAATCGCGGTGGTATTGTCGACACGTAACAACAAGGCACAGTTATATTTATTACGCGCAAAGCATTTTAGACCTAGAAAGACCGCTAACAATTACAAATAATTTATGTGGAATGTTTGTTCTTCGTCTTTCCATGCGCCGTTTGCACACATACCGCCGCAGAATGCACCCCATCCAGTACGCGACGCGTCTGTAAATATTTCCAAATCGAATTTCGAGTTACCTAAATGACAAGAAATTTCATAAATATTGTTACTCCACCAAATCAAGTCAGGTAAAATTTCAGACGAGAGTTTTACTTTTACTTCATAATCCCGATATTTTTGAATAGCAAGGAATTTGTACCTTTCGAGCAACTTAGTATACAACCAGCCGTATTTAGCTGCTGGGCATGCGGCTGTTAGTACTCCTAACAATTGAGCATACTCTCTTATTGTGCAAACAGGTAATTTAATAAACTTTTTCAATAGCTGTGCTATGTTGTTACGTTTCTCTAAAGGAAGGGATATTGACATTTCCACTGAGTTGTAAACAAAACCTAGAAATTTACAGCACTGTTGGGGCTGTAAAGAACTCTTGTTATAATTTACAACAAATCCTAAGCACTCAAGTAGACGAAGAGTCTCTTCTACGTTTTGTTTACATTCGCGGTAATCCCTTCCAATACATAAAATATCATCCAGATATATAGTCGATGTAAATCCTTGTTTCCTTAAGTATGTAACTACTTCTTTCATGATTTTGGTGAAAGTTCTAGGTGCTACTGAAAGTCCATATGGCAATGCGGTAAATTCGTATGTAATATTGTTATATTCGAATCTCAAATACTTTCTATCGGCATTAGCTATAGGTACTAGTAGGTATGCCTCCTTTAAATCGATGGTAGCCATGAATCCATTTTTAGGAATTAATTTTGAAGCGGTCCTAAAGTCTTCCATTTTAAAATGGGATTTACCAACAAATTTGTTAAGATTTTTTAGGTTGAGAATGAACCTATAGCTACCATTCGATTTAGGGTGTAAAAATAACTTTGATATAAACTGATCATTGCTTTGTTGACATTCAGTAATAGCACCTAAATCAATTAAATTTTGAATAGCTAAATTCATTTCATGATTCTCATGGCATGAAAATGAATTGACAGGTTTTACAGATTGAATAATAGGCCCGGTAAACGGAATTGGAAATCCGTATTTTATCCAGTCTAATATGGTCCTATTATTCGTAACATTGACCCAACAATTATAAAAAGCATTAAGCCGACCGGCGTGTACCTGAGTTACTGTCGCGCTTGCGCACGTGGCCTGGTGTAAGCTGTCTTGGGCTGCGGCTGCGCGGGGGTCGGCGCTGCCGGTCTGTAAGCTGCCGGCGTGCTCCAGCGTGGCCCGCCGCGCCCTCGTCGGCTCGTCGGTTGGAAGCGAGCGGGCCTCGTCCAGTTTCCCCGGTACCGAGAGTACGATGGACCTGCAGTCTGAAATGTATTTGAGCTGGCTGGGGTCGTGACTGTCTTTTTAATCTGAGTGCTTTGTTTTTCGATCGCCTTTGATGCCTTAATCTTTTCTGAGAGCTTACTGCTGAAGAGGGTCTCGTCTCTCTCGACATCTTGAATCAGATTGAGAAAGACTTTGTCTAATCCTGGAGTGACCAGTTTTACTCTGGCCTGCGTTTCTGAGTAATGTAGGTCAGATAAAATCCGACATCCGTCAGATAGGATTTTTATCGCTTGTACCTTACTTTGTTTATCATCGGTCGTTAGAAGTAAGGTCATGGCTCTGTTTATAGCAGATAATCCAACGCCTAACTGCTGTTGTTCTGCTTCGATTTTCTTGTCGCGACCTCTTGCTATGTCTGTAACTGCCGCAGAGATTTCGGCATTTAAGGACGGTGCTCTTAATAATTTACAGTTTTCTGGTATACTGTACTCTTTTATGAGTTTGTCCTTGGCTTCTTTGTCCATACCTTTACGTAATATAGGTAACCATCTTTGTGCCAAGTCGGGATGGATATTTTCGCCATATTTTGGAGCATCGTCTGTGGCCTCCCCAAGAGCTGTCAGTAACTCCGCGTCCAGTACAGGGGCTGTCTCAATATCACCTGCCTCCGCTTGAGGTTGCGGTGGCGGTTCTTCATTCGAATTTGGGACAGGCATTTCCAATTCTTCGTTATTTTCAATCACCGGGGCATCGTCGATAATATTTTCGAGGTCTAAAAATAGAAAATAAATATTTTTAATTCGAGGGTAGGCTACAAATGTTTTTACAAATAAAACCCATAAGGTGTTTTAAATATACTATAATATTTATGAGGTAATATTATACACATTGCTATCGTGTTGACTCGCGGCCAACCCCCAAGCTAGTTTTACCTTCGTGACGACTCTCGGCCGCCCCCCAGGTTTATAGTTACCGACGTGGACTCACGGCCCGCGCGGCACTAAATGCATGATATTTGACCACAAAGTGTAAGTTTTTACAAAAATAGTTACACTTACCTGATTTTTCTTCAGAATCTGAAGAATCTGGTAGCACTGGTATAACTCGGCGATTTCGCTTGAGTTTCTTTTCTTGTATTCTTTGAATTTTACGCGTATAATGTGCTATCTTTTCCTCTGCACTACGTTTAGGCATTTTGTAAACGACTTCGAAATAAATTATGATTTTACGTGCGTTCGTTGCCTCGCAAGAATAAAGAATGAGCAATGGCGGCAAGCCTTACTACCCACCAAGGCTAGGTGGAAAAGTGGGGATAGACCTGTTCGAGTTAAAGTTTTTTCTACCCACTTTAAACATGCGATGAGTTGCCTAGTAGGTTAAAGGACTACCTGGTTTTTATATCTGAAGAATGAAGCTTAAGAAATATAAATTAAGTCCACAATGGGTCCATCATACCTGTGCTATTTGGGTCATTCGTCTCTTCCCTCCCTTTTATTGAAAAAATAATTTCAAACTGATAACTTTTTGTCGGTTATTTAGCAACTACATCGATTTTTTGTTTTTTCTTACGTTCTTTATCCTCGTCGCCATTGTGACGTCTAGGTTCTGTTGTATTACAAGGTGATAAATAAAACTCAGTTGGTCAGTCACGTGTGCTCCGCGACCCGCCTGTACGCCATGACAGTTGACAACAGAATGTCGACTTGCAGGTAGTTCGCATTGTACTTTTATTGTATAAACGTCACACTATTTATAGCACGATATGGGTATGAATCGATGATAACTTGGTGTCGATT
The DNA here is from genome assembly GCF_910591565.1 of Cydia splendana. Lineage (NCBI taxonomy): Eukaryota > Metazoa > Arthropoda > Insecta > Lepidoptera > Tortricidae > Cydia > Cydia splendana. The sequence goes on from NW_026946893.1 coordinate 1,225,865, forward strand.
TAACATGTATTCATATATACATAGGTATGTGCTGTTTATGATAATAAACAATGCTAACAGGTAACGGACCAGTTAAATTATCAAGGACCGTTACGATCTCAAGGGAGTCAAGAACTATAGATAGCGTACTTAGACTGATGAATGCCGAGGGCTTTGTTATTGTTTTACTGTAGGAGTAGACACGTAAACTCAGCATCAAATGAATTGATTAGTAAGTCGGAGTCGGACTAACAAGAAAAATAAATTGCAAGAAGTAAACTGTACATCACATCTATGCTGCAGTTGGTATAGCAAAACAAATAATTAGTAGGTTGAAATGTTCAACTGGTACTAGCAAAACAAATAATTAGTAGGTTGCAACTTTCAACCGGTACTAGCAAAACAGATAATTAGTAGGTTGAACTTTCAACCGGTACTAGCAAAACAAATAATTAGTGGGTTGAAACTTTCAACCGGTACTAGCAAAACAAATAATTAGTAGGTTGAAACTTTCAACCGGTACTAGCAAAGCAAATAATTAGTAGGTTGAAACGTTCAACTGGTACTAGCAAAACAAATAATTAGTAGGTTGAAACGTTCAACTGGTACTAGCAAAACAAATAATTATTAGGTTGAAACGTTCAACTGGTACTAGCAAAACAAATAATTAGTAGGTTGAAACTTTCAACTGGTACTAGCAAAACAAATAATTAGTAGGTTGAAACTTTCAACCGGTACTAGCAAAACAAATAATTAGTAGGTTGAAACTTTCAACCGGTACTAGCAAAACAAATAATTAGTAGGTTGAAATGTTCAACTGGTACTAGCAAAACAAATAATTAGTAGGTTGACACTTTCAACTGGTACTAGCAAAACAAATAGTTAGTAGGTTGAAACTTTCAACCGGTACTAGCAAAACAAATAATTAGTAGGTTGAAACGTTCAACTGGTACTAGCAATACAAATAATTAGTAGGTTGAAACGTTCAACTGGTACTAGCAAAATAAATAAGTAGTAGGTTGAATGTTCAACTGGTACTAGCAAAACAAATAATTAGTAGGTTGATTGTTCAACTGTTGCTAGCAAAACAAATAATTAGTAGGTTGGAACTTTCAACTGGTACTAGCAAAACAAATAATTAGTAGGTTGGAATTTTCAACTGGTACTAGCAAAACAAATAATTAGTAGGTTGGAACTTTCAACTGGTAGTAGCAAAATAAATAAGTAGTAGGTTGAATGTTCAACTAGTACTAGCAAACAAAAGAAATGATAAGCGAAATCATAACACTTACCTGCGATACAAACAGAGAATAATTAGTAAGTTGAATGTTGGACTGGTACTAACAAACCAAAAGAGTCAAATGTACCTAGTAACTAGTCTAGTAGACGCGATAGTGGTGGTTGGTACTAACGATAGGACCTTTTGTTATAGGTCGTCCAAATTAGTACAACATAGTACTTAAAAATAAACTGACGCGATATAGTGTTGGTTGGTACTAACGATAGTATCTTGTTTTAGGTCATCCAAAATGTCCTAGATGTGACGATTACACAATAAACAGTACGACGCAACTACCCGCTAGCTTCACTCAGTGGAGAAGTGTCATGGCGAGTGGGTGGCTGGCGGAGTGCACAAGTGATAACAGTTGTTTCATTTGATCACCCAGTACACAACGGAGCCTGGACGTCACAGATGGCGACGAGGGTAAAATATTACAAAAAATTACGGAAAGGAAAGGTAACGGTGGCGGAAAAAAAAAACAAATCTAAGGTATGGAAATCCTAACCTAATAGCTACCGTATTTGTCCATTTCCTCCCGAGCTGCCGATTGTATTCAGGTAATACAAAATTTTGGGCGAGGTGATATTCTGTGTAACGAGTGATGTACGGTTGTACATAATACGAAAATATTAAAACTGCAACGATTTTGTTAGGCGGTACTTACGTAAGTAGGTTATGAAATTCCAAACTCACGTAAGAGGAGTATTAAAGAAACTAATGCAGAATTTAAATATTACTGTAAAAACGTAGATCTAGTACCTATACCTAATTTTATAGTTTTGTTTACAATCAATGTTAATAAAAACAATTATGTATATGCACAGTTGATTTTGTCGACTGTTTACATAAGAACAGTGGTTAACTTTACAACTATTATTGAGTAAATAATTGATGGTACGTAGCTCGGGAGGAATGTTTACTAAGCAAAGAAGAAATATACGCGTGCTTATTACACTAACTCTTTGACAATGGCTACTGTGCGTGAGCCTGCGGGCTCAGCACGGTTCCGTTTTTATCGACTGTCACTATGCGCGTCCCTTTCGCACTTACATACTTGTTAGAACGTGACAGGCATGGTGACAAGGGATGGAAACGCGACCGTGCTAAGCCGCCTGGTTACCAAATGTAAATCCAAAAGTGTAATCAATGCAAGATAGATCAATAATTGGGGTCACTACAAAAAATAATGTACTCATGTTACATTATTCCTATGATGTGGCACCGACGTATTAGCCATGAATTTTTCCATGAAATGACAGAAACGAATATGCCGATGGTTTGCGTGTTACAAATACAGATGGTACATGGTTTATTTTCTGACTCAAAATCGTATATTAGAATTCATATGATATAAACGGTAAATAATCAAACTACCTTCGCGGAAATCATGATTATTATGAGTTGTGTATTTACCGTTCATACTTAAAATATACCGACCTACTTAGTCGTGTAATTAAATACTAAGATATTTTTACATGAGGGAACGTATAGAGAAACCTGCAATCCTGCATATCAAGTCGGTATAGTTGTATACATTTTATGGACCTTATGTCCTAAAAGAAATATTGTTCGGTTAAAATAACCAGGTATAATCAATTGAAATGCTATTCATAGCACGATATGGGTATGAATAGATGTTAACTTGGTGTCGACTTAACATGTATTTATACATATATACATAGGTATGTGCTGTTTATGATAATAAACAATGCTAGCAGGTAACGGACGAGTTAAATTATCAAGGACCTTTACGATGTCAAGTGAGTCAAGAACTATAGATAGCGTACTTAGACTGATGAATGCCAAGGGCTTTGTTATTGTTTTACTGTAGGAGTAGACACGTAAACTCATGAATTGAGTAGTAAGTCGGAGTCGGACTAACAAGAAAAATAAATTGCAAGAAGTAAACTGTACATCACATCTATGCAGCAGTTGGTATAAGTAATAATTAGTAGGTTGAAACGTTCAACTGGTACTAGCAAAACAAATAGTTAGTAGGTTGAAACTTTCAACCGGTACTAGCAAAACAAATGATTAGTAGGTTGAAACTTTCAACCGGTACTAGCAAAACAAATAATTAGTGGGTTGAAACTTTCAACCGGTACTAGCAAAACAAATAATTAGTAGGTTGAAACTTTCAACCGGTACTAGCAAAACAAATAATTAGTAGGTTGAAATGTTCAACTGGTACTAGCAAAACAAATAATTAGTAGGTTGAAACTTTCAACTGGTACTAGCAAAACAAATAGTTAGTAGGTTGAAACTTTCAACCGGTACTAGCAAAACTAATAATTAGTAGGTTGAAACTTTCAACCGGTACTAGCAAAACAAATAATTAGTAGGTTGAAATGTTCAACCGGTACCAGCAAAACAAATAATTAGTAGGTTGAAACTTTCAACCGGTACTAGCAAAACAAATAATTAGTAGGTTGAAACTTTCAACCGGTACTAGCAAAACAAATAATTAGTAGGTTGAAACTTTCAACAGGTACTAGCAAAAAATAATAATTAGTAGGTTGAAACTTTCAACCGGTACTAGCAAAACAAATAATTAGTAGGTTGAAATGTTCAACTGGTACTAGCAAAACAAATAATTAGTAGGTTGAAACTTTCAACTGGTACTAGCAAAACAAATAGTTAGTAGGTTGAAACTTTCAACCGGTACTAGAAAAACTAATAATTAGGAGGTTGAAACTTTCAACCGGTACTAGCAAAACCAATAATTAGTAGGTTGAAATGTTCAACCGGTACTAGCACAACAAATAATTAGTAGGTTGAAATGTTCAACTCGTACTAGCAAAACAAATAATTAGTAGGTTGAAACTTTCAACTGGTACTAGCAAAACAAATAGTTAGTGGGTTGAAACTTTCAACCTGTACTAGCAAAACTAATAATTAGTAGGTTGAAACTTTCAACCGGTACTAGCAAAACAAATAATTAGTAGGTTGAAATGTTCAACCGGTACTATCAAAACAAATAATTAGTAGGTTGAAATGTTCAACTGGTACTAGCAAAACAAATAATTAGTAGGTTGATTGTTCAACTGTTGCTAGAAAAACAAATAATTAGTAGGTTGGAACTTTCAACTGGTACTAGCAAAACAAATAATTAGTGGGTTGGAACTTTCAACTGGTACTAGCAAAACAAATAATTAGTAGGTTGGAACTTTCAACTGGTACTAGCAAAATAAATAAGTAGTGGGTTGAATGTTCAACTAGTACTAGCAAAACAAAAGAAATGATAAGTGAAATCATAACACTTACCTACGATACAAACAGAGAATAATTAGTTAGTTGAATGTTCAACTGGTACTAACAAACCAAAAGAGTCAAATGTACCTAGTAACTAGTCTAGTAGACGCGATAGTGGTGGTTGGTACTAACGATAGGACCTTTTGTTATAGGTCGTCCAAATTAGTACAGCATAGTACTTAAAAGTAAACTGACGCGATATAGTGTTGGTTGGTACTAACGATAGTATCTTGTTTTAGGTCATTCAAAATGTCCTAGATACCACCATTAGACGGATTCTTTAGCCCACCAAAACTTAATAGGGAGGCAAAATAGTCATAAACTGACATTATGTTAGTATAGAGTGACCTCCTATTATGTAATGTATTTACTGAATTCGAAATTATATAATAAGCAGTTTAGTGCCTCTGCCTACTGTTCCAGTTAACTTAAGGCGTAGGTATAGATGGATGGCCTCGGGAATAGGCATATCTACTAATGTAGATTCAGAGTAGATTTCAATTATAAAAAAAAAAAAAATACGCCAGTTGGAAACATTTTCTGTAAAGTATTACAATTTAACCTTCTTCTAACCTATACCCGTATCATAAATTAACTGCATTTTGCAGATGTTCGTATGGGTAAGAACCGAATGTATCAGCTTAAATAAAAACGGACAAAGTATATATAAAAATATATTATACGACGACTTAGACGGTATTCCGGTTAAAGATTGTTGTAGCAATCCTGTTGGAACAGTTAGAAGACAGGTTAAATTATAGTTTAAGAGAAACAAGCAGGTGACCAGGATAAGAGTAATAATGCATTCTGCGTAAGTAGCCGTGTAAATTGTGGAACACAGAGGCATGCCTAAACTGCCCAAATAAAACCTATAAATAGATGAGGATATACAATTCTTCAAAATCGTATATGACCCAGATTTCATATAATAAATCCCAATTCCAATCTATTTTAGGGCCGGAATACATGATTCTATAGAATAATAATCAGGGCAAAGCTCAATTACAAACCCAAGTACAACAGGTACGTAAATAGACGCTGGGCCTACATCATGTCATGTAGTACCTAAAGTCAATGCTGTAAAAACTGAAGTGGCGATGCGGGGAGCCTTACACGGTGAGGAAGCACTGCTTACTTAACTAAACTACGAAACTATACCCAAGGCAACCATGACTAAGGTACTAACAGAAAAAACTCTAGTGACCAGCAGTTAACCTAATGTCTTGTAAATAGACATACGACTTTTGTCGGTTAACAGTGTAGATGACGAAGTTCCTTTTTAACTACCTAGGTAGTAGGTACACCTACTCAGATGAAGATGAGTGATGTGTGTGATGTGATGACTAATTATAATTAAGTGTAATTAAAAAGGCACTTTACCGGAAAATATATTTCCTTATTTCAGTCACATGCATAAACTTACAATAATTAAGGATGCCAAAACGCTTATGTATGCGGTTGAGACAATACATACATTAGAAATTATACATAGTCTCAGCACCGATACATTAAATCAAAACAGAAACAAATAACTAAATACTGTGTGTAGGACTGTAGGTACCTACACATTATAAAATAAAAACAATAAGTATTCGAATTAACCGTGATTTTGATCGCTCTCAATGACAGTTTGCCTGATGTTTAATTTGTTGAGGCTAACTAATTAAGTAAAACTAGTAGATCAAAGTTGTAGCTTGAACCACTTCATTGATCTACCCAAGAGTACACATTTATTGTACTAATTGAGCACTAAGACTCAAAAGACCAAAAACCTAGGTCTTATCATTTAGAAACGTTAACGTAACGATAAAATGGTAAAGGACCTAAACATTCGAACTGTACTCTGGTGTACTCAGTATTTCATGGGATCATGGTTAGAATAATGGAATTCCATTGGTTCGTTGGAAGATGTTTGTTGAAATTAAATGACATACTTACCAATGGCAGGATATAGGAAGCAGACATACAAGGTGTTGTTAACTACCTAGGTAGTAGGTACACCTACTCAGATGAAGATGAGTGATGTGTGTGATGTGACTGATGTGATGACTAATTTTTTTTTTTTTTATCATAATATATAAAATAATTTATTGACCCAAAATACTAATAATAATATGACTAATTATAATTAAGTGTAATTAAAAAGGCACTTTACCGGAAAATATATTTCCTTATTTCAGTCACATGCATAAACTTACAATAATTAAGGATGCCAAAACTCTTAGGTATGCGGTTGAGACAATACATACATTAGAAATTATACATTGTCTCAGAACCAATACATTAAATCAAAACAGAAACAAATAACTAAATACTATGTGTAGGTACCTACACATTATAAAATAAAAACAATAAGTATTCGAATTAACCGTGATTTTGATCGCTCTCAATGACAGTTTGCCTGATGTTTAATTTGTTGAGGCTAACTAATTAAGTAAAACTAGTAGATTAAAGTTGTAGCTTGAACCACTTTATTGATCTACCCAAGAGTACACATTTATTGTACTAATTGAGCACTATTAAGACTCAAAAGATCAAAAGCCTAGGTCTTACATTTAGAAACGTTAAACGTAACGATAAAATGGTAAAGTACCTAAACATTCGAACTGTACTCTGGTGTACTCAGTATTTCATGGGATCATGGTTAGAATAATGTAATTCCATTGGTTCGTTGGAAGATGTTTATTGAAGTTAAATGACATACTTACCAATGGCAGGATAGGAAGCAGACATACAAGGTGTATACCTATGTTTCAGGTTTATAAAATATGTTGCAAGTAATTGAAATAAACCGAAGAAAAAGTGTATAAGTACAAATAATAATATTTATGTGATATTCTGACAGTAATTATTGTGGAAATAATAATACAATACTTACTGGTCACAATTCAATTGAAAAATCTGCTTTCAATTAGTAAGGTGTTACGTTATTTTCATAACATAAATTGTAATTATGATTCTTCGCATAAGTAAGTTGCTAGAATAATATTACATTCGATATTATATTTGCTGTGTTACTTTTTGAGCAATAAAATGTTTGAAATACCTAAATATTTGGATTAATTGATGTCAAGATTATATTATTCAAGTATTATAATTAGATATGTATGCAATGCAATTAATAATAATAATGGTCAAATAGGCAGGTAAATCTTAGTAGGTACCTAACAAATTAATAATATATAAATCTATTTATATAGATTATTGTTCGCTTAACCTATTCACAAGTAAAATCATACTTGACGTGGTACCTCTACAACGAATGTAACATTCCTACTTTATTTGACCTTGGATTATCTACAAGTATTTTAAATTGCATTATATATATTAACATCATACAAGACAAGTAAAACTGAGTCAATCAGTTATTGCCAATAAGTAACTAATGTCCAAGACGCTTGGCAAGCTTACAATGTTATTGTACCTAAATCATGAAATAGGTATTAATTAGTAAAATATTATATTGTATGCTAATGGAAATACCTGGAAATGTGTAAGCATCAAAAGGAAAATGTAGTAATTAAGGCGTTTAAAGTAAATCTTTGAGTTATAAGCAATTGAATAAAAAACTCAAAACTGCAAATAGGAGAAGGAGAGGGACTGACACCTAAGAAGAAATTGTAAAAGTAAAATAATAGTTTTACAGATTTAAAGGCTTGCTAGTGTTGGAAAATATTTATTATTTCACTGTTGTAAAATGAATACATCCACACCTCGCCGAGTTTCTTACGCCGGTTCTTCTCGGGTCTGAGGTTAACCTTTCCGAACCGGTGGTAGTATACCTAGATTGGAAAAATAAATTAACCTAGCGAGTATAAGATAATACGATAAACTGAACTATTGTTGCATGATAAATATATAAAGTAAAATAAATAAATCGTTATAAAAAGGGAGAGATGTGACGATTACACAATAAACAGTACGACGCAACTACCCGCTAGCTTCACTCCGTGGAGAAGTGTCATGGCGAGTGGGTGGCTGGCGGAGTGCACAAGTGATAACAGTTGTTTCATTTGATCACCCAGTACACAACGGAGCCTGGACGTCACACTAGATACCACCATTAGATGGATTCTTTAGCCCACCAAAACTTAATAGGGAGGCAAAATAGTCATAAACTGACATTATGTTAGTATAGAGTGACCTCCTATTATGTAATGTATTTATTGAATTCGAAATTATATAATAAGCAGTTTAGTGCCTCTGCCTACTGTTCCAGTTAACTTAAGGCGTAGGTATAGATGGATGGCCTCGGGAATAGGCATATCTACTAATGTAGATTCAGGATAGATTTCAATTATACAAAAAAAAAAATACGCCAGTTGGAAAACATTTCCTGTAAAGTATTACAATTTAACCTTCTTCTAACCTATACCCGTATCATAAATTTACTGCATTTTGCAGATGTTCGTATGGGTAAGAACTTAATGTATCAGCTTAAATAAAAACGAACAAAGTATATACAAAAATATATTATACGACGACTTAGACGGTATTCCGGTTAAAGATTGTTGTAGCAATCCTGTTGGAACAGTTAGAAGACGGGTTAAATTATAGTTTAAGAGAAACAAGCAGGTGACCAGGATAAAAGTAATAATGCATTCTGCGTAAGTAGCCGTGGAAATTGTGGAACACAGAGGCATGCCTAAACTGCCCAAATAAAACCTATAAATAGATGAGGATATACAATTCTTCAAAATCGTATATGACCCAGATTTCATATAATAAATCCCAATTCCAATCTATTTTAGAGCCGGAATACATGATTCTGTAGAATAATAATCAGGGCAAAGCTCAATTACAAACCCAAGTACAACAGGTACGTAAATAGACGCTGGGCCTACATCATGTCATGTAGTACCTAAAGTCAATGCTGTAAAAACTGAAGTGGCGATGCGGGGAGCCTTACACGGTGAGGAAGCACTGCTTACTTAACTAAACTACGAAACTATACCCAAGGCAACCATGACTAAGGTACTAACAGAAAAAACTCTAGTGACCAGCAGTTAACCTAATGTCTTGTAAATAGACATACGACTTTTGTCGGTTAACAGTGTAGATGACGAAGTTCCTTTTTAACTACCTAGGTAGTAGGTACACCTACTCAGATGAAGATGAGTGATGTGTGTGATGTGATGACTAATTATAATTAAGTGTAATTAAAAAGGCACTTTACCGGAAAATATATTTCCTTATTTCAGTCACATGCATAAACTTACAATAATTAAGGATGCCAAAACGCTTAGGTATGAGGTTGAGACAATACATACATTAGAAATTATACATAGTCTCAGCACCGATACATTAAATCAAAACAGAAACAAAAACTAAATACTGTGTGTAGGACTGTAGGTACCTACACATTATAAAATAAAAACAATAAGTATTCGAATTAACCGTGATTTTGATCGCTCTCAATGACAGTTTGCCTGATGTTTAATTTGTTGAGGCTAACTAATTAAGTAAAACTAGTAGATCAAAGTTGTAGCTTGAACCACTTCATTGATCTACCCAAGAGTACACATTTATTGTACTAATTGAGCACTAAGTCTTATCATTTAGAAACGTTAAACGTAACGATAAAATGGTAAAGGACCTAAACATTCGAACTGTACTCTGGTGTACTCAGTATTTCATGGGATCATGGTTAGAATAATGGAATTCCATTGGTTCGTTGGAAGATGTTTGTTGAAATTAAATGACATACTTACCAATGGCAGGATATAGGAAGCAGACATACAAGGTGTATACCTATGTTTCAGGTTTATAAAATATGTTGCAAGTAATTGAAATAAACCGAAGAAAAAGTGTACAAGTACAAATAATAATATTTATGTGACAGTCTGACAGTAATTATTGTGGAAATAATAATACAATACTTACTGGTCACAATTCAATTGAAAAATCAGCTTTCAATTAGTAAAGTGTTACGTTATTTTCATAACATAAATTGTAATTATGATTCTTCGCATAAGTAAGTTGCTAGAATAATATTACATTCGATATTATATTTGCTGTGTTACTTTTTGAGCAATAAAATTAATAAAATAAATATTTGGATTAATTGATGTCAAGATTATATTATTCAAGTATTATAATTAAAGAACGATAATTAGATATGTATGCAATGCAATTAATAATAATAATGGTCAAATAGGCAGGTAAATCTTAGTAGGTACCTAACAAATTAATAATATATAAATCTATTTATATAGATTATTGTTTGCTTAACCTATTCATAAGTAAAACTAATCATACTTGACGTGGTACCTCTACAACGAATGTAACATTCCTACTTTATTTGACCTTGGATTATCTTCAACTATTTTAAATTGCATTATATATATTAACATCATACAAGACTAGTAAAACAGAGTCAATCAGTTATTGCCAATAAGTAACTAATGTCCAAGACGCTTGGCAAGCTTACAATGTTATTGTACCTAAATCATGAAATTAATGATTAAACGAACTTACCTGAAGTGAAGTTCTATCATAATTATACGAAGCGCCTCGTCCGAAGAGATTAGTAACTGAAGATATATATACATGTAGGTGTCACCACTCTGCACTTAGTTTGGAGTTATTTTTTAAATTTTTATTTTTTAATAAGTGGGTATGCCTAGAATCCACCTCCTGACCGCCAGCGCTCCGTCCCTTCATTAAGTTGAGAGAAATATTTTTCATATATAGTAGTACATACATTGATTGATGTATTTTATATAAGATAGTAAGGGGATGAGCAAAGCGATGGGTGGGAGGGAGCTATGTTACTAATCTCTTCGGACGAGGCGCTTCGTATAATTATGATAGAACTTCACTTCAGGTAAGTTCGTTTAATCATTAATTATACTTCGCGCCTCGTCCTCGAGATTAGTAACTGAAGATATATATACATGTAGACTTTGAGAGTAATATTTTTCGAAAAATCATCAATCAATGACATATACATATTTATAATTATAATTATTAGACAATTTATAAGTACTATAAAATGTCATTGTATTTATGTGATACCCAAAAATTCTACAGATTTGTAGATATGTTACTATAACTATAGGATCAGGTACTAATATAGGCAGGATGTTAATCTTAAACACTTTTAGTACCATTATATTGCAATCATTTATTACATAAACGAGAAATAAATCACATAAGTGTAAACTGAAGTCGCAATTAGTCATTATACTAATTGGTACAATTATCACATTAAACGCCTACATAAGATATTGTAGGACGTAGAAGTTGTTTATTAAATTATACAAAATTTTCATCCTATAACTATTAGCTACTACAATTATTCGGCAATTAAAAAGGTAATTAACCTTGAAAAATCAAGTATCCTTTTTTGCTAAACATATTCCTAATAGCTTAGCAGTTTTATACAATCAACCGATACGGGATAAGTTTGATTTGATATCTTTTTCATAATTTATTTATTTAATACAGAAAGCGCCAGAGACAGACAGTCTTCGCTATTTAAAATGGGCCTTTGGTAAAACTTTGCAAAAGTATTGGACTGTCCGCTCCACCCTGCGGTGTTTCGAATGGCGTCGACGCTGACGCCTCGCGCTTGCGCGTGCGACACGGCGGCGTGCCGCGTGCTGTGCCCGCTGAACGCCGCCGTGTCGCCCCCGCACTCGCTCAGCGTGCGTTTGATCCATCGGCTGAGCGTTTGGCAGCCTACTGGCTTGTGTGGCTTTTTAGTAGCGATGAACAGGCTGTCAGATTTTCGTAAGGACTTTGTTTTATTCATGTAGCAAGAAAGCGCTTCCGCTGGACATATGGAAGGGTTTTCGCGGAAAAAGGGTAGATATATAATAGGTTGTTTACAACCAAGTCTTGATGTTTTTAAAATATCTGAAATTTTAATAGATATACATTCAGAAGTTATTTCAATGTTTTTAACATTAATTTTTGAGATTGTTTGGACTCTGTGAGCAGTAGTGAGAGCCAGCAATGTAACCGTTTTGTTTGAAAGCCTTTCAAGGTTTAGTTTATCGTTAGGAAACCAATCGCTCAAATGATTTAATACAAGATTGGTATCCCAAGTTGCATTGTACTTGGGCGTCGGAGGTCGTAGACGAAAAACGCCTTTAAAGAATCTCTGAAGCCTGTCATCATTTGATAATGTCGGACCTAAGACTAAAGATAAGGCCGATCTACAGGAGTTTAATGTACCATATTGACTACCTTCATTAAACAGATTGGTCAAAAAATAGACTACTGTCGGAATAGACGCGTCATATAGGTCGACTGAATTATTATTACAAAACTGCCACCACTTTTTAAGACAAACATCATATTGTTTTATCGTGTTTGGTGATAGGGAAGCTATCATAATGTCTAATGAGGATGGTGGTAGGCTTCTTCTCGATAGCGCGACCCGCACAATATCCCTGCAGCCAGGGTAATCGAGTTGTGTATTCGTTGGGAACTGGAATGAGAAATTAAAGCATTGCTACATGGCTGAAATGTTATGACTTCGCTAGCAAGGAGACTTTGAAAGACAGGGTACCATGGTTGTGTTGGCCACAAAGGTACGACCATGATACCCGTAGCTTTATCTGAAATAATCTTCCGAAGAGCTTTCAGTACAACCGAAAAAGGTGGGAAAGCGTAAAAGAACATGTCTGTCCAGGCTACGGTAAACGAGTCTACCGCATAGGCATCAGGGTCTTTGTGCCAGGAAATGTATTTTGCGCATTTCTTATTTATACGACTTGCGAATAAATCAATGAACGGTAAACCGAAATTGTACACTATCCGATTAAAAGCCCAATCGGCTAATTCCCATTCTATATCCGGATGTGATCTCCTTGATTCGTAATCGGCTATGATATTATCGCGGGATCTTATATAGGATGCAAACACAAACAACTTTCTTTGTTCGCACCATTGCCAGAACTCCCTCGTAACCTGGGTAAGGTGAGGGTATTGTATACCACCCATTCGGTTAATGTACGCTATCGCGGTAGTATTATCTAGTCGAAGGAGTATCTGGCAATTGTACAAATCACGTGCGTAAATTTTTAAAGCAATAAATGCGGCAAGCAGCTCTAAATAGTTGATATGATTTTCTCGTTCAGTACTAGACCATTGGCCGCTTGCCGTATCACCCCCACAGGCTGCCCCCCACCCCGTAGTTGAGGCGTCAGAAAATATTTGAATTCGGTAATTATCTGTGCGAATGCAACTATGGGAATTGTCGATATTCATTAACCACCAATGTATGTCAGGTAGGATTGACTCGGGTATACTCATTGTACGATTATAATTATCGTGGCCTTGTAGGTTAAGGAACTTGCATCGTTCCAGTTCCTTCGTGTACAACCATCCGTACTCGATAGCCGGGCATGCGGAGACTAGTAGGCCGGTGAGTTTTGCTAGCTGTCTAATCTTGCAACGTTTAATTCTTAAAAACAGTTCTAACTCAGATTTTATGCGCGCTCGTTTTTCAGAAGGTAAGCTAAGTCGCAAACGACGCGAGTCGATAATCATTCCTAGGAATTTGCACGACGTCATAGGCGTAAGCATACTTTTCTCTTGATTGATAATAAAGCCTAAAGAAGTCAATAATTGTGCTGTTAATTTTATGTTTTCTAGACATTGTTCGTAACTTTGACCAAAAAGTAACCAATCATCGAGATACAGGGTAGAGAGGAGGCCTGCGGAACGTAGTAGTTTTACAATAGGTTTTGTGATTTTTGTAAAAATATAAGGCGCAGTGTTGAGGCCGAACGGTAAAACGTTGAACTCGTACATCTTATTTTCATAGATAAAACGTAGGTATTTTCTTGATTCCTCGTGAATTTTTATTAAAAAATACGCATCTTTCAAGTCGAGCGTAGCCATAAAGCAATCCGGAGTTAAAAGCTTAACAGCTGTTCGCAAATCCTCGAGCTTGAAATGATCAGTTTTAATAAATGTATTTAACTGTTTTAGATTGAGTATAAAACGCATTTTTCCGTTCGGCTTCGGCACAAGAAAAATACTGGACACAAATTGGCCGTCACAAGGATTACACTCGGATATAGCACCTATTTGCAAGAGATTATTAATGGCATCTACAAAATGTGACTTCTCTACATCAGAATATTCTGGCAGTGAGGGCAAAGAATGTTGAACAACAGTACTTGAGAAATTGATTTTATAGCCCGCTATCCATGAAAGTATGGTGCGGTCATTTGTAATAAGCGCCCACTGTTTATAAAATAGTGATAAACGGCCGGCGTACTTAACTGTTTCTAGTAGTAGTGACGCGGCGGGGGCTGGTGCGCGTACGACGGCCTGTAGTAGCGCGCGGGCGGCGCCGGGGGGAGCTGGGGCGGCGGCGCGCGGGGAGCAGGCGCGCGACCCCTCGGAGTCGGAACCGACGGCGGCGGGCCCGGCGGCGGCCTGCGCGGCGCTGGGCCTCGGCGGTTTAAAGGCCGCGACACACTGGATTTCACCCTCCTGTATTGCGCTACGGGTTGCTTAGGAACAGGAGCTTTTATCTCTCCGCCGGATTTAATCATGGCTTTCGCTGATTTAAGCGTTTCCGTCAAGTTTTCGCCAAATAGGCAAGTGTCTATCTTGGTATTCACCAGATGGTCTTTGAGATCTTTTTTCAATGAGAAAAGTATAAAATTGCGTCTGGTTACGCTGTCTGCGTATTGTAAATCGCACAAAATACGACCGAGGTCTATAAGTTTTTGTAACAGGTCGTTATTTTTCTCTTTCGAATTTAATTGCGATGTAATTATTTCGCTAAGGCAAGATATTGCGCAAGCCATTTCCTTTTGCTTGGACTCGATGCCTTTGTCTCGTTTAGCAAAATTTTCTGAGATGGCAGCTTTGATCTCAGGGTTTAACTTTGGCGCGCCTATTTTCACGCAATTAGCAGGTATTAGGTATTTACTAAGGAGGTCTTTACGGATTTCTTTAGTTATCCCTTCTATGGCTACATGTGTAAAACGGGTAGCTATTTCTGCACGTACCTCTTTGCCATATATTGTGGCCGACGAGGGGTCATCTCCCAGAATTTGTAATACATCATCGTCCAAATCGATTATGTCATTGATGTCAGCGACCTTATTATCATCGGCATGCTCAACAGTGGACGTGCTTGTGCCTGGTATGGCTATGGCGCTTGCGCCGGCTATGGCGCTGGAGTTGGTGCCGGCTATGGCGTTGGAGCTCGTGCCGGGTACGGCGTTGTCGCTTGTATTTGTCACGGCCTGTGTGTTGGTCTGTATAGCGCCTTGCTGAGCCTCAGTAGGCTTTATCAAATTTCCAACATAATTCTGAGGTTCCTCTATAGGACTATTATTGGCCTCAATAGGGTCTCCCTGATACTCAGCGCCATTATATTGGTCATTCTGACTGTATGGACCGTAGTTCAGTTCATAATCCGGGTATTCCGGAAACCAATCATCTGGTCGTAAAACCGGTGATGCTGAGAACAAAAGCAATACCTACTTAGTTTGCTTTCATATTCATATACTTGATTTAAAACTTTTTAAAAACAAATTATGAACCTCTTCACGACTACAATTAAGGTAAACTGTACTGGTATATTATAAATATATAAACTATTACCTAAGTACTATAATTAAGTAAGTAAGTACCTACAAAATCTATGACTTTATTTTTTACTCATAAAACTCAAAAATGTTATTACTTATTAATATTCTAATCATCTGAACTGAACCAGATAACGCATGTTATCCCTTCTTAAAGTTAGGTAACAATTCCCAATGAATTGTACGCCAACCGTCATACCATGCGTCGACTTAGCCCCAACGGCTAATCGGAGTGCATTGATGTATGTACAAGTATGAACTCGTATTGTGGTTTTATACAGTCAATATCTTAATTTTTTAATAGATCATATATTTAGTTAGGTATCAGTCCCCAATGAACTGAACGCCAACCGATGCAATTTGTACTTTGATTTATCCCCAATGGATAAATCTGAGTGCACATATACCTAGGTTTAATAACCTTGCACAAGCGAAAATTAAAAAGACTTACCTGTTTCTTGTGGTATAAATTCCTCATTGGAACCACTGTGTGACGAATCACTTTCACTATGTCGTATTTTACGTTTTAATTTTCGAACTTTACGCAGTAGATGATCAATGTCGTCTTCGTATTTCTTAACACGTTTACGTTTCGGCATTTTGCGAGACTCCACGAACAAGAAACTTATTTAATTTAAGAAGTGACTTGAGTGGTCGAGCACTAGAAAGCGTATGAAGGGACGGAGCGCTGGCGGTCAGGAGGTGGATTCTAGGCATACCCACTTATTAAAAAATAAAAATTTAAAAAATAACTCCAAACTAAGTGCAGAGTGGTGACACCTACATGTATATATATCTTCAGTTACTAATCTCGAGGACGAGGCGCGAAGTATAATAGGTATTAATTAGGCAAATATTATATTGTATGCTAATGAATATACCTGGAAATGTGTAAGCATCAAAAGGAAAAGTAAATCTTTGAGTTATAAGCAATTGAATAAAAAACTCAAAACTGCAAATAGGAGAAGGAGAGGGACTGACACCTAAGAAGAAATTGTAAAAGTAAAATAATAGTTTTACAGATTTAAAGGCTTGCTAGTGTTGGAAAATATTTATTATTTAACTGTTGTAAAATGAATACATCCACACCTCGCCGAGTTTCTTACGCCGGTTCTTCTCGGGTCTGAGGTTAACCTTTCCGAACCGGTGGTAGTATACCTAGATTGGAAAAATAAATTAACCTAGCGAGTATAAGATAATACGATAAACTGAACTATTGTTGCATGATAAATATATAAAGTAAAATAAATAAATCATTATAAAAAGGGAGAGATGTGACGATTACACAATAAACAGTACGACGCAACTACCCGCTAGCTTCACTCCGTGGAGAAGTGTCATGGCGAGTGGGTAGCTGGCGGAGTGCACGAGTGATAACAGTTGTTTCATTTGATCACCCAGTACACAACGGAGCCTGGACGTCACAGTGTATTAGCGGGTGTACATCCTAGACACTCATGTCGACAGCTCTTCAAGCAATATAACATAATGACGCACTACTCTCTCTATGTCTATGACATTATTATGTTCACACGCCGTAACATTCGTTTATTTAAACGCATAGACATGCCTGGCAGAATAACCCGCCAGACCGGCCGATTACAGTCCGTGCCGCGGCGCCTCGCGCTGCTCGACAAAAACCCACGCGTAATAGGCCCGGCGTTTTATGAACGTCTACCCGCCACTCTCAAAAATGAATCATCGGATGATGTATTTGGGCGCCGATTGAAGGAACTTTTATTAAATAAAACCCTCTATCTGTCAAAGAATATAAAGAATAAAATCTTGACTATTTAATTTTTTAATAAGTATATTTTAATTTTTATAAATTAGTAACAATTGACATACATTTCCTATTATTGTAATATATTAATTTTGACCTTTAGACATTACCTAGGCTAGTCGTATATTTTAAATATTTTTATTATTATTTTTGGACATTTTTATTTTTTATATTCTTTATAATTTGACTGATTTTTACATTTTACCTACTCTTGTGATGGTTCTCCTAGTATGGTTACTCTGCTATTAATAATACAAGAATGGAGGTACTTGCATTTACTCTGATCCGACCAATCCTTCACGGTCTGTCCTCTTTGACCGCCTCGACCCAAGTGAACGAACTGCCCGAGCCTGTCCAACTGGCTCCGTTCCGTGTCCCCACTACCTACCGTGTTGCCAGTAGTATAATGTTATTTTCCCAACCACCCCTGTATTAATCAGGGTAATGCTAATGTTGCCACATTAAAATTATTAATCAACGCTATCTTTAATGTAAATATAAATAAATCATGACATTCGGCCATCCAACTTCGTGCATGACTCCGGCGCACGAACCTTATCACCAAAAGTTAGATCCGTTTTATTTGTTCCGCCAATCATAAAAAAATAAAGTGGTTTCTATTTCAAAGTTTTAAACGTAACGTATCACAATTGATTAAGTAAAATTATGATGTATATCCACTTGAAATTAATATCATGACATTCGGTCCTCTGCTCTGTTTATCTTGATTCATAACTAATTAATTTCCATATATGTATCTGTTTTTCATTACTATTATATACTGTGAGTCCAAAATAACACTCGTTTCTTTTTTGTGTACGTAACATTCAATCTATACTAGACAATGTAATTTCATAATACCTGTTGTTAATTTTCGTATAATAACTATAAAATATATATAAATAACAAAGCTGAGTTTTTATTATGCATATTGTGTTTCGTTTTCTCATAACTTTAACATTACTTATGTCCGTTAAAGTATACGTGTATTTTATTTAATTCAGTACTCTTTTTTTTATACTCTAAAATTGTTCGACTACTACGTTTTCCAGTTCTACATATTTTAATATTCACTTCTTGTTTGACCCAATATTAAACTAGGTATATTGAATTAATGTAGACTTCCTTTTACTACATTCACGTATTAATCATTATAGTTAGAAGATAATATTTCACCCCTGAAATTAGACGTCTACGTTACAATTTTCAAGACCACCAGTTTTGTGTTCAGCTCAAAACTATTACGTTCAGTTTCAAATTTACACAACTACCATGTATGTCTCTGAATCCGTAATGTAAAAAAAAAACATTATCACAACTTGCCATTAACAATCCTAATCTAATTCCTCTGATATTTAATAGCTAGCAATACTTTGCTTCTCATCTCATGATTGTTACTTGCACTACAATATCATACGAAAATTACTTTCGCAAAAAAAAAGAAAAAAAAAACGATATTTTGTAATCAATCAAATGCCACTTTCAATAACATCGCTTTCGCTGATTATCATTAAATATACAACTCTCTGCATGTAGCGATACTAAAGTTGCCTTATGCACTCCACTCACTGTCAGTATAATCCAATTATTTTGTCATTGTCATTACTTCAAAACTAAACTAGTTTAATAACTTCTTTATCTTCCGTCATTCTGTCTGTCATTTCTGATTCCATCATTTCCATCAATTCACTGTCAATATAATAATGTTATTTCAATGTAAGTGTCATTACCTTGTAATAACTCCAACATTGAAGCAAGATGTTTAAACTAAATTCATTAACTGCCGTCATTCCTTCATGCCAATCCCTATACTATCACTAAAAATGTCATTTCTTCAAAGTAATGTCACTGTTTAGGCCCATATTAACATAATAACATACAAAATGTTATGTCTTGTAACTTCAAAGGATGTTAATGGGTACCTACTAATTCTCACGAAAGTAATGACTTAATATTCTTTTCAAATCATTTCAACAATTTGTTAAAATTATAATTTATTTAATATTCGCCAAACATAAGATGTCTGAATTAGTAATGAACATTCAAAATACATAGTTAAATCACTGCCAGATACGCCCTTACGTCAATATAAGATATAGAGTGTCATCACTAAAGTCTCAACTTTATTTGATTGCAACAATGATTGAAACTGCTTAATCAAATCAAGTCTTAGTTATGAAGTCCAATGAAATCATTTTTTTTTTCTTTTATAATCTTTCTCTAAAACTAGGTATTATTTCTATGACATAGCGAGACGAGGAGACGGAATGACCGGGTTCATTACTCTAAGTCCAAATTTTTATTAAGATTCTCGAACCATAAACCTTTGTCAGCTTTTTTTTTTTACGTCCATTAACATTTGTTACTTTTCTAAAAATATACATTTGAATAGCTTGCAAACCATAATATCTTTAATTAAAAAAAAACAATCACTATTCATATCAAATTCTGTCAAACCTTTGTCTAGTATTTGAGCGCAATTGTGATGATCGTCATGTATATATTAATTAAAGCAACTTTGTTAAATTCCTGACTTTGGTCAAACTCTGTTCCGCTCGGCTCAGCATTGCTCCGAGCAATTATTAGGGTTGGCACTACTTGACTTCCTTTTGCGTGCACGATCACAGATAATCACTTGAATTTTGGTAACCCTAAATAGCCGAAAGGGATAGTGCCATATTAATAGAAAGGGATACCATGATTCGGCCCTGAACCGCTGTCAAACTTCGATTTTGTAGGAAGTTTCCTTTCTGTACGGCAGTACTATTATTTATTCTGTGACTAAAGTAACTAACTTAACCAAGATTATTATGGATAATTTATTTATTATTGTACTGTACTCTGTACATACATCACATCAATAGTTATGTAGGTCTGTACCATTATTTATTTTTATTAATGCGCTTTTTACTGAATAATACTTGACTACTTCCACATTTCAATTTTATAATATACCAGTTACATACATAAATTTAAAATATACTAAACGCTTTTAGTATATCTGAATCATATTTACTTTCATATACTTTCAAGTCTTATAACCAAGTACTTTCGCGATTAACTCAATTCTGTCTGAATTATTACTCCCTTCTCTCTCCTATTCCTCTACAGTCTAGTAATCTACAGGTATTTAGAGCATTGGCCACCATATACACTCAAGTGCTTATTTTCTATTTCACTTGCTAGCATTTGTCACAATCCCAAGAATACAGCAAATCGTTTACCGTATGTTCGATCTGTTGTTCACTTTCCATTCTCGACTACTCAAAAGTTTATTACCAGAGATGCCTTTTTACTGTCTTTAAAGTATACTCTGCATTATATTCGTGTTCTACGTTTAAGTTGTACATTAAACATATTTCATATATTAGGTATTTTATGGTATCGGCATAAGTAAATGTACCTTAGGTACTATCTCGTTAGCACTCAATCACTTTACGTTGCATTCATCTGTTTTATTTAAGGGAATATCTTGTTTAGTCCATGATAACTACCTCTGTTCTTTTATTTAATGCACTTCTACATCTGACACCTTTCTAATAAAATAATGAATGTGCTCATTGCAAACTCATGGTATTAGTTAGAACTTGGTATGCTTAAAACTCTTCAAATTCTTGATAATAAAGTATCAAATAATTTATAATCCATCGGAACATGAACATGATTGATAATAATATAACAATTAACAAATATTTAAATTTCGCCTATAACAAGGAATTTCTTCGAATACTGATCATCATCAACACAGCATATAGATTGAGAAAAGTTTAATCAATTTGACAAACCCACTGTCACAAAAGGTTGCGACTTCAAAGTAGGTACTTACTCAATAAAAATCTAAAAAATCCAGTCAATATGGGATATCAATCTGTTATCACAATTCCATTTAATTATTTGAAATACTGTCAAATTCAACTTAGTAGTAATCAACTTCAATAGTAAAAAGAAGCTACAACTTTCATACATATATCTTTCATCATGACTGCGTACATAGTCAACTCTGTTGTACTAAATAGATTCAATTGAACAGTTTATTTTCACATCTATAAAGCGCTATGTAAATTATCCATCTAAAATAATATTTAATGTAATAGTTAGATTTAGCTTTCAATTCCTTTAATAAATTCGTGATCATCAAGTAACTTGAGTCAGTGAATTGTGAAAGATATCTCTTTTACGTATTTGATAGAACACAGACTGCATAGTTCCTTTTACTCGAATGTGTCTTTATATTCCTAAATATCTTTTAGTCTTCCTCTAAATAGTAATAATGAAACAGCTGTGTCTTATGAAATATACAACATTCCTCTCTATTGTTTTTGTCTACTTTCAATTACTTCGGGTAGGAATTCATATTTTTATTTTTAACTCCTCAAACTCTTAACACCAAATATTTCCGAAATCATGTAATTCTTATGACTTTCATAACAAACAAATTCGTTATAAATGTATAAGTATTTCTTTCGCAAACTAACACAACAAACAAACAAAGCTCTCATCTTGCACTGACAAAATACAATAATTCTGTAGAGTTGTACAAAACAAACTCCCATTATTCGCTCTCATGTAAATAAATATATTATTTATTTTTGTCATACAAAAGCTTGGGTTAACTTCTCTTATGTTATCTTCACTTATGTTAAGCTACCATAATGCTCTCTCACATTGTTATATAGCTACGAATCATACTTAGTATGATCATATCGGATAGTAATTTTACACAAACTCATGTACTTACAATTTATCATAAATTCTTTCAAAGTTCTATATTGTCATTAAATACTCGTTAAGCAATATAGAATCAGCGCATTTAAATTTACACACGCTCGTATAAGTATAATATATCAAAATGCATTATCACTTACATAATAGTGTCATTTAACCCATTTAAATTATATCATTATCGTCTCGTACATACACTTATGTAAATTTACTTATAAGTAGCGTACTCTGAACGTCGTGACAAACTATCATCTTCTAATTTACATACGCTCATGTAAGTTTACCATAATGTACGCTTACATTATGATTAACTGTCATCATCTTATTTACATATACTCATGTAAATTCACCATAATGTACACTCACATTATAAAGTACAATCATCAGAGATGTCCAGACTCAGCAATCCTTTAAAAGAAATTTAGAATCGTGGTTACTCACAAAAAACTTTTACACCTTTAATAAAATAATGGCACTGCCAATGACTAATTTAATATGTTTTATAAATTAAAACATGTTTTTTAATTTATTAATTTTTTCTATTTTGAATTGTTGACATTACCATGTTGTGTATATTTCAGTTGAAATACTCTGTAATGTGGAATTTGTATGATTATTGTACAAAATTGTATCTGACGTGTACCTGTATTGTACCAATAAAGATTATCTTATCTTATCTTATCATCATCAATTTTACATATGCTCATATAAATTCACCATAATGCATGCTCACATTATGAAGTACTATTACCATCTAATTTACATACGCTCATGTAAATTCACCATAATGCACGCTCACATTATGAAGTACCATTATCATCTAATTTACATACGCTCATGTAAATTCACCATAATGCACGCTCACATTATGAAGTACCATTATCATCTAATTTACATACGCTCATGTAAATTCACCATAATGCACGCTCACATTATGAAGTACCATTATCATCTAATTTACATACGCTCATGTAAATTCACCATAATGCACGCTCACATTATGAACTACTATCATCATCTTATTTACACACGCTCATGTAAATTCACCATAATGCACGCTCACATTATGAAAACCTCTCATCATCTAATTTACACACGCTCATGTAAATTCACCATAATACACGCTCACATTATGAAAAACTCTCATCATCCATGTAAATTTACCATAATGCAAGCTCACATTATGACGATGATATTTTATTTATCTGAATTAATCGACATACTCTCAAGTCCAAACTCTTAATATTACCTGATATACATGTTATTAAAACTTCATATTATGTAAACAAACTGCTTGTTCACATTATTGTGCACTAACTTACTTGAAATAAGTATCCGTCTTTACTTATATTTTTATGCTAATCCTCTTTCAACTGTATGACTTTTATTAACATAAACTACGAGTATCGTAAACGTTTAGCTGATAAATTTAAACAACAAATAGCAATAACTGTAATATTGCATGCTCTAATGAGTAACTTATCAAAAGTTCAGTCTGTAATTTATCAATAAAATATTTCTATTATAGTCTAATAATGTATTTTGATCACCTCTAAATCTTAAGCTGCTCTGATCTATCGAGTATCTTTATCCCGTCAAATGACAATTATTTTATGTTATAATTGTCGATCATAATAAAACAAAATGTTTATATTTCACAATATTTCTCTGTAGCCACTTTTAGAATAATTTGACCTCACTGATTACCCGTTTCTGCTTACCTTTAGTATGTACCTAAGTACTATTTTCAATGACCTGCTTAAAGGTATTCAACCTTTCTCTCTTTGCTCATGGGGATATATCTTTACTCAGAAGGAAAAAGAGGACTAATCTGAGTTATAATTCTGTCACTTTGCGAACTTACTACTACATCATTGCTTACGACGGTGTAAATTGCTTACAATTTAACACTGAATAATGTATGAAAATCTGTCGTGCTATGAAAGTCAATTTAAGCTTCAGACGTGAGCAGGTCATAGTTTCAGGGTCGTTAGGTATACCTATTATCAAACACAAGAGAACTTAATCAATTTTTAAGCATTAAACGCATTCATGTTCTTTACGTTCTTCAACTGGCTCAAGAACTAAAATTCAAACAAAAATTATAATTATTTCAAGTCAAATCGTGACAAAACAT
The DNA here is from genome assembly GCF_910591565.1 of Cydia splendana. NCBI lineage: Eukaryota > Metazoa > Arthropoda > Insecta > Lepidoptera > Tortricidae > Cydia > Cydia splendana. The sequence goes on from NW_026946893.1 coordinate 1,250,584, forward strand.
CATTGTTATGCATACGCATAGTCAGATCAGGTCCTTATAAACTACTAGTCATACGACACTTTAAAATGTAATAGTCGCATGTTCGCATTAAATAATTCTCAATTTCAATGACGTGCACTCACGTCAAAAAGAAACATTAATTTCATCCAATTCTCAATTCTCAACTACCTCGACGTACGCTCACGTCAAACGAAAATCAATCTTATCGGTCGTCTATAAAATCGGTCTTATAGTGTCATCAAATATAGCGTTTATTTATTTATCATAAACTCATGGTCAGAATAATCGATGATACACAACCTTTAAATATCAATTCATCTCTAAAGCGATTTTTTTTATCAATATGAGTACCTACTAAACAAAAATGCGGCGGCCTCGTGTTAGCCGGCACCGCAGCTTACTTTAAGCGCTTGCAACTTTAATGGAATTTACAAGCTCATACATTATTTTTGAACCATTTTAAAGTATTATCATTACGCTGTAGTCACTTACTCGTAAGTTAATAATTGTTATAATCACCACTTGTCTTTTCTAAGTTAAACGTTTGAAGATCCACATGAACCTTTCTATCTAATAACATCATCATCGCATCTCTAATAATCGCATTGCATCGTATTTCTAATAACTTCATCATAGCATCATCTAGTAGCCGACAAAACGCTTTTTTTTAAACACACTATAGGTACTGATACCGGATGGACTATGGGACTATGGGGTCCATCACACAACGTTGCCTCTATAGTCGTTAATTTTTCTTACTCAAAATAGCAAAAATGCAAACTAATTAAAATTCAGTTACTAACAAAGAAGCAAGAGATACTTTTAATGACTATTATTTACTCGAGAGTTTTAAAACTACCTGCAACTACATTTGAACTACATCATGCCTACTATTTGAAAATTTCTTATAAATATGTAGGTAGTTATGTACTTTCAAGCAATCACCAAAAACTTATATCTGAAACATGTAATCGTCCCAAACTCATGAAATAAAATACTTTTTAATTCTATAACTTACGTTTCATAAAACGTAGAATTCAAAATAAACCTTAAAATCCCATTGTGGGTTAGTGGTACGTTAACACTTCTGATTTGTGATGGTTCTCCTAGTATGGTTACTCTGCTATTAATAATACAAGAATGGAGGTACTTGCATTTACTCTGATCCGACCAATCCTTCACGGTCTGTCCTCTTTGACCGCCTCGACCCAAGTGAACGAACTGCCCGAGCCTGTCCAACTGGCTCCGTTCCGTGTCCCCACTACCTACCGTGTTGCCAGTAGTATAATGTTATTTTCCCAACCACCCCTGTATTAATCAGGGTAATGCTAATGTTGCCACATTAAAATTATTAATCAACGCTATCTTTAATGTAAATATAAATAAATCATGACACTCTTTTCTATTTTATAGAAAGTCGTTTTATATTGTATTACTGTTATTTTATTGTTTTTAGATTATTATTATTGATATTTTTTGTTGTGACGATCTTTTTGTGAAATGCATTCTATTTTGACGTGTGAAATTTAATGTATATTTACAATAAGAAATAAATGAATCTAATCTAATCGGGTTACCTACGCCATTTCGAAAGATGTTTTGCCGATAGTTGTTTTGTCGAAGACCTTTTATCGAATCTACTTTTAGACTAAAGCTTGATAAATCGAAGGTACCATTCATCGAAATATCATTTCACCGACAATGCGTTTTGTCGAAAGCTTAAAACATCGAATATTCATTTTATCGAAACTTTTTTACACACGATATTTCATCGACATTTGAAGTACCTACTTACCTACTTATGCAATGTTTTAGTTTATCAAAAAATGGAATCTTGATCGTTGCGAGGGTTTCAAGGCACAAGAGTTAAACAAATTTACAGAAAGTATATTAAGCGGGATAAATTATTGAAACGCAATATAAAATCAACAAACAATGTTTAATATTTTTAGCATTATTATTATAATCCAGATTTCCTTATTTTAAACGCGTTCATTAAGTAAATAAGTTGAACAATATATATATAATCACCTACCGCTACACTAACCGCGTAGTGTGCAATATAATAGCAGTATATAACCCGCCTAGGGGCTGATACAGACGGACTGCAACCCGACTGCAACTTGTACCTATGGGAACTGCACGCCGACGTTGCAGTTGGCGTGCAGTCGAGTCGACATGCAGTTCCATACAAATTGCAGTCGGGTTGTATTCCATCTGTATCGGCCTTCCTAAAGTACATATTAAGAGGGAAGAATATCTACTGACAATAATAGGTAGATACTTGTTTGATACAATTTCCATTTCGGGAGATAAGTTTCCACTAACTAATCTTCTTAACAAACCACTCTGATTTTGATGTCGATCGCTTCAGCATAATATATTCTAGGTTTCTAGGTTTCGCTTTAAAAAAATACATATTTTATTATATTATATTTTTTATTGCAAATTTTGAGGACAGGAAAACCTAGTCTTTCATTGTGTCAATAAAAAAAATCTCTTTTTGTAAGGACGAGTTAGTAGTATTCTTCCGTCTTAAGTTCGTTGGAGTTTAAATTATGTTCAATTGGAAACGAATCACATTTGTTATGTTAAGTATTATTATTAAAATGGAACAAAATCAACTCTAGTTCCTACATCATAGGTTCAAATTTCAGTGTTAAATTTTGGACTTTTTGCTTGTGCGGATGAGCCTTACGGCCCGATTCGAACTTTAAGATAGGTACGTCGAATATTACGTCTATCGTATCTAGACGTAATATTTGACCTATCTTAAGGGGCCCACTGATTAACAGTCCGCCGGACGGTATCGGCCTGTCAGTTAGAACAAAATTTTGACAGTTCCGAACAACTGACAGGCCGATACCGGCCGGCGGACTGTTAATCTGTGGGCGCCTTACTTAAAACTTAATAATATTAGTATACGTAAGCACTAATTATAAAAGTTTTAAAGCTCGATATGATTTACAACTCCACGTAAGAATAATAACGTGTCCATATTATTATGCTCTTTGTTTTGGCAAAGCCTTTCAATGGCGTTGTAGCGCGACTTTCCTCTTTTTCTAGGAGGTGTTTTTTCAACACCAGCTGTTGATCTTTCAATGATAAAGTTCGTTGAGACTTGCTCCTTTATCATGTAAGCTATGGTCGCATATAAACCATAACGCTTATTATTTAAAAGAGAATTCCACCGGCGGTGCCTGGCTTCCACATTATTTTGCGTTCTCGGGAAACCTGCCGCATTGTTAGAATGGACAGGCCATAGTTTTGGTGGGAACCTTGGACTGACTCTTGACAAGCTAAGTTTGATGCCGTGATGGCGTGTTTTAATCTTTCCAAGAACGTAATACTCCTCGAACCATGAGGTAACCGCCTCTGCCTCGTCTGGCAGTACGTCATTTTTCAACTCCGAGAACGCATCAGGTATCTTTTGATCTGGCAAATAGGCCAAAGCAGCTATGTGTCGCATTTTAAGGGAAAATTCACTATCGCTGCAATATTTTGAAGACAGGCCACTCTTTTGAATGTACCTCCAAATATTCTGCCCTAAATGGAAAAGGCAGCCTTTGTGGTGTGCTTCTGGAAATTCTATTTTCACCGCATTAATCACAGCCGGCTCAAAGTCAGTAATAACATGCAGTGGATTTAAAGCACAATTAAATTCCAGTGCATATGTTTTAAGCTCCTTAAAAAACGTCATATAACTCACTTCAGCCTTGTCGGTTAGTAAGCAATATACTATGGGAATTGTCCTTTTAGACTCTTCATCATTCCCAATTATGGCATGTATGGAATATATTTGCGTGAATAGACTAGGGGTCGTTCGAAAAGTACCGTCCATTATCCACGCTATAGAATCGCGTAGAATTTTAATGCCCTTTTCCGTACAAAGCATCAATAACATTTTATTTTCTCCATATTGTATAACTTTAGCAAGGAACTTTTCTCCTTCAGCATTCTTTAAATTGTAGTAAAACTCCACAATATGATAGAATATACAGTTTATTTGATCACTACTTAGGTACTTATACAATTAATGTTGAACACTCTTCGCTTGACCGAAACGTCCGACCCGTTCGACCGTTAACACAAGAATCCCCGCCATGCTTCCACTTCCCGCCAACCAACCTGTCATAACTGACAGTGACAGCTAATTTGCAACCGATTCTAATATTACCCTCAAATTATAATTAGTTTAGTCAAATCACCTTACACTCGTCCATCCTGACCGCGTGTATGTCCCCATACACGAAGCCAGGGTGGTGTGTCAAACTACACCTTGACCTTACACTCGGCAAGTGAGAGCATCGTGGGTTTACAAAAATATTTAATTTAAAGTCATGATTATGATTACGAACATCAATATCAAAACAACATTATTATTACAAATGTTTTAAACATTAGTTTATCCAATCCGACCAACGTAATCAACAAAACAACCATTCTCCTATATTGTCAAAGGAGTTGTATCTATATTTCTCTCTTTCTCTCTTTTGATTTTCGCTTATCAACTTTTCAATTTTCCATTTTTTTCTCTCTTTTAGCGAAATTAATTTCACAACCTCGTGAACCCATCCATTCTCACGAGGCACAATTATTTTAAGAAATATCACTTTACTAACCCATCCATTCTAGTAAAATGTATTTCATCTCAAGCACAACCAAAGCAAATCTCGTGAACCCATCGATTCTCACGAGTATATTAACAAATCTTATTTTGCTAGCCAATCCTTATTAGCAAAAATAAATCACAATATCCAGTTCAACATAACGTAACATTATCCACAATCAATCATTAACAGATCATATTAAACATTTATCCATGAAAACTTCTACATCCGTATACTTGGTACCAACCACAACCATAATATACATAATAATAACAGCAAAATCGACATATTCAATCGCCGTGTGCGATAAGTACCTACAATATGTTTATGCGTCATAATCACCATCTGACATGGAGCAACTTATATCATCATGAGAATCGCTATCCTGAACTTCAAGGGCAGCTATATGCACCCAAGGCATCATGCGGTCTGACGCAACAACTGTGGCTCGTTTGTGTTTACTACCAGTTAAGCCAGGAATAGCAGCCACTTTATAACGATCGTGACCTAAAACTGTAACTACTCTATAAGGACCAATATATGATGGCATAAGTTTTGTGCTTTTGCCATCATTGTTGAAAGACACCTTCGTTATTTTAACCAAGTCTCCTATTTTGTAAATTTTAGCTGGTTTCCTATTTTTATCGAAATTCTCTTTTTGTTTTATCTGGCTCTCCTTGATTTTATCCTTAACCTCTTCTCGTATAGCCGTCACGTCACTAATTTCTTGTAAACTCTGCCTAACTTCATTAAGCCTCGGGTCTACCTCAGAGTTCATTGAAACACCAAACATGATCTCAGAAGGAGCCCTGCCGGTTGTCTTCTGTTTCGTGTTGTTAAGGCCCCACTGTACAATACCAACTCTCTCATCCCATTCCCTCTCGTCATGATTCAGGTTTTGCGCCGTCAGTGAGTCCAAGATAGAACGATTGTATCGTTCCACTTGCCCGTTCGATGTCGGACTCGCCACGGCATTCAAAATATGCTTTATGCCCTTATCAAGACAAAATCTACGAAAAGCATTGGATGTGAAACACGAACCTCGATCACTGATCAATCTGTCTGGAAACCTGAATGTATAGAATACATCTTGTAACGCTCGTATTGCATTCGCGGTATTCGTATTCCTGACAGGACGAATGAAAACAAATTTGGTGAAGGCCTCCACCAAGACTAATAAATGGGTGTTTCCCCGTTTCGACCGCACAAAGGGCCCGAGATGGTCGATGTGCACGGTGTGAAAAATTATGTCAACCTTTTCAATGACATGCAACTGTCCTTCTTTTGAATGGGACGATTTCTTGGCGTAAGCACACTGGACACAAGCGTTCACATACTTTTTCACAAACTTTGCCATCTTCGGAAACCAATAAGTATTTCTAATTCGATCAAGTGTCTTTTCAACACCGAAGTGACCCATCTCATCATGATTGAGACGGCACAACTGCCATCTCGCGCCCTTCGGAACGACCCAACGTAATTGGCTTTTATCACCATCTATACGATATAGGATAATTTTGGATAATGTTAAAGAAATAAATATTATTCTTATTCTTATTCTTATTCTTATTCTTATACATTTGTACAGCTTATTGTCCTGAATAACGTAGCTATCCTTAATGTCTTTCAACTCTTCAACATCTATATCTGACGAAAGAATGTCCCTGATTCGATTTAGCTCAGTGTCCCCTAGTTGAAGAGTTTGTAACCAATCGTCACTAGTAATGGACATTACTGATGGATAAGAATCTAAGGCGTCAAGTGTTTCCTTATCTGGAATAGGATTACGAGACAACGCATCCACGTGCGTCATTTTGGAACCGGAGCGGTATTCGATAGAGCATTGAAATTCTTGTAAGAGAAGCCACCATCTGGCCACACGTGGTATGATATCTCGTTTAGAAAACGTACTCCTTAAAGCACTACAATCTGTCACGATTTTAAAATCTTGGCCTATCAAATACACGCGGAATTTCTTTAGGGAGCATATTACTGCCAAAGTTTCCAGCTCATAAGCATGGAAATGTTTTTCCTCAGGGCTAGTCTGTCGGCTATAAAATGCTACCGGACGGAAAGTATCATTACTGCCTCGCGGGCGTTGCAAAAGTATACCGCCTATTCCTACTTTGCTTGCGTCCGTATGTAGCTCTGTCTCTGCATTGGGGTCAAATATAGCTAAGATTGGTCGCTCTACAAGTCTATCTTTCAGAAGCTTGAACGCATTTTCTTGTTCGTCTGTCCAAGACCAGACAGCCTCCTTCTTTAATAATTTACACAATGGGTGCGCTACTTGGGCAAAATGTCTAATTAATTTGCGGAAATATCCAACCAATCCCAAGAACTGTCGAACCGAGTGTTGATTTGCGGGTCGAGGGAAATCTAAGACACACTGTATTTTCTTATCACCCGGTCTAACACCGGCAGCACTTATTTCATAACCGAGGTAATCTATTGACTCTCGCAAGAATTTACATTTCCCCAGATTCAACGTCAGATTGGCTTGATCAAGTAATCCCAGTATTTTGTCTAATCGATCTAGACATTCATCTTTAGTTTTGCCATAAATCAACACATCGTCTATGTACGCAGTAGCCTCGTTATAACGGGCTGATCCCAATACCCGGTTCATCATACGCTGAAAGACAGCGGGCGCGTTTGCAAGACCGAAGGGCATGCGATTAAATTCGTACTGCCCGTCCGGTGTTACAAACGACGTCAGACTTTTGGATGATTCCGATATTGGCACCTGATAGTAGCCCGATGCCAGGTCAAGCGTGATGAAATAAGCCTGCCCCGAAAGCCTCGCTATCTCATCTTCGATTACCGGCATCGGGTAACGTTCCTTAACCGTAGCTGAATTAAGTAACCTATAGTCAACACACATGCGCATGTTACCATCCTTTTTGCGTACTAATATTATTGGACTCGCAAATTCCGAAACGCTCTCTCGTATAATGTCTGCATCTAACATATCATTTACCATGCTGCGAACTTGTTCGCGTTCTTTGTGCGATAAGCGATATGGGCGGTAAACTACAGGGCGCTTGCTATTTAATTCAATAGACATTTCGGCCGCATCAGTACAGCCTAACTCTTTTAATTCAAACGCAAAACAATGTCTATATTTATGCAATATATCATAAAGTCTCTGCCTGTCAGCTTCGCTGGCACATTCTCCTATAACTACAAGTCCGGGTGTTCGGGCAATCGAATCGAATTGTTACCATCAGGAATAATACGCTTGACGATTTGAACTTTTTCTGCTCGACACAAAGTCATTCCGGCCAGCAGCTGGACTCTGCTTGAAATGGGTATGATATTTAAGTGAGATTGACCATTTTTAACTTGACAAATACCTTCACTTATGAAATGCTGTTGACTCGGTTTTCCTACAACTTTGCCGCTTACGAGAATTTCGCCATCAATACTCGGCTCAGTAACGACTCTAACAGTAGCAGGTCCACTTAAATCAACACATGACAAAACCTTAACCCTGACAGACCTATCGCCATCTATTACGTTCTTTGAAGCTGGAATTTCATTCCCAATATCGTAGAACATCAGATTTAGAGGGTCCTTAATGACAATTATATGGGGTAGTTCCGTGAACGACTGCCCTACCAGTATCGGGGAATCAAGAAGGTCATCATCAACTATATGGACTTTAATCTGAGCTGACACACCGTCAACAGATAAATCAGCAACTACACTTCCGTAAGATTGCACAACCTTATTGCCAAATCCTTTAAAAGGGACCGGAGCATTGTTAGACACGAGCCCTAACGAATCTGCCGCGAATTTTGTTATTAAGGTTGCTGCACTTCCGAAATCTATGAAAGCTGGAAATTGCGTATTGTTTAACAAAACGTTCTTATAATATTTTGTGTTTGATCCAACTGAATTAATGCACATCTGTTTGCGAGCTACCTCATCTTTAGTTTCCGTGCTGCCTAGCTTAGTTCGACAGTTGTCAGCCGCATGACCAAGCCTATTACAATTTGCACATTTAGATAAAGGCTTAGGGCACCTCGAGTAAGGATGACCTTTTTCTTTACAATTGTAACAAGTAATTTGATTGTTTACTTTAAATCTGTCGCCATTTTTATTATCTGCATTACCATTAATGGACTTGGCATCTGCAACCAATCTATTCTTAAATTGAGGACGCTCAAAACTCTGAGGAATGTCTTTATTTGTAAGTAAAAACTGTAGCAATTGGTCGGGTTGTGAGCATCGAATTGCATTGGCTGCAGATCTCATAGTTCTATCATTTAGTCCGTGTATTATGCAGTCTACCGCATGTTTACCTTCAATGCCACATCGGTTCAGGAGAGCAATCTTCTCGTAATAGTAAACTTCGATAGGCTCATTGTATTTACTTTTACGCCTAAGCATATCTTCGAGGGATTGGCCATAATTCTGTTCGTAAGGGAATGCCTCTCTAAGTTTATCCTGCCACTCTGCCCAAGTAAACAGGATGGTTTGCAAGCTATCGTACCAGGTTTTGGCCAATCCCTGAAGCTTTTGCACAGCAAAATGTATTATCGTTTTGTCGTCCCAGCCGTAGACGGTGGCACATTCATTGACCTTCTTAAGCCAGGTGTCTATCGTTTGCGTCTTCACAGACGGGTCAAACTCTGGTAGAATATTTTTATGGTTTAATTTGCCGCTGTTATTATCGAATGAGCTATGCTGCGGCTGAGACGACTGTGGTTTTACTTTTTTTTATAGAGTTCAAAATACTAGCTACATCTCTAGCAGAAAAACCAGGGCTAGCCGACCTTTTACCACGGGTTCTACTTCGCTCCTCTTCATGGTGACGTGTACGCTCCTCCCCTGATAGTGGCTTCGAGGATTGTCCACCGTGTACTGCGTAGCTTGGCCTTGTCACGACGGAAACCTTACTAGTAGTGCCACGCAATCTTTGCTGCTCAGAGCGAAGCTCTGCCATTAGATGTTCCAGTTTTTCACATTTTCGGTGCAGGTCCTCCTCTGTACCCCGGCGAGTTCCGCTGCGTCTACCAGGGCTGCGACTCCTATGACGAGTGCGACTAACCTTAGATTCGCTGCGTCTAGTATAACTTCGGCTGCGTCGACTACCTCGATTGTCTCTCCGAATTGGACTGCGGCTTCGGTTGCGCGTGCGACTTCTGCGAGAATCCCCTCGTCTTTCAGGAGTTCGGCTTTTCCGGCTGGTACGATTGTCTCTCATTCCGCTTTCGCGCCGAACGCCAGGCGTTCGCAAGCGCCGGCTACGATCTGGCTCCTTGTCACTCATATTCTGGAACTCATAAACAATAACATGTCTCAATTACACATAGTTAATTAAGACATGTTTATTGAGAAATATTATTAGTATCTAGATCCTTTATCTCTCTGCACGCACTAACCAATTTCATACATATGTACAGCAATTATTATATTATTATTCTCGTAAAACTAAACTTAGCCCTACTTTCTCTACACTTAATATTTTATTTATTTATTTATACAAGGTATTCCAACAGCTATGAAAGACACATTAAACTTTTTAGATAGCGTATAAATAATACATTAAACAATGCTTCAGCCACGTGGTTGCTAAACAATGTGTAAAAACGTTAAGTAATTTAAATTAAGGTTCAAATACTCACTGCCAAGATATGTTATAAACGTATCGCCAGTATCAAATACCATTGTAAAACAAGGAAAACTTAGTCACAGTCATACAAAGTAGAATATCTTTAAAGACCTGTATCTCCTAAACCGTGCGTCGTAGCATAAAAATAATCAAATTTTCGTTCCCCTTTCATAATCCCCACCCTGAATAACCTATCACATGTGGGTATGTCATCATCATCATATCACGTTGTATTTCTATTGTCATAATCAAACAAAAATGCTCTGGAATATCGATTTCATCGAAAGTAGTTGGCTCCTTAGGCATGGAGTTTTTTCTTGCTCGACGAATGACCTGTTGACGCAAAGCAAATATATTACACTGAACATAGGTACTGTTTACCTTATTTTACTGGGACAATATACAGTGTGAACTGTACAGTGAAAGCTGCATTAAAATATTTTTTAAATTCGTTTGTCTCGCCCGGGAATCGAACCGACTTAAAAGGCTTAAAACTAAAAAAATATTTGATTTTATGGATATTTTGTACGATAGGCGAGTGTAAAGGGGCCCACTGATTACGTACCAGTCCGGCGGACGATATCGACCTGTCAGTTAAAAGCAAAATTTGACAGCTCCGAACAACTGACAGGCTGATATCGTCCGGCGAACTGGTAATCTGTGGGCCCCTTAAGACCTAATGTTTCTTGGAGAAATTTTACCATTAACATGATCTGTTTCGACAAGTGGAATAAAATAGCGTGTTTTTTTATTTTTAGTCGATTCGATTCCCGGGCGAGACTAAGCGAATTAAAAAAAAAGAATGTTAAAAAAATAAAAGAATGTTATTTTAAGTAAAATGAGCTAACTTAAGGTTTTAACATAGTAACTTATACATACTGTGCCTTAAACTGTTTTTTGACAAGTTTTCACGGACAATAAAATATGACATTGATGCATCAAGGCGGTTTGTTAACAACAGCCCCACCGGGAAACGTAAAAATCGAAATTTAGTTATCTAGCTGCCTCTTTATCGCTCGCTGCAAGAGTAACAGAGAGGTTAGATAACGAAATTTCGATTTTCTTGTTTCGCGGTAGACCCTGATTGTGATGGATAGTGGTAGTGGCGCCCCCTACGCAGAGTTTTGCGTAATATTCCCTATTAAATTCCGCTTGGTGCCCGTCTGCCCATACATCAAAATAAAATACCTACAATAAATAAAAAATACCAATTTAATGACCTAATTTCTCACTCTAAACTATCTGTTGGTTTTTGAACCAAATTCCATACAAAATTGCTCATGGTCCTTTTATAGAATGATTCATATTTTCAACCGACGAAAAAAAAAAAAGGAGGAGGTTCTCAAGTCGACGCGTATATATTTTTTTTTTATGTATGACCACGCATAACTTTTTACAGAGATGTTCGATTTTGATAATTATTTTTTTATTGGAAAGGGTATACCCCGAAGTTGGTCCCATATAAATTTGGAAAAAAAAATCCAACCTTAAGGGTAGGAAAATAGGGGATGATTGATTTTTTCACTCACCGATTGTAACGTATGACCACGCATAACCTTTTACAGAGTAGTCGTTATAATAATAAAAAATTGGAAAAAAATCCTACCCTAAGGGTGGGAAAATAGGGGTAATTTATTTATATTACAGAACAAAATAATAGTTAAAGTAGGTTTATTAATATAACAGTTAATAGCTAAAGCAAGGTGGGTAGCTATTTTAAAAGTAATCAAAAATTAAGCATGTAATAATTTGTATAAATTATAGCCACAGAAAAATATAAAATAAAAACTTTTTAACAAAAAAAATAACCGCCGAAAAAAAACTAAAAGGAAATAAAAATAATTATTTTGTCTTCAATAACGCAAGTGAATACCTATAAACTATGTATATACATACTTCTGAAATCAATCACACAAATCTGCGTATTTATATATTTACAATCTGTTATTTTTGGAGTCGGTGCCAGCCTCAAACAAACTTGAGCACCTTAGTGAAGCACCTGCACCGACTCCAAAAATAACAGATTGTAAATATATAAATACGCAGATTTGTGTGATTGATTTCAGAAGTATGTATATACATAGTTTATAGGTATTCACTTGCGTTATTGAAGACAAAATAATTATTTTTTTCTTTTCAGTGTGCTATTGTTTTTGTTGGTCGACTCGTTTCGTGTTAGTGCCGGTTTTTTTATTTCCTTTTAGTTTTTTTTCGGCGGTTATTTTTTTGATACCAACAATTAAAATATGACATTTGACATTATAGGATATTTTAATAAAATGAATACATTACAATTTAAATTAACACAAATTATTATCTAAATAAGAATAATATTTAGGATGATTATTACATAAATTGACTAAGTCCCACACTTCCCACAGGCGACGTCATCCGTCATCGAAACACAAGCCTTATTGCCCTTAAGGATGGCTCACGTTAGACCGGGCCGTGGCCGGGCCGGAGCTTCCGGAGCTTCGTTTTCTATGGAAAGCACCACGTGATCACCGATCAGTCGTCATAGAAAATGACATGTCGGACGCCTCGGTCCGAGCACGGCCAGGTCTAGCGTGAGTCATCCTTAAGGGCGATATGGCTTGTATTTCGATTGATATGACTCAAGAACAAATATACGTGTTCATCACACAATTAATATGCCCTTAGCAGGATTTGAACCTGGGACCTTCGGCTTCATAGGCACGGCAGGGCCACACACTAGACACGTCGTCGTCAAAATAGCGTAGTAAGTAAAGTATGGCCGTATTATGGTTTATGGAAGCCTAGAGCGACAGGCAAGTGACAAAACAAAAAAATACATCGCAAAAACTACGCAAATACGCCGTTTAGTCATGTATTTCTTATTAGGTGGTGGTGTGCCCAACACGCTTACTAAACGTATAAGACGATTCATTTAGGATTCAACTTTCAGGTTCACACAATGTATGAAAACATTAATTTGACAAAACGGGACTCGTATCGCGACGATGGGCGTTACTCGAAACGTTGAGGTAAATAAAAAACGTATTAAGTCCCGTTATGTTAAAATAATGTGTATTAGGTAATTTATTAATTTTAATAATTTTTACCTGTCTCAATGCATTTTTGTTGGGCATAGAACACGCACTGGTGCTGGTTATGTTTGCTAGATTCTCCAGTATTAACTGTGCTGGTGTTGAACTGTTTTTAACTACGGCATCGCGTTTTAAACTGCTTCGTAACTTTAGTGAGTCTAACAAACCCGCATTCGGTGCATGGGAGTGTTCCGACATAGATCTGCATATGATATGCTTTCCAACATCACGACGATATAAGGTTATTGCAGTACTTCTACATTGCTTTTCTTGTTTAAGTGCACAACACCAATAAAATTTATTGTCTGTTTTTTTGTTCTGGCATAGCTCGTATCCTTCTATTAACAGCACTTCCTTTCCACGCTTTGATAATGCAGTTGGAACGTAATCACAATCAGACATGGTTAGATGTTATCACAGACAAGCCAACTCATGGTATAATAATATACTCCGCCTGGTACTCCATTCCCGTCTTTTCTAGGTCACCTAACTGACACGGGCTTACGTCATCATGCGACAGCGCTATATGATAATATGCGATAGCGCTATATATAGCGGCCATGTTGTTGTGACGTAGCCCCGTGTCACTCTGGGAATGGAAGACCATGTTTTATTAGACTATGAGCCAACTAATACAATATATTAATAGTGAACCCAGCAACTACTTGTCAAGATTAGTGTTGTTTGTTTTGAATCTACCCTACAATTTCAGTGCGACTAAAAATAATGTTAATCAGGTATTGCCATGCGAAATAATTTGTGTAAATAATTATATCGTCCTTGGTGTAATCATATATTTTCACGTATGTCAATGTAATGCAAACTCGTGGTGAAATAATACTAAATGAAATATTATAATACCTACTTATTATATGTAAATAGGTTTACTTAATTTATTGTCCCAAATAAAAGGATAAGTTCGCCTTTGTTATATTTAATTTACTCTGTAACTGTGTTTCTCGTGTTTTTATTTATATGTACAATAAAGTAGATACATATATACATACAAATACCTCCATGCAAAACATCTTCTTTAAATAATATAGCTTTATTTTTTTTTATAACCGTAGTTACAGCCATTAGACAACTTAATTAAAAGTGAGTGATTTGTACAAGATTGGTAAAGTTATAGTAAAAAAATACAATTTTATTATAATGCCAAGTTTAAGGATTATAAACCATACCTAATTGTGCTAAAGGCGTTTTAGACGAAGTCGTAATATTCGTGTAAGTTAGGCGTTCATTATTTGCAAGTTTATTTATCTATTATATATACTTATACCTACTGGAATTGGATAGTCAAACTGATAATTAGCGTGATGTTAAGTAGCTAGGCTAGTATGTACGAAGTTAATTTGCTGTAAGGGAAGGGAGAAAGGATACGATGTGGTAAATAAGGGGTCACTTTGAATAGGTACCTTCATAAATCATCAATAATCGTACAAGCGACACTGACACATTTAAAGAAACTAAACGACACAGCTATTTTTTTCCATAAAATGTATGTAATTAAATGCTGCATAATTAGCGTTGTTGTAACATCATGTAGGGCATTGTATTTAATTTCATGTAACAATTGATAACTATGACTATGACATATCATTTCGAACATCGATCATCCGAGATAATATTTTCGTTTAGTAGTAAATAAATAAAACATTGCATAAGTAGGTAAGTATGTACATCAAATGTCGATGAAATATCATGTGTAAAAAAGTTTCGATAAAATGAATATTCGATGTTTTAAGCTTTCGACAAAAAGCATTGTCGGTGAAATGATATTTCGATGAATGGTACCTTCGATTGATCAAGCTTTCGTCTAAAAGTAGATTCGATAAAAGGTCTTCGACGAAACAACTATCGGCAAAACATCTTTCGAAATGGCGTAGGTAACCCAGAAGTGTCAAGGCGCAATGACAGCTATAAAATCACGCGTTTAGTTACGGCATAAGCAGGGAATATATTCCAAAGGAAATAAGGTAGAAACGTACAATAAAAATGTAATTATTGGTAATTATTATTAATTACTGAAGATACTACAAGTGTTAATGAGCATTTATATTTTTCGAGAATCATTTGATTTGGAAAAGATTTAAGTTGGCTTGACGTTTAACGTGTTGGTATGGATCGAAACGAAACACTGGCGGTATTTGACCTTTGGGGTGAGAGAACTGTCACTAGTGTCAAAAACTTGAGAATGGGACTCACTACTGAGAGGATGGGATAATATTCGGGGATGGATTTACGCTTCCCTCCGCCGTCTGGTATGGCTGGGGGAGTAGCCATAATGTATTGTGCGGTTGCCGCCGCGTTTGAATTGTATTTATGAAGGGAATTGAAGAGTGTTTCCTACATTGCTCGCGGATTCGAGCATGGCGGGAGGTTATGTCTCCCCTGCGCGCCCATGTGCGCCACCAGCCCCTCGGCGCGGCGTATTGACGCCGTCTTATGCCGTAGGGCACGATTTCTGCCCACGGCTCGTGCGTCGAGCGACGGGCAGGGTCGCTCGGCGATCCCAAGGCCTAACACGTGGGCACATTGATGCTGCACCAGCTGCTGCGGGCAGGTCCTCGCCTTGACTTGCTAAGCTAAGACTCGATGGACGCCCGCCGCGACTTGATTATGATTCGTCTGCCGCGGTGAGCATTGTTGCTCCCGCGCATAGCGTCTTCACTCCGGTAACGTGAGTGCACTGACTATACGTTTTTGATTTTGGCCAAAGTCTCGCGTCTCGCCCATTTCGCGATCGTGTGTTAGATATAAGTGTGGGGACGGCCCACGTTTTACTAGCGGTCCAACATTGTTCCTAGCGCCCGCTTAGGCGGTGTGCCATGTATCAAATTAGTATACATAATTAAATTGCATGTTAGTTATTTGGCCTTATCTTTTCTCAACATCCCACCAAACTCCCAATAACCAGGTCAACTCAACAAGAGGACCCTTGTACTCCAATAGCCCAATGTTTTACTGCGGATCTAATCCGGGGCATTTTTCCAGTTCTTATTAATAGTAGTTTATGTGACTGCTACATAATGAAAGGCATTAAAATACGAGTGTGGGTTTATGAAACGAATGAAATGAGTTTCATAATAGTATCACACGAGTGTTTTAATGCCTAATTATGTACAGTTACATACACTGCTTTATCTACACACATATTATAAACTTTCTATGATATATTCTCTAACCTCATATTACAGCCGACATTGGGGCACTTTGCTCTCTGGTGGAACTCGCGGATATGAGATGGCGTCTCCGAAACATCTTTATCGCACATTTTACACGAAACTTTTGTTATAGTTACTTTAAAAACAACAAAACAAATTATTTTTTACTTACAAACTATTAAAAGATAAACTGTACGTCAAATGGCGGCAAATGAAAACTTTTTTCACGCACGTCACGCATCCGTAGTTTTTTTTTAATTCAAAGACAAACTAGAGTCGGGGTCGATTACCATATCGTCCGATACCAACTTACATGCGAGATTTGTCAATATTGTATGCAATTGTCATTTGATTTAGAATAAAACGTCATCTCGACTGATATTAGAATAGGGGTCAAATCAATTTGCTTTTTTTTTTCAGAGATGTTCGAAATTTGAATGCATTACCAAATCGATTTTGATATAGTAATGAAGCTATTACCACATTTTCACAGATAAGAAATTTGCTGTAACAAAACAGTTTATCGTAATGTGGGCCATTATTTACGGATTTTGAAGGCATCATAGAGAGTTTATGATATGTGTGTAGATAAAAACATTTAAAACTATTATTTTTCCCACATACATTCCACTCCACTATAAGTCACATTTTTATTCACTACAATGGCGCCCGAAGAAAGCTTAATTTAAATATCAAACCTGGTTACTACGAGCTTGGAAGAGTAATAACATCAATTTGTAAATTTTTTGTCATTTAAAAAACTTAATAGTTAAAAAAAATTGTGAAATTATTGTTTTTAAAACTACAATATTAATTAATTTGTAAGTTTACTTGTGACAGGGTGGCATATTTATCAATTATTACAATTTTATTAAGCTACACTATGACTAATTAGCATAGCGCTTAGCCACAAATTATTTTTTCCACCACGCTTCATTTGAGAGCAAAGTGGTAATTTATTTTAACACTTCCTGTATAAAGTGAAGTGTTATCAATTTATTATACTTTATTATATACCCTGACACAAGCAAACCATTTTTTTCTACCGACATGCCGGACGGGGAAGGAGAGGAATTTCATGAAGTAGGAGGGGGGGGGATACTTTAACTACCCACCCCTACCCGTGCCTAATGCCTCATTGTTTATACGCGACCATGGGGTGCCGCGTTGGACACCCGCCCGCCCGGCCCACCCATTTCAAAAGTACTAAACAATTAATTCATTTTTATTTGTCAAACCAACTCAAACTTACATTCCGGAGACTTAGTTTAGTAGCATAGACGAGACGCTCTATTTTTTTTTGATTTTGACTTATTCAGTTCTAAATGGAACTATTTCATAGAACTTAAATGTTCATATTATTATGTTTTTACTTTTTTTGAAATTTGAGGAAATTGGTCTTAGAACCTACCTCAATTTCAGCTATTTTTGCATAGCATTTTTTTTAAAGTTCTACTGAAACATGCACCATTTGTATTCGCTAAAGGTAGGGACATGTTGTCGAACGGCATGCTGCATTCCATATGGAGTAGTATTCCTGATTCGTCACACAACCTCCGAATTTCCGACTGCTAGAGCAAACCGCTTTGTAGTTAAGGTAATCTGGAAAAAATCAGTTACCTTTTAATTGCAAAGCATTGGTTAAGTGACATTATGCTCAATATTATATTTTACAAGGTGTATTTTCAAGCTAGCAACTTATTTTTATTATTCGGGTGAACATAGGTAACAACCCATTTTTTTTAGTACGCATACTTCCTTGACTCATTTGGTCAAGATTTTTTAAGCGATTTCCGGGAAACCAAATTTTTTTGTGACTACACACCCTAAGGGTCCAGGGTGATGTAATTATATTGGATATAATTCACTGACTTTGACATGAAAAGGAAAACCAAGTTTTTTTCTTTTTTCACTTAGTGTAAGCCCGCTGGCTACACATTGGGATTTGACTTGAGTGTGAGCTACAAGTTAGCCTCCACTATTATTAATATAATTTGTAGATATAAATTAGCAACTAGTTACCACATTACATTAAGGTACTAGTAACTTAATTTTGTTGTCATAGGCATGTACATAGTAGGGCATGCTATATTAAACTTAATTATTAATATCGCACTATGTATATGACTACTTGTAATATACTAAATAGTAAGAATTTATAAATATAGTTGAAAATACTTAATATTAAATTAGGATTTAAATACTTTAGTGAATCTTAGAAATAAGAATATCTTATTATTATTTATGTTGAATAGTGGTCAGACCAGTCAATTTAGGATTACTTGAATTAAAAAAAAAATTTTAGTTAGGTTGCAGAAACCACAGTGTAGTGGCCACGCACTGTGATTTCTAATAGAGTTAAAATTTAGAAATAAAACTTATAGTCCCAGAGATGGACATAGGTAGATTTTAGCACGCTCAATAAATAAGAGTCAAAGCTTAATGTTAAACGAATATGTATATCTGCATGCATAATTAATGTCCTAATGGACTTGTTGATTTGGTATCCGCTTAATCTATTTTTGCCCGGTTACCCCGGCTGCCTCGGTTAAGCAGACTTAACCTCTTTGCCGAGAGAGGGGATATTGTAGCGATGCTACATAATTTCCTATAGCAAACATATACTTTCTCATACAACATAACCTGTACAACATTAGTGTCGCATTTTCGACAGAATAACATACACCAGAGTATGACACTTATGTAAAACTGTAACGTACCTTCCTAGCTGCAGGTTGATTAGCATATCCAGCCTCCTGGCTGGCTAGCTTCGAAGAAACAAGTCCAAAGAGCATGCCACTTGAACGGAAATTGTCCCCCAGGTTGTGCTGAAGTTACTGAGCTGAACCTGGCTTTACGCATCTCAAAATGACCCTCGTGATTCACTCTAACTGCTCAAGCAGGTCACATCCTGATTTAATTAGTATTTTAGAATCATTTATGAAACTATTTAGAAACATAAAAAAGACTTTCGTTAGGTAGTTCTAAGTGTCAAGGCGCAATGACAGCTATAAAATCACGCGTTTAGTTACGGCATAAGCAGGGAATATATTCCAAAGGAAATAAGGTAGAAACGTACAATAAAAATGTAATTATTGGTAATTATTATTAAATACTTAAGATACTACAAGTGTTAATGAGCATTTATATTTTTCGAGAATCATTTGATTTGGAAAAGATTTAAGTTGGCTTGACGTTTAACGTGTTGGTATGGATCGAAACGAAACACTGGCGGTATTTGACCTTTGGGGTGAGAGAACTGTCACTAGTGTCAAAAACTTGAGAATGGGACTCACTACTGAGAGGATGGGATAATATTCGGGGATGGATTTACGCTTCCCTCCGCCGTCTGGTATGGCTGGGGGAGTAGCCATAATGTATTGTGCGGTTGCCGCCGCGTTTGAATTGTATTTATGAAGGGAATTGAAGAGTGTTTCCTACATTGCTCGCGGATTCGAGCATGGCGGGAGGTTATGTCTCCCCTGCGCGCCCATGTGCGCCACCAGCCCCTCGGCGCGGCGTATTGACGCCGTCTTATGCCGTAGGGCACGATTTCTGCCCACGGCTCGTGCGTCGAGCGACGGGCAGGGTCGCTCGGCGATCCCAAGGCCTAACACGTGGGCACATTGATGCTGCACCAGCTGCTGCGGGCAGGTCCTCGCCTTGACTTGCTAAGCTAAGGCTCGATGGACGCCCGCCGCGACTTGATTATGATCCGTCTGCCGCGGTGAGTATTGTTGCTCCCGCGCATAGCGTCTTCGCTCCGGTAACGTGAGTGCACTGACTATACGTTTTTGATTTTGGCCAAAGTCTCGCGTCTCGCCCATTTCGCGATCGTGTGTGGGGACGGCCCACGTTTTACTAGCGGTCCAACATTGTTCCTAGCGCCCGCTTAGGCGGTGTGCCATGTATCAAATTAGTATACATAATTAAATTGCATGTTAGTTATTTGGCCTTATCTTTTCTCAACATCCCACCAGACTCCCAATAACCAGGTTAACTCAACAAGAGGACCCTTGTACTCCAATAGCCCAATGTTTTACTGCGGATTTTATCCGAGGCATTTTCCCATTAATTATCAAAAACATTCAAACTTATTACTTTTCCCACAACACACTCCAATTTACCTTCAACAGGATTTTTATTCACTACATACTGCTGCTCAGTAAATTATATTGTTGTCTTGGATTTGGATAGGAAGTATAATAGGGTAGACCGAGGCGAATCGGATCATTTTTTGTTTGACGGTCAATAAATATTTTTTTTAAGGTGATACTGTTTTTATTAATATTCAGTTGGATAAATTGTTTATTAATGAACGGAATCCAAGGTTCAGACACAAAATAAAACTTAAATATGATTTATGAAAAATAAAATACAAAACCTCGTAAAAAATCCGATTCGCCCCATTTTAAGGGGTAAAACGGATCAAAAAACTGTCCTAAAATCTTAATTAATAATGGTTAACAATGTTAATCATAAGATTAAGAATCACAAAGGTCAAATAATTGAGATCAACTATCATTGGTATCTTTAATGTTGCATTTGACCATTATTTTTATTCCCCCTTTCCAGTTAAATTTTTTATCACGCCACCTACAGAAAGTGCAACATAATATCACTCCTATATGCCACTATATATATTAACAATAAATCCAAAACATGCTAATGGCCATTTACCAACAAAATCGAATAACTTAAATGAAAATAAACAAAAACTGTAAACTTTTGCAAACCAAAACATGAAAAATCACACATATCGGATTCACCCCATATGAGAAAATTAGTTGTTGGTAACAAAAGACTCTACGTAGGGACAGCGCTCTCGTTAAAACCTTATTAGCAGCTGTAGTCATATTTTCTCCCGACCATTCCCCCTGATACCTCTTCTTTTTATACGTCATCATCATCATCATCATCTCAGCCATAAGACGTCCACTGCTGAACATAGGCCTCCCCCTTGGACCTCCATACGTGCCGGTTGGAAGCGACCCGCATCCAGCTTCTTCCGGCGACCTTAACAAGATCGTCTGTCCATCTTGTGGGTGGACGTCCTACGCTGCGCTTGCTAGTCCGTGGTCTCCACTCGAGCACTTTTCGACCACATCGGCCATCTTCTCTGCGTGCAATGTGGCCTGCCCATTGCCACTTCAGCTTGCTAATCCGGTGGGCTATGTCGGTGACTTTAGTTCGTCTACGGATCTCCTCATTTCTGATTCGATCACGTAGAGAAACTCCGAGCATAGCCCTCTCCATAGCTCGTTGAGCGACTTTGAGTTTTGAGATGAGGCCGATAGTGAAAGACCACGTTTCGGAGCCGTAAGTCATCACTGGAAACACACATTGATTAAAGACTTTCGTCGTTTCGTTTTTATACGTACGCACCATCTAAAACATGCGAACATAAAATAAGCCAAAAAAACGTCCAAAAACCTTGTTTTCTAATGTGATCCGAATCGCCCCCAATCAGATGATCCGAATAACCCCATATCATATGTTTGAATTATTTTCGTGTAACGGAAACATACCTTTAAATACAATAAAAACAAAATCAAATCAGGAAACACTATGCGCCATTAACAATAAGTAACAACAATTACAAACCTTTAGCCTTTTGCGTTTACTTTTATCACGGACTGTATTTGCACATTTTTTACATCGGCGGTAAAATCACAATACACCTGTACGAGCGACTCATCGGGAAGTGTCACCGTGACCGACGCATGAGTCTTTTACAATGACAGTAACTGTGGCGACATGCGTTAGGAACAGAGCAAACGCGGGACGCTGATTGACTGGCTGTAACGAACCGTGATCTTTCAAATTTTACAGAAATGCTTATTTTGATCCGATTTCCCCAGTGATCCGATTCGCCTCGGTCTACCCTAAATGTCATCATTGCCGCACATTTTCGAACAAATTGTTAAAAGCACTGCCAAGGATTAATACAATACAGGGTATATTGTTTCAAATAAATAAATCATTCATTATACATACCACATGCTACAAAGTATGTATTTCAGAGTTTTTCGGGGCGAAACATTATTCCATACTTTATTCATTTTAGGCCCTAGGTAGGTAATGTTTAAGTAATCATAACTATTGATTCGGTCAAATTGTGTTTTTTGAAAACTACTTATAGCCAGCCTTTTATGAATGTAGTATGATACCTTAGGGTATGGTGCTTTACGCACACTAGCGTCACTTCCCCTCCCCCTGACGCAACCTCCCCTTTTTGCATGAAATATGTCCCAGTTCACAGTTTTTTAATTTTTTTGAGGAAAGTATACATTTTAGGTAAAAAGTGTCAATGAAAGAAATAATCCTTAATAAATTCTTAATAAAAAAAGGTCATATTCATTTTTTTTATATGATGCACCATATTCATGTATTAGCTTGTCAAAATTCGAAATAACATAGTTTTTACTTAGGGTTCGAAACTGATTTATTATACACGGTGTAACATGAGGAAACCGAATAATTATAACAGCGTATTCCTGGGGCCGATTGCATAACAAACTACAACTAATATTACAAGCGGAACTCCTTTTCTAATTTCACTTATTAAATAAGGAGTTCCGCTTGTAATATTAGTTGTAGTTTGTTATGCAATCGGCCCCTGATCATATTTAGAGACAAAAATGTCCTATAAACTTTTTTGAAATTCGCCTAGTTTCAGAGTTAATACCAATAAAAAAAAAACAAGTTTTTATTGTTACATAGTGCAAAACGCCTGTTTGATGGCGATGTTGCTACTATGGGATTTAGTCTAAATATCCTTATTGATAGATGTCAAAAAGTGACAAGTAACACTTTGCAAAAACTAAGTTTTACGAAAAAAAAAGTAAAAATCCATTTTAAGTGACAAGTTTACCAATAGCATTTACTTTTTATGTACAAATACATTAAAAAAATTAAAAACAAAAAAAATATTTTTTTTTGGCGAAATTGACCTAAAGTCATATTACCTACATCTTTTCCTTTTTTTGACCTCATGATTGTATACATTTTTGGAAAAAAGTGTCAATGAAAGAAATAATCCCTTATTAAATTCTTAATAAAACATGTTATATTCATTTTATAACACTTATTATACAAGGTGTTCTCAAGAAATGCGAAAGATTTTATTTCTGAGGTCAAAAGAAGGAAAAAATGTAATATGAGCTTAGGTGAATTTCGCCAAAAAAATTTTTTTTTGTTTGTTTTTTTTTTTAAGTTTTTGAATATATTTGTACATAAAAAGTAAATGTTATTGGTAAACTTGTCAGTTAAAATGGATTTTTACTTTTTTTTTTTCGTAAAACTTAGTTTTTGCAAAGTGTTACTTGTCACTTTTTGACATCTACCAATAAGGATATTTAGACTACGTCCCATAGTAGCAACATCGCCATCAAAAAGGCGTTTTGCACTATGTAACAATAAAAACTTATTTTTTTTTTAATTGGTATTAACTCTGAAACTAGCCGAATTTCAAAAAAGTTTATAGGACATTTTTGTCTCTAAATATGATCAGGAATACACTGTTAAAATTATTCGGTTTCCTCGTGTTACACCGTGTATAATAAATGAGTTTCGAATCCTAAGTAAAAACTATGTTATTTCGAATTTTAACAAGCTAATACATGAATATGGTGCAACATATAAAAAAGTAAATATGACCGTTTTTATTAAGAATTTATTAAGGATTATTTCTTTCATTGACACTTTTTTCCTAAAATGTATACTTTCCTCAAAAAATGTAAAAAACTGTGAACCGGGACATATTTCATGCAAAAAGGGGGGGTTGCGTCAGAGGGAGGGGAAGGGACGCTAGTGTGCGTAAAGCACCATACCCTAAGGTATCATACTACATTCACAAAAGGCTGGCTATAATTAGTTTGTCTTCCCCATACCTACATTAGAACACAATTTAACCGAATCATATTACAACACAGTAAACTAAAGAAAATAAAAGTATTTTCTTATTGTACTATTAAATAAAAAAAAAAAAACATATGATTTTACTAAATTTGAGTATATTTACAAATACTTATTTTTTCATTTTCACTGGTTTTGTTGTGGCCAGGTGACATTTAGGAGTTCACTTCCGTAGGCAGGATATCGGTAGCCAATGTTTGTGTTTGATGATCAGCTAAAAAGGATCAAAATAGATAATAACTAATAAGGAATGAGGATAATAAATTTTAAGAAAATCTAGTTGAGACTGCAATAGTTTTAAAGGTACTTAAAATGAAATTACTATACTTAAGTTTTTATATTATTTACAATTAATAAGCTTATATATTTATTTAATAACATTTTTACAACTTTAACAAAACACTAAAACTTATAAAAAAAAATTCAATTAATTAAATTTGCCCTGTTACTATGTATGTTAGTTAGTGTATCTAGGTCAAATCTTGGAAGCTAAATTTAAGGCTTACTTCCCGATTTCCGATTGAGCTGAAATTTTGCATTCATATGTAACTTGGAGGATTATTCCCACTAGTTACCACCATGTTGTTACCACCATCGAACTTTCCGTTTTGGTTTCTTGTGAACAATATGATAAATAATTATAAAAGCGGCAGCTGCGCGACGACGTACGTCCATGGTTCCTGAGTACAAACTGGTCGATCGTCGGATTGCTTGCCGCACGCGGCTGCCGCGCTATAGTTCAAGATGGTGCCAAAAATGGCTCGCGAGCCAAAATACAGATTTGCCGCGGCCGAACAATGCTCGCGCGGCCGCTGCGCGATATCGAGACGCGGCTTAAGAAAAAGTGACCAAGGCCTCCAGTGCCCCGGGGTGGAATCGAACCAGCGTCCTCTGCTAGGTCACGGCGGCAAGGGCGAATTTTTCTATGTACAGTCGACGTCAATGATATGTTTACATTTTTCGCCTTATTACAAGGGAGTAAGGTGCAAACATGTAAACATATCTTTAACGTCGACTGTATGTACATATATATTTTAATGTTTGTTATTACCTATTTTAATTTGTTTGACATGCCTAGAATAAGTTTGTTAATTTAGAATAAGAATTGCTGTGCCCTTACAGGGTCCATGTCACTGTACTCGAAATTATATTGTAACACCTTTATGTAGCAACATGGAAATGCAATACACAATAAACAATGATGATCGGCCTAGCCTAGTCAAAAATAATCTGAAGTAGATATGCATGATGCAGTTTGGCAGGACAGGACCAGGTGCAAAATAATATAAAGAATACGAATGTCACACATCGTGACAAACCATAAACGTTTATCTATTTTATTATATATTCCTATACATATTTATACTCGCGCACGAAGGGTTCCGTACCATTAGGCCGGCGCCCCACTGCTGCGCACGCTATGTACACGACCCACGTTCCTATTAGTAGGAGATCCCACATATATGGTCGACCTTCACCAACCTGTCTGACGGCTGAAACTATGAAAATATGAAAGAAAATATGTTCCAGAACATAAATAAATAGGGTTGCCTAAAGAAATATGGTCAAGGCTATTTTTAATAAATTATTGAAAAAAAATTTTTTTCGTCAATTTTCACCGATTTGTCTGACGAACGAAATAAGTTTCAATGGAAAATATACAACTTGTACAACATAAATAAACTAGGTTGCCTATCTTTTTCCGGTCACTATTATGTGGTTGCCGTGTTTAAAGAGGTGATTTTATATCGATAATTGCACTCATCTGTCTGACGCTTGAATTATACATCAAAATGATGGCAATTTTATTGCAAATACAATGGTATAGGGTTGCCTGCGAAAATCCGGTCACAAATAAGTGTTGCCAGGCTTTTAAATAAAATAAGAAGGGAAGACTTTTAGCGATAACTCATAAACGGCTTAACTGATCAAGTTTATTTTAATTTTATTTGAATGAGTTTTTTAGGCACTATTTTCATGATTTTTTTCATATTTTTGGACTAATGGTTCAAAAGTTAGAAGGAAAAGCCTTTTTTTCTAAACGATTATTTCCGAAATGATTCACTTTATCAAAAAATGTTGTTGAATGACCCCTGTTTATTTTAAAGGGCCTATCCAACGACACCGCATGTTAGTAACAGAATAATTAAAAGACAAAGTGGGCTCGACGAATAAAAGGGAATTTGAAGAACAGTACCTGGTCTGTGAGAATATTTACTTGGCAATCCCACGGAGAGCGGGCCCGCTGAACTTGTAAAATCTTCTTTCTCATAAAAGTCAGTCACTGTCGGTATAACTATGATGCGGAAGGCAGAAGAGACTGGTATTTTTGACTTTAAACAAAATTAATTCCAAAGGGACGCGTTGTCGGCCATTACCGTCATTGTCGAAAGTAAGTAAGGTTTTTTAAATCTAAAAGTGACTGAATGCAGTTTCGAATGACGGATATCCGGTAAAAAGAAAGAATGTAAATTTGAAGTACAATGTTGCTAGAACAAATAACATATTCCTAAACACCCCACACTATAAAAAATTGAAGAAGTTGAAACGATAAAAAAATTGTCACACACATTTTGTTTCTTTCGAAGCGATTATTTCCGAAAATATTAACTTTATCAAAAAATGTTCTTCTAAAACCCCTATTCATTTTGAAAGACCTATCCAACGACATCCAACACTATAGGGTTGACATGAAAAAAAAACCTTACATACAGTTTGTTTCTTTCGGGGCGATTATTTCCTAAAATATTCACTTTATCAAAAAATGTTTTGTAAAAACCGTATTTATTTTAAAAGACCTCAAAAAATTCAAAAATTCAAAAATTGTATTTCAATTCAGTTCAATTTTCTATTTTAAGTAATTAAACAGGGCTTTTCACAGTTACAACTGAATATCACTTGTTATACATATTTATATACATGATTACTGACACTGCACAATACAAAAAAATGGAACTCCAAAATTATCTGTGACCCCTACACTAGGCTAGGCCTGTATCGTAGGCTGACACAAAAACGATTACCAAAAATTTCTCAGCTATAATATATATAAACAAAAAATATGAATAAAATCATGAATATAGTGCCTAAAAAACTCATTCAAATAAAATTAAAACAAACTTGATCAGTTAAGCCGTTTATGAGTTATCGCTAAAAGTCTTCCCTTCTTATTTTATTTAAAAGCCTGGCAACCCTTATTTATGACCGGATTTTTGCAGGCAACCCTATACCATTGTATTTGCAATAAAATTACCATCATTTTGATGTATAATTTAAGCGTCAGACACATGAGTGCAATTATCGATATCAAATCACCTCTTTAAACACGGCAACCACGTAATAGTGACCGGAAAAAGATCGGCAACCTAGTTGATTTCTGTTGTACAAGTTGTATACTTTCCATTGAAAACTTATTTCGTTCGTCAGACAAATCGGTGAAATTTGACGAAAAAATGTTTTTTCAAAAATTGATTAAAAATAGTCATGACCATATTTCTTTAGGCAACCCTATTTATTTATGTTCTGGAACATATTTTCTTTCATAAAATATAAGTTTCATCCGTCAGACGTATTGGTGAAGGTCGACCATATATGTGGGATCTTAGACCATATACAAAATTTCGTGGGCTTGCCCACGGTTTATATTAAAACGTGGGCCGTGGATGTAGCGTGCGCAGCAGTGGGGCGCCGGCCTTAAGCAAAAAACGGAAGAAGAATCACGTTTGTTGTATGGGAGCCCCACTTAAGTATTTATTATATTCTGTTTTTAGTATTTGTTGTTATAACGGCAACAGAAATACATAATTTGTATGAAAATCTATAATAATTAACATAATTTGTATCTGTCTAGCTATCACGGTTCGTGAGACCTGGTGACAGACAGACGGACGGACGATCAAACGGACAGCGGAGTCTTAGTAATAGGGTCCCGTTTTTACCCTTTGGGTACGGAACCCTAGAAAGGCAGCATTACAAACAAAATGGTAGGAAGCCGTTGGATAAGGGCAGCGCAAGAGTAGACATTGTGCAGCAGTGCACATTTTTTGTAGGATTAGGTATAAATGATAATGATGACGAAGTATCATAGACCGCACTATGATTTGATATTGAAAGTAAAATACATACGAATTGGTGCCATAATGGCGTTTTATGGCAGCTTCAACTTGACGCCGTTTTCTTTTTCCACCGGACCACCGATGTTTTTTGTACTCTGCTTTATTCGTTTTACCCATAGCGCCATTCGGGGTATGAACTAACGCTTGGTACTGGTTGACCTCCTAATAAGGGCTCGTGGTATTCTTACAATTATCTGCGAAAACAAATCGCCATATGAAGGCAACAATATCTAAGCTTTTGATATACTTTTGATGTTCAGACTGACATTTAATGACTTGACATGTATTAGGTACTTACCGAAAATGTAAAATAAGTTTTTGGCAAAAATTTCATTTTTGGTACAAGCTTTTATCGCTGACTGTACTTTTCTTACGACAGACAACTAATACTCATCGAGACAATTCTAAAAACCCCTAACACAATTAGGTTGCGTTGTTTCATCACAGAGTTCCTATGGCCACCTCCTGTCTCCATCATCAGATCAGTTCGACAGTACCATATTATTGTATTATCAGAACTACATACAGCTGCCAATTTTCATGACGCTACGATCCTTGGAAGATGGTTAAATTAGTTACCTTAGATTCCATTAAATACATAGTTAGTTACATACAGAAGCTCTACCATGAGTTCCGTGAATGACAGTCGATAGTGAGAAAGTTAAGGAAAATGTATGGAGTAATTGTACAGTGCCTCTACCGGTTACCTAAAGAACTAAAAATTTCAATTGGTACCATGAGTTACAAACGTTTTACGTGAGTTTTCCATACGTGCCTAACTTCACACTTAAAACGCTCTCTTTCTAATTATATAATGAAAACTGAGCCAGAATTATGCTACGTAAATACTTTACGCGAGTAAACGTGACGATGTTATCGAAAAATACGTGCGTTTCCAACGTGACATTTCTGTCAACTTTTAAACACAACAAATACACAGATTTTTCACGACTATCCATGTAATTTTCAACGTAATATGTATTAATTTATAACAGTACGTGAACTTCAAGCAAAACTTTAACGGATAAATCAATTAATAGCTCGAAAAAAGGCTGATTTAGTACAAAGGTAATGAGTTATACTTTACATCATATTTTCCTATTTCTACTGTTTAGTTCTACAGTTTTTGCTTTTAGACAAGAACTTCCAAAACCACATTTCCATAAAAACCTGGATGGCATCCTGCGCATGTACAAGAAGATCGTTCATCGTTCGTATGTATGTGGAAGTAACTTATAAATTAAGTCAATACAAGGAGCGGTAGAAAGGCATGTTGCTGTGTGCACATAACACATAGTAACACATACTTACCGCAAGACCTATTGTTTTTGAAATAATTCCTACGTATTTTTTATTAGGAAGTGTAATTATCTTAAATAAAATTAAACATACAAATGTTCTGTGAGTTTATTTATTTTTCTTTACTATAGATTATTTTCCGATGTTCAAGTTTTGCTGTGTGGTTATGTTATGGGTTTTCATGTCTCAGTTTAGCAACAGGAAATATAAAACTTTCTTTTAAAACTTTTGCTGGTGGTTCAAAATCTGAAAATTTAAATTAGGTTTAAACACATTCACTGCCAAGAACCCGCTGCGTGGATGAACCCACCGTTTTTGTATTGGAAATGGGACGCTTGGCACTGAAAGTGTTAAAATCGAGATCATTTACCATAAAATTTAGATCGCTATTAAGGTTGTAGGTACGCATGAGATAACGTTACTTAGCAGTAGGAGACCTATTTTAATACAGATTTCTTCTTAAGTTTGTACTATTTTCAACATAATAATCTTATTTATGTAGCCAAAAGTAGCATATATAATTGCAAATCTCACTTGCTGTTGATTCTGTGGCACATGCAACCTCTTTTCTAGATTGAGAAATCCACTGAGTGCTAAGTGAAAAGATTTTCCTAACTCAGAGTTGATTTGCTCTAAAGGGACCTTATTGGGCAGTGAGACCTCATATTTATTATCTGCTAGCTTTGTAGATTCCCTAAAAGGTTTTTCGCAATAGTCTTGCTCTGGTATTTTATCTAAGAAAATCTCAGGCACCTTTTCAGTTTCCCCAAATGCACTTGACAGGTCGCTTGGATTGCATTTTCTACAAAGCAAAGATATTACCTGTTTGGATTTTTTTCTTGCAGGTAGCTGCATTCGACCACCAATGATCACGCCAAATGATGTCTGCACTAGTGTAGGGCCTCATGGCGTAGTGGCGCATGCTAGTGAAGTACTCGAAGCTGCAGCACTCGAGGTTGTAAAGCTCGGTGCGGAAGTACTTGCACTGCCCGCAGTTACAATAGGCTGTTTGTTTGCTTGGTCTCCATTATTCTTCGTCTGCGTCAGAAGAATCTGAAAGAAGACACCAGCATCTAGCAGCAAATCCACATCACCACGCTTATTAAAATTCTCATCGGCTAGTTTGCAGTTAGTAGGCAAAGTCAGTGACTTGTTAATAGGAATCTGTGGCAACTTTGTTGTTATTTTATCAACAACCTTGCAATTGACATTTGTTTTGAATGGATAAACAGCAGAATGCACATCAAGGTTTATACATTTGTCAATCGCATGCTTGGCATTATAGATACCAGTTATTTTAGAACTAGTATTTTGCATCGGTAATCCCAATTTATCCACAATCTTCTGTGTAATGAACGATGCCTGTGAACAACCATCTAATAAAGCCTTGCAATATATAGCTAACCCTGACTTGGTAATTAGTTTCACACGAGCTGAAGGCAAGAGTATATGGGTTAGATTCGATGTTGCAGACAAGGTTACAGGAGTAGGAGACTCGTCTTGATGCAACAAGCTGTTATGCTGTAGCTTGCATACCTCACCGAAAATGAAATTTACATTTGTGCTTGTGTTGCGACAAACAGATTTTGCATAAATTGTTTGTTGAAGCGAACTCCATGCGTTTATGAATGGAAGCTAAATTAAAACTCGGGCAATTATATAATCTGTGTGCGCACTTACAGTATAAACACAGGATGGCTGACAAAGCTCTGCGAAGGCTCCTTCTGCATGTCAGTGTTTTCAAATGCTAGGGCACGGTTTTCAACGTATCCTAGGAATTCCTTTACCGTGGGCGACACATTGTTATTTCGCTCCACTTGAAATGCTCTGTAGGTAGGCAGGTCGATCTTCTTAAATAGGATGCAAATAATTACGGCATCCCACTTATCTACAGGCTCACCCAGGTTTTGCAGAGCAGCAAGATGCTGTTTGAAAACTGAAATAAAATTTCGTAAATTAGTGACATTAGATCGCGTGATTGTAGGCATATCTAGCAGTGTATTAATATGTTCTTGCGTAATTCGAACTTTATTATCGTATCGTTCCTTCAGTAAGCGCAGTGCTTCTGGGTAGGTGCTGTCTTCTAATGGAAGATTTTTTATTAAATCGAGCGGTTCATCACTTAAAAAACTTTTAAGATAATACAGCTTCTGCACTGCTGAAAAAGAAGTACACTTATCGATCATGGCTGTGAACATGTTTATAAATTCGTAATATTCTGTGTATTTACCTGTCAATGTTTTTATGACGACCCGAGGCAGTTTGAGGTTCTCCGACTTGACACTTACGCCATTTGCGCTGCTGCTGGTAGCGCTCACTTGAGGATTGTCCCTTAGGCGGATAACATTTATGATGCTATCTAACTGTGCTATTAATAAATTAAATTGTTCAAACACGAAACGGATTAATGGCGTCGTCGCGTTATCGCTGTGTGTTGAATCGCAGTGTTGCGTTCTCTCGGCGTTCACGTACGGCGCTGCGATTGGTCGAGGAACTCGAGGATTGCGCAGTGCTGCCGCCCGCACGAGCACGAAGGGATGCGTTCAGATTGCACGTTGACTACACGAGACGAATGTTTCTTGGACGCGCTGAGAACGCTAGTTGGTGCATCATAGCGTTTCATATGAATCTTGCGTTTTTCTTCGTATTGCGCCGCTCGGCTTTGCAAGACGGCGAAAGAAAAAACGATAATTATTTAATCTTTTTTTATTGCGCCGTTGGCGAGAAAACTGTTATATATTGCATTCTTTATCATTTATAATGCGCCGCTCAGCACTTCAATAAGTCGGCGCGATAAAGAATGATTTCTGACCTTCAATGTAGTAATGGTTATCCATTTGTGTCATTCAAATGCTTTATTAACGCGCGATGAAAAAGCTCCCGTGCGAATGGGGGCTTAGGCCTCACACTCACGAGCGCTTTTTTAACGTGCGTTAAAAAAGCGCTTGAATCTGTCTGCACGCTAAATCCAATTTAATAACCAAGGCTTAAAGTCGAAAATCCAACAACGCTTGGTAAAAAGCGCCAACGCCATCGTGTGAATAAATAAATACACATGTTTCCATTTGTGACAATCAAACGCTTTTTTAACGCGCGTTGAAAAAGCTCTCGTGAGAATGAGGCCTTAGGCCTACGGCAGCGAGGAAAATCTAGCCTATATTTGCCATTCATTTTGACATTGACATATTCACTCGCGTGTATGTAACCAAAGATAATTAAATCCAAGGCCCCAACGTTTTCTGTTCTCTTTGACGGCGCAGCAACTAGAATCATTTCTCTCTCCTCGCTCTTTTAAAAATACCGTTTGTCAAAAAAGGACAACCATACTGTTGACAAGATGGACTTCAAATCAAGGTGTTATCGTTTTAGGTAGAACCAGGTTGTGTATGTGTGCGTAAAAGCGTATATGTGTGCTCTTTTAGGGGTGTGAAAAGTCGATTTTAATCATGTAATATATCGATAAACGCTACACAGCACACAGCGGAACGAAATAGCGATTAACTGAAGCTTCAATATCTTCGTTAAACATACACATAATTGGCTAATGGATAATGAATATATTATAATGTAATAAAATAATTCAATTATTGCGGAACACATATTTTAGTAGGTATTTATGTATTTTAATTAAATATCTGAACTTTCCCTTGGTTCCCTGCTGGGGCGTGACGATAAAATTGTGATCTGATAACCACAAAAAAGAATAAAAGCGTTTTTGTTCACTTTAGGTATCGTTAAACCTTTGAAGTAAAATTAAAATTGCAAGAAATGTCGATAGTTTATCGATATGACTTTATCGACATGGCTACAGCAAGGTGGGCCACATTGTTAATCGTACACTAAACAAAAGTGGTAACAGTGACAGCTCGCTGAGGCGTCATCTAAGTATATTATATATCTATGATTAAATCACTACCACTACGTTTAAAATGACGTTATTGACGTTTTACTACCGGACATACCAACCTAAACAAAAGTATAATATGTCTATGTTTGAAAGCAAGTATGGTATGTGCTACCAAAATGCAACAGCAGTCATTTTAACTCGATAAGATTATTTCTATGCCTCAACGTTGGTAACAAGTACGTTCCTAATTTATCATACTATGGGGTGTCGATGGGCTCTATGTAACATTACTTTCTATGCATCTCGGTCTCGCATATTAGTGCAAGTGAGATGCATAGAAAGTAAATTACGTAGATGGCGTAGACGTGAGAAAATGGGTGAATTTTGATATTTAGTTCTTTAGGTGAAACCTAGAGGCGCTGTACAAAACTCCCATATAACTCTTGCTCTGTTTTTTAGTATACTTAGAAAGGGACAGCATCGTTTGGAGTGGAGTGAAGTTAGGCACATTAGACCGTAAAGAAACGTAAAACGTGACATACGGCACGTTTATTCACTGAAAGTAAGTGAGAAATACCTTACTTAATATCTGTTCATATCTTAATATCTGCCTCAGCGGTCATATCCTGTATGGGAAATGCTTCGGGCCAACTTGTACGTCTATCTATTATGGGCATGGTCACTAGGTAACGGTTTCCACGTGGAGATGTCGGGAGAGGCCCGACTAGGTCTACATGGATATGCGTCATGCGATCGGCATCTTCAAACGCTTCTAACCTAGAAATCGTGTGACGGTTGACTTTTGAGTTTTGACAAGGGATGCACGTTCTTGCCCAACTGACTACGTCCTTGTTCATGCTAGGCCAGAAAAAATTCTGTGAAACCATCTTACGAGTAGTACGCGTCCCGGGATGACTCAAACTGTGTACACTTTCGAATGCTACACGTCTAAACTTTTCTGGTAAATATGGTCTTGCCTCTTTTAATGAAATTTCACAATGGACGGACTTATTACACTTAGGTATTGTGATTATTTTTAATTTAATATTGCTATTTCCGTTATGCCGATCCGATTGCGTCATGTTTTTCAAGTACTCATCTTTCGCTTGTTCGTCAGCGAGTTCCGCGTAGTCGATTGCTGTAGGACAAACAATTGTTTCTACACGGGATAGTGTGTCGGCGACGACTTTCTCTTTTCCACTTATATACCTAATGTCGGTTGTGAACTCACTAACAAACAATAGCTGCCTTGTACGTCGCGGCGTTTCGTTATTATTCTTACCTATGTTTTCAAATGCGCGACATAAGGGTTGATGGTCCGTATAAATTATCAGCGGCCTACCTTCGAATGATTTACGGAAATGTTTCAATGACATGTAAATAGCAAGAAGTTCTAGATCGTACGCTGAGTAACTTTTTTGAGCTCTGGTTAATTTTTTTGAAAAGAAACCTAAGAGTTCCCATTTGCCATCAACTAACTGATTTAAGGCCGAACCTACTAACGTAGTTGACGCGTCAGACATCAGAGCTAAAACTAAGTCAGACCGAGGGTGGGACAGCGTAACGGCTTTTTTAAGGCCCACTTTACACTGTTCGAACGCCTCTTCGGTCTCGCTCGTCCATATAATAGGCGTCTTATCTCGCTTCTTCTTCTTCTTCTTCGAAATCTTGACAGCTGTCAGTTGGAAAGTAAACATATGTGCTATTTATTTAAGGAAATAAAATATAATGAACTAATCTCAGCAAACAGTATGGATAATTCAAGTAAACTACCTAACTTGCAAGTGGAAGTGTTTTTACAGTATTTTATTATGAATTAAACAGTGAAAATGGACTAGACAGTGTAGTGACCGGCAGTTAAAACATTTTTGAATTCGAAATCAAACTGTTACATATTTTACATTTGTAGTGTAATTAATAGTGTCCAAAACAGTATATCTCTTAACAGTGACCGCAAATATAGTCGATTCGCTCTGGCAGTTACATAAAAACCTAATTGTTCGACGTGAATAATAAGTACCGATAAGAAATATAGGTCAAGTTCAATGCGGCGCTAGAAAGAGAAGACACAACGCGCTACACTATACAGCGACTGAGACAGAGGTATATTTGCAAGTGCATCTTTAAAGCGCAGGTAGATAAGCTCAAGGCTCGGAACCGGTATTTAAAAAAAAACCCGAAATAGCCCAATATCTTGAATTATTTTATGCTCTTTACGTAGGACTGAATCAAGTATTTAGGTAACGACTTTGTATTATTAGATTGGCCCATTAAAAATTAAATAATAAACCAAAGAACGAAAAAGAACGAAATAATACCGGTATTTTTGTATGGAGCAAATACCGGTTTCCGAACCCTGGATAAGCTGCACAATCCCCGCCACTCCGGTGCATCGCTTCTTTAATTTTGCCATAAAAATACGCCTACTTTGAAGATAAAATGGAGTGCGTAGGATGCCAATTGGAAATAAAATCACATTTAGACATTTTACAATGCAACACATGCGGTGCAAATTATCATTATTGGTGCAATAACATGCCGTCGACATATTTTAAGGAAAACCATCAAAATAACTTAGAACCATGGTTCTGTATTTTATGTATGAACGTAACTCGTCGAAGGAACGATAATACTCCCGCTAGGTCGTTATTTCAAAGTCATTTAAATGATACTACGATGTCGATTGATGATAGTCACAGTCACGAGACATCTGGCCACACAATACTTCAACATTAACTGATCTTAAGCCCAAATAAGCGTAAAATACACATGCAACCAGGATCAAGCGCACAAATGATTACTCTGGACGAAATAACCAAACTATTAGACGCTAAACTAACTCAGAACAACGATGCAAAATATGCGTACAATTAACACAGAAATAATCAGTAAAATGGATCAATTCAAAATGGAATTTGAAGGAAAAAACAGCGAAATTATGACGAAACAATTACACATTGAAAATCAGCTTTTAAACACACAAACCCGAATACAAAGTTTAGAGAAGGAAAATGAGCTTTTAAAACAAGATATACGAGCACTAAAAATTCAACACGAAAATATGGGTTATTCTACAAAAAATGACAATTAGAAAAAGTTTGTATTATACGGTCTGGACGAATTTTATCATGAAACCGACCAAGACATTTACTACCGCATAGACAATATGTTTAGTGATATTTTTAACATGAGTATATATAGCTCAATTGAGTCGGTGAAGCGAATAGGAAAGAAAGGAAATCGACGTCCCCTCATAGTCGAAGTACTAAGTAAACGAATGAAAAACTTTATCATCGCGAACTCCTCTTACTTTAGGAATTCTGGATACGCCGTGTCAGATATTCTGGACAGTGAGACGTTACTGAAACGGAAACACCTGCGAGACTGCCTCCACAATGCACGTCGGGAGGGAAAATACGCCGTGATACGGGATGGCCGGCTGTTCATAAATGGGCAAGAATACGTTCCCGGTCAGCAGCACCAGTCGCCCCAGGAGCAATCCGAATCAACCAACTTAAATACGTCCGCGACTGACTGAAAAACAACGAATTGCACCGAGAGTGAAGATGATAAAAATAATACTTTAGAGTTTAGACCATAGTATCAAAAAGAAGGCTGAGAACACAAGTAACAATCTTTTTCGTATATAAAAATATTTTTGTAATGCATCAAAATATTAACGGCCTAATAAATAAAGCCAATGTATTAACTGTCCACTTACAGGACCTATCATCTTCTAATAGACCGATTGATGTACTATGTATTACTGAACACAACATGAGCCAAGGCGATGAAAACCAATTAGCTTTAATAGTAGAAGAGCCGGCCGCAAAATTTCTAACCGACTTGATACCACGATGAAATGCACAATGGTATCCCATAAAAGTGATGCTAAGTCCGAATTCGATAGTCTGCCACGGCGGAACTTGCCGAAAGTACGAAAAAGAAGGCCACTTCCGGTGCGAAAAAAGGGGCTGATTTAACCCATCTGATACCGAAATAATAGTTATGGCAGCAGTTAGAAATTTACATGTAGACACAGAAAAGCGAAATCTGCCAGTATTTATTTTGCCGGAAGTGCTTGGCAGACGCTCTTAAAGGTGGCCACCGGGACCCCTAATTTAACCCATCTGATACCACCATGAAACCAATTCCAGTCGGTAGATATGAACCCTCATGTCAGGAATATATAAGTCTGCCAAGGCTTTTCCTGCCGAAACACCTTGGCAGACGAGATTTTGTAAGCAAGGTCGCCATCGGTTACCCTACACTAACCCATCTGATACCACCATGAAACCAATTCCAGTCGGTAGGTATGAACCCCCAGTTTAGGAATATATAAGGTGTTTCGGCAGGAAAAACCTTGGCAGACGAGATTATAAGCAAGATGACCATCGGTTACCGTACACTAACCCATCTGATACCGCCATGAAACCAATTCCATTCGGTAGGTATGAACCCTAATTTCAGGAATATATAAGTCTGCCAAGGCTTTTCCTGCCGCAACACCTTGGCAGACGAGATTATGTTAGCAAGGTGTACATCAGTTACCCTACATTAACCCATCTGTAGGGCTTGCAATTCGAATATTCGAATATTCGAATATGTCGAATATTCGACCTGTTTTGATATTCGAATATTCGGTCGCTCAGGTTTCGAATATTCGAATATTTTTTATTACCAGAAAAAATCTATTTTCATCCGCTATAGTTACAGTTTCTGTGTGTTTTGCCGGGTATTTACAGTGAATGAGGAACGGTAGGTAACCAAATGCGAAGGAAATAATGTTTTTACTGTATTCCTCTCGATAGGCTTCGTGAATACAGTTAAACCTTCAAAGAAAACGAAATCAAAAAGTATGTTTTTTTTACGGTGCGGCTGATGCTTTTTCTAGGTACAAGCAACGTTACGCAAGTTTTAAGTTAAATTCTCATTCTGTTTATTGAGTACAAGCGTACCTTTAGTCTAAACCTTGCACTTTATCGCAACTTGCAAATTTGATCATACTAAACCTGCCCAACTAGGTAATCTAGCCATGTACATTTAGCTAACGAATAATCCACCCAGTAGTCGGTCAACTTTTTCCCTTAAATATTCCAATACCTATTATATAATTTATATCATAAACCGACCATTAAGAATCAAAACTAAACTTGCCAAGACAAATACAGTCAATAAAGATTTAAAATACAATGTTATTAAAGGCCATTTTACAGGTCTCTGAGTGACTAGAAGTTAATTTAAATCAGAAAATCCTACAATTTTTTTCTTTTACGTACGTGTTTGGATGGTTAAAGTTATATTAATTCACGCAATGACCCATTTATAATAAAAGTTTTATCTAGAAATATTGAAAACGCCTAATTATAGCGTTTTACTTGTTTTTATAAACGTGGGCATCTCAGAGTAGGATGATAAAATCTAGTCAATTACTTAAGTGGATTTCTGCAAAATATCATTAGTTTTAGCAATATGTGGAAAAAGCTTTTGAATAAAACGATAATAAACCGATTTTTTTTCCTTTTCTTATTTTTTTTAATATTCGAATAATTATTCGAATATTCGAATATCTCGCCAGAAAAAGTCGAATATTCGAATACCTGAAAGTTTCGAATATTTGCAACCCCTACCCATCTGATACCACCATGAAACCAATTCCAGTCGGTAGGTATGGACCCTCATTTCGGAAATTTTTAATTATGCCAAGGCCTTTCCTGCTGAAACTCCTTGACAGACGAGATTATGTAAGCAACATCCGCATCCGTGGGACCCGTATACGTAATTACTGCACACATACGGGTACTGGCTTATTTATTCCTTTATGCTTATACATATTTGTATATTATTATGTTATCAATAAAATATATTTATATTTTGTTAAACCTATACCTAATACATTGGGAATTCATTACCTGCTTACGGCAGTAGTAGGGATTAGTGGGTGAGTTCTGGCTCACTTAGCCAACAGTCCCTCCCCCTTTTTTTCCCTTGTTGAGGCCCTTGCCTTGAACCCAACCTAATTTCATTATAGCTCGAATCTAACCTAATCTATTTATATTGCTTTTAGAATATTACAATTATCTACTTTTGCAAAGTTAAATGTTGAAATCTTTATTTCGCAAAATGGAATTTTAATATGACTTTAAAGTATGTGCAATCTACTTAGTAATTGGGTTTAAAAATATAAAAACACATTTTATGTTTACTATCCTATCCTAAGTTTATTCAAATAATATTCTGAACATATGAGATATAGTAACATCATTACTTATTCTGTGTACAGTGGAGAAAACATGAATGAAATCATGGAATTTGAATTTTTTATTTTTAAATAAAGATAAACTAAACAGTATTTTCCACAAACCGATGTGAAAAAACTTTGCAGTTGTTGGTTGGCATAATACCATCTCTTACAATTTCTCTTTATTAACATTTTATGATACCTAACCTTCCAGTTTTCGCCCGAATTAATCAAAAAATTCACCAACACCATTTACACCAACCAAATAGAAAACGGGTCCGTGTCCGAATTCGCGATCCCGAGTCCGGGTCCGCGTCCGGGTCCAGGTTCAGGTAGAAGTCGAATTCAAAATCTTGCTTGTTTTGCCAGTGGGTAACTTGCTTAACAATCATATAGAATAGGACAAGTCGTTGAGGAGTTCCGTTCTGATCACCATCAGCAGTACCACTTCATCAAATGCGACTATTCTTAATGTAAATCCTTGATTGCGTGATGAAAATACAAAAGTCACTATACATTGCCATTAAGATTTGTAGAGTTCCCTCGATTCCTTATGGATCCCATCTTCAGAACTTGAGCTTGACAAAAAGTGACTTAAAAACCTAACGTGCTTAACAAACATAACGAAGAGGACAAACCCCCAAACATGAGCTATGCGTCGTTGAAGAGTTCCATTCTGATCATCATCAGCAGTTCCACTTCATCCAATGTCACAATTTAAAATGTAAATGCTTGGTTTGTTTATAAAAACACAAGTATCACTATATGTATACCTACAAGATTTGAAGAGTGCCCTCGATTCCTCATAAATCTCATCATCAGATCTGGGTTTTGACAAAGACGGAACCAATCTGTATGTATAAACTTGTAAGTTACAACGCAACTAATAAAAATAATTTTCAAAATCGATCCTGAAATGACGGAGATATCAAACATTAAAAAAACCGAATTACGAACCTCGATTTTTGGTTTTGATTTTTGGTTTTGCTTTATTTTATTGTTTTTGTATTTTTCTTTAACTTTTTAGTGGTAGGTATTTTTTAATTCAACTTTTTAGTATCTTTTTTTATTTACTTTATTTTATTTTTTACTTTTTATGTGATCGGTACTTCATTTATTTTAGATTTTGGGCTAATATTAGTTTGTTAACCGACTTCCAAATCTCAAAGAAGGAAGTTATCAATTCGGTTGTATTCCGTCATTCATCATCATCATCATCATCATCATCATCATCATATCAGCCAAAGGACGTCCACTGCTGGACATAGGCCTCCCCCAAAGAGTGCCACAATGACCGGTCTTGCGCCACCCGCATCCAGCGGACTCCTGCGACCTTAACCAGGTCGTCAGTCCACCTTGTGGGGGGTCTACCCACGCTGCGCCTTCCGGTACGTGGTCGCCACTCGAGAACCTTTCCGCCCCAACGGCCATCGGTTCTACGGGCAATGTGCCCCGCCCACTGCCACTTAAGTTTAGCGATTCGGAGGGCTACATCGGTTACTTTGGTTCTGCTGCAGATGGCCTCATTTCTGATGCGATCACGCAGAGAGACTCCAAGCATAGCCCTTTCCGTTGCCCTTTGGGTGACTTTGAGCCTTCTTATGAGGCACACAGTAAGCGGCCACGTTTCAGTTCCATATGTCATCACTGGCAACACACACTGGTCGAAGACTTTCGTCTTGAGACACTGCGGAATATTGGACAAAAAGATGTGCCGTAGCGTCTCCGTCATTACTGGACCGATTTTGAAAATTATTTTTTTGATTGTATGTATATGCATAGAGATTGGTCCCGTTTTTGTCAAAACCCGGTTCTGATGATGGGATCCATGAGGAATCGAGGGAACTCCTCAAATCTTAAAGGCATACATATAGTGATTTTTGGGTTTTTATCGACAAATTAAGCATATACATCCAAAAAAGTGGCATTTGATGAAGTGGAACTGCTGATGATGATCAGAACGGAACTCTTCAACGACGCATAGTTCACGTTTGGCGATTTGTCGTCTTCTTTATGTTTGTTAAGCAAGTCAAGTTTTTAAGCCACATTTTTGTCTAGATGGGATCCATGAGGAATCGAGGGAACTCCTCAATTAATCTTAAAGGCATGCGTATAGAGATTTTTGTATTTACATCAGAAAATCAAGGATTTTCATTAAAAACTGTCGCATTTGATGAAGTGGAACTGCTGATGATGACCAGAACAGAACTCTTCAACCACGCATAGTTCACGTTTGGCGATTTTTCCTCTTCGTTATGTTTGTTAAGCAAGTCAAGTTTTAAAGCCACATTTTTGTCAAGCTCGAGTTCTAATGATGGGATCGGTTCCGTCAAACGCGAGATAATCGTGAACAAACATACATACAGGGTGCCCAGTAATTAATGGACAACCTTCTATCCATCGACAGGGCACCTTAGGCTGGTCTAGAAAATGCACTTATAGGTCTAGTAAAAGTTTCGTGGTTTTCGAGATAATCGCACTTTTCTAATTGTGGTTCCTTGTTTCACTGTAATGATCATTTAGGCCACAAATGAAAAGATTTTTAGTTACGTTCTGTTTTTTGAAAAATATTATTCTCAAATAGGCCTGCTAACCGATAGGCAATACAGTTTTTCCATAGCCAAGGTGTATTTTTAGAAGACCTTAAATGCTCAAAAACGTGCCTTCGTATTTAACTACTTTCCAAGAATACATTTTAAATATTAAATATATGTACCTAGTTTTTGGTTATTTTTTGTGAAATTTTTCTTATTAGGTAGGTGCAACAGATATTCGGTATTCGGCCGAATATTAGGCAACATTCGGCCGAATATCGAATATTCGGCAAAGTGGCCGAATAGGCCGAATACCGAATAGTTGCCGAATATTCGTGGCATCTCTAGTTTTGATTATCTTTTTTATTTATGACATTAATAAGATTCTGACTTTTGACAAATGTCATCATTGCCGCACATTTTCAAACAAATTGTCAAAAGCACTGCCAATGATTAATACAGTATGTTTCTTTTTGTTGTCGATTATTGGAAATAACCTTTGTTTGATAATTTATTTTTTTATCTTTTGTTCTAATTAAAAATAAATTACCGTTAGAGCATTTCTGAGAAGTAACCCTATGTGGGATTTCAGGGTTTGTCCAATGGCTAAGGTCACCCTGTATTTAAAAACGTAAACGTTAAAGTTTTGGGATATATGTATAGTAGACTATTAATACTCCACATTGATACCATAAGAAGTTAATAAAACTGCCTGAAAGTTAGAGAGGACTATGGAGGAGATTACTGTTTACTAGCTTTTGACTTAACTCCTGGCCCCTATTTCACTACGGTGGCAGGTGCGACACTTGTCGACATCACAGTTACTGACGTCACAGGCTACGGTTTCATAGGCTACGGTAACCGCTTACCATCAGACGGGCGGTGTGCTTGTTTGACACCAACATGTTAATAAAATAAAAACTCCATTATAAAATACTCCAAATACTAAGTACTTATTTTGCGAAGCTAATGACAATCGTCACAAGAAACACGACAATTGTCGGTAATTCTTGACAGCAAATGAGTTCTGTGTCGGAATTTCGTGACAATTGTCGTGTTTCTTGTGACAATATCGTGTCGTGTTTCTTGTCATTAGCTTCGCAAAATAAGTACTTATTATTTGGCCATATAATGAAGTTTTTATTTTATTAACATGTTGGTGGCAAACAAGCACACCGCCCGTCTGATGGTAAGCGATTACCGTAGCCTATGGAGGCCTGTGACGTCAGTAAAAGTAATGTCGACAATTGTCGCACCTGTCACCGTGGTGAAATAGGGGCCAGATATTTCAGCGAGCTCTACTTCATATTGGAATTTAGTCAGACATGGTAGTGTAAGGCTAGAAGATCGTTTTGATACAGCGTTAACAGCAACGCTTAATGGTTTAGTTATGCCGAGTTTGCATGATAACGTTATAGAAATCAATAAAAATCGGGATGTAAGTGTCGATTACAACAGTTAATTACTAGATAAATAAAACAGACAATG
This sequence comes from Cydia splendana, assembly GCF_910591565.1. Classification (NCBI taxonomy): domain Eukaryota; kingdom Metazoa; phylum Arthropoda; class Insecta; order Lepidoptera; family Tortricidae; genus Cydia; species Cydia splendana. The sequence goes on from NW_026946893.1 coordinate 1,294,490, forward strand.
ACTTATTTCATCACACGTGTAATATAACTCAAGATAAATACACAAGAAATTAAACACTATATGAGTAAAATGAATATAGGCGTGGAATCGAATGTATTTGCAGCCAACAAAATGCCAATGTTTATTCAGCTACCTGTTCACCTGTTCAAATTGCTTATTATCAATTTAGATCCGGATTTTAAACCTGGCTGACATTGGATAGCCATTTATATTGATGTAAATGTTGTTGTAAGATATGGTATTGTAATCAACAACTGTAAAGTTTTTTTTTACATCGGTTTGTGGCAAATACTGTATAGTTTATCTTTATTTTAAAACGAAAAATGTCAAATTGCATGGTTTCGTTCATGTTTTCTCCACTGAACACAGAATAAGTAATGATGTTACTATATCTCGTATGTTCAGAATATTACTTGAATAAACTTATCCTATATAAAATGTGTGTTTTTATATTTCTAAACCCAGTTTCTAAGTAGATTGCACATACATTAAAGTCACATTAAAATTCCATTGTGCAAAATAGAGATTTCAACATTTAACTTTGCAAAAGTAGGTATGTAATTGAAATATTCTAAAAGTAATAAAAAATAGATTAGGTTAGATTCGAACTACGATGACATTAAGTTGGGTCCAAGGCAAGTAGTGATGGGTAGGACATCAATTTAAAATGAGTTTGTATGAGTACCTCATTTTCTAAAATGAGGTGTTACAATGTCTTACTTCAAATGAGGTGAGGTACTAGCATATTTTCAGCGTCGACTATTCTATTAATCCAACGGGCCAATGGTGACAAAAATATTTAATGTATATACATATTTATGTATTCATCACTTCCTTTATAAATAAATAAATAATAATAATTAAGGAGTGCAATTCTGGAGGTTAAGAATATAACTTATAGGAGAAAGATCCCACATAGTAACTTAATTTGCTGCTTTTATGAAACTTGTTCCAATTTAGCTCTTTTTTATTGTTAGATTGTTTAGTCCTCCTCCTTGCTACTTGATATAATTTTAAGTATAATAATCACTAGCGAGAGCGACCCGCTCCGGCTTCGCACGGGTTAGCAAATTATACATACACCTAAACCTTCCTGAAGAATCACTCTATTGATAGGTGAAAACCGCATGAAAATCCGTCCAGTCGTTTTTGAGGTTATCGCGAACATACAAACAAACACATACAGACAGACGCGGCGGGGGACTTTGTTTCATAATATGTAGTGATATATTTCATAAGTCTTGTACCTATTAACCATAAAACTACCACATTTTTAACAAACTAAGGAGAACAAATTCAATATTTTCACAAGTCATTATTATATAGAAGTGACAAACTTACCACCTCAGATAATTTAACAGTAATATCATCAATATGATATTAAACAAAGCACCATTCGCGCCGGTCGCCGCCGGCTACATTTACATTTCATTTTTTCATGCAAAAGGCACCAAGGAAGATCCGCGGGTAAATTTAATGGCGAAAACGATGTCCATATTTTGTTATTTTGGTATAATTATAAGAATTATCACTAGGTATTAGGTATTAGAGAACTAAAATTAGCTACAACGACGTACGAACAAAATAAATATAAATATGTCAAAATCATAAACGTTTACAAATAATGTTAATAAAAAGTATTGCAAATTCAAATCGTTATAATTTACATCTACATGTTTATTTTACCTACGCAAATTGTACTTACTTTTTATTTTAATAAACTTGAAACTTATTGAAATGATCATATATTGTGTACGCTACAGTAATTTATTTCAATAATATTTTAGTCACTAAAGGATTACTGTTTCTACGCAAGCTTCGTAAATGCCTGTCTGGTATACAGAGTGCGTACCGCGATCCATGTTCGTCATGTTGCCTCCCTGTCACACTTACGTACGAATTTACAAGTGCAACACGTCGAACTTCCTTTTGGTGACTGATTCCTCGCGCCATTTTGACAAGTAAGTTAGGATCAAAAAGGCTTAAGATATATGAAAGCTTGCAGCGCTTACGCTTGTTGTCTTTCGTGTTTAATTTTTAACGTATTTTCGGTGGTGACGCGAGGCGATATTGAAGTACGGCGCATGTCTGTCTCACTCCCTCTTTGGGTATTTCTAATTCATTGTTTCATTTTGAAAGGATTTTTGAGGTGTTCATGTCACAGAGAGGCAGTGAGTGGTACAAACTCAACGCATTTCTCGGTGGACCTTTTGTCGTTGCAATAAGGTTTGTAGTTCGGCAGTTGACAGTGTGGGCCATTACTCGTTTCTTCATTTGAGACATTTTGAGTTTTGAATGTCGGCGAGCAGGCGAGCACCTCGTGCCATCCAGGGACTCTTTTGCAAGTTGTGAGGAGTGTATGAGTTTTTGAAGTTCGCGAGTGAATTTGAAAGGATAATAGTTTTTTGAAATTTGAAGTGTGTGAATGATTTGTGTGGTAAGAGGTGTTTGTGATGCGCGCGAGTAAATGAGTAAAATGAATAGAGGAGTGAAGTAAGACATTTATGTCTTATATCTTTATGTCGCGATTCGGATTAATTCACACGCTAGTCAGTGACAATGCCACATGTTTTTTGTCTGACGAATTCCGTACGTTTTGCGCTGCAAATGGAATATCGCACGTAACTTCTCCCGCCTACCATCCAGCCAGTAATGGGCAGGCGGAGTCTTACGTTAAGGTAGCAAAAAAGGGCATACGCTCTTGTCTTATGGCTAGTACTAATCAGAGGAAAGTAGATGAAAACCTGTCCAAATACCTATTCGATTATAGGAATTCCATGCATGTCACCACGGGGACTTCGCCTGCCCAGATTAGGGCTTCCAATACCGGGATCCCGGGATCCCGAAATACCGGGATCCCGTCGGTTTAAACAGATTTTTCAATACCGGTATTTTTTAATGAAATACCGGGATCCCGGTATTTTAAAAAACAAGGAAAATGTGCCTATTATAAAGTTTAAAATCTATTAAAATGGTCAAATTCGGCTGTATCAAGAAGATAACTTGCTAATTTAATTAAAGAAGATCATTTAATTGAAACAAGATCTGTGCATATGCGTTAGATAAATATTTCGTGATGAATTCTGATGTTCAGGATATTAAGGGGCTTCCCCACGCGAATGACCTTCGATCTGAATCCCTTAGTTTTCTAATGTTTTTTGTAGCTTATTATATTAACAACAACAGCTTGAAGCAATATATACTGCAAAACGTAATTCAAGACCAAAAAAAGTAAGAAAATGTTGCCACTTTTTACTAGCGCGTCTTGTATTTATGCAAAAATAAGTATATAAAAGTACTTTTTTAAATCGCAGGAGTAAAATTACTAATAAATAAATTATCTTAGCGTGATTATTTATCAAAAGGAATTTACTATTTTACAAACAAATTATTGCAGTGGCAACATTGTCTTACTTTTTTTGGTCTTGAATTATGTTTTGCAGTTTAGTATCCTATGTTTACTTCAAAGTTCATTGCCTTCGAGATATTTGGCATCAAAGTTGAACAATTTTAGATTAAAAACTGATTTTCTGGCCATAACTTTTGTGTTAGTTTAAAATGAAAACGCTGGACACGTTTCTCGAGACGTCAAAGACGAACCCAAATATTTAGATTTCGTACATGTAATTGTAAGATTCTTCACTGCAAACTAGATACAAAAAAAGTGTTTATTCAAAAAAAAATAGGAGATTCAATTCAAAACTTGTCAAAAATGTCGGGTAGCCCCTTAATATAATTAGTTCTTAAAGTTTTATCAAAAAGTAGAAATAAATTAATTGTAATGGCATACGAATTTTTGGTGCCAAAGAATATTTATTGGCTGATTAATTAGGCTGAACTAAAAATGTGACTTGTGAAGTCAACAAGGCGGATAAAATGATTGCCAACCTGGAGGGTTCACATAATTATTGCAGATGGCGATTATTGTTTAATATCCTAAGCTAAGGACATACATATCTGGTGTAAAAGTGAGCCTTTAAAAAAAAAAACAATTTTTTAAGCCATTTATAGTCAATACCGGGATCCCGGTATTGATGAAGACAGTTTCGGTATTAATACCGGTATTGAAAGAAGTCCGGTATTTGGAAGCCCTAGCCCAGATCGTATTCGGCCGCAAACTTCGTTCGCGCTGGGACTTGTTATATTCCCCGGCACTATCGCCGTCCTCGTCCCACGCTCATGTTAAAACAGTGGAACGTAAACAGTGTTCACAGAGTAAATCCTATGGTGGGAAAAAACGGCCTGTTTTTAAACCTGGTGATTATGTAATGTATAAAAAAAAATATGGCAACAAAAAATTTACTTGGAATAAAGGTATAATAGTAAAACAGATAGGTAGAACTATACACTTAGTTAAGGATCATGTTACGTTAGTACAAGTAAAAAAACATGTAAATCAACTAGTACCGATTAAAGGAGTGGACGTCAACAGATTCCGTTACCCCAGTTATCAAAGTTTAGATGAAACAGAAGAACCCTCTGTCAACGACAGTTGTGCTACCAACGAGATCGAGTCCTCCTCACCAGTGGCCAGCGGCAGTCATGAGCCCGTCTCGTCTTCGCCAGCTGAAAGGGGAGAGGAAGATGGTACCTCGGACGGGTCCACCCAGGTCGCTACTTCAGGCGGAGAAGCTGAGGAATTCTTTGAGGCCTCTGGTGACAATGTTCTGTCACAGCAGGTAGCTAACCCCGCTGACCAGAGTTCAAGGGGCGGGTTGTCAGGCATGTTGTTACGTCCACTTCCCCGAACAAATTATAAACCTTTTTATTGTATGAAATATACGAAACTGTAACTTAGGTTAAGAAGCTTACTCTCCATTAAAAACGGGGAGAAATGTTACATATGCTACTGTATGCATGTACTTATAATAAGGTATCATTGCGAATAAATGTGAGTGCGTATCTGAGCAGCCTTCGTTTCACTCGTCCCGTTCCGATATTCAACAGATACAAATTGTAAAGATGTACTTTAGACTATAATAAATCTGTTTTGTGACAGATGCAATTTTTCGAATTTAAACTGTTGTGAGACATACTAACATTGAATAATTTTATGGTTTAGACTCACTTGTTTTTAGTCACTCGCGAGACATGTTTCGGAGAGCCTAGGTCTCCTTTCTCAAGCACTAACAGTGCGAGCAGCATTCACGACGGCCGTGTATCGCGTCGAGGGTAGCGAAGGCCGAAGGCCGAGCTCCGCGTAGGGCCGAAGGCCCGAAGCGTCACACGAGAGGGGGAAGTTGGAGCTTAAACACGACCCAATAGGAAAAGTGTCTTAGTCACAGACAGACACTTTTACTATTGGGTCGTGTTTAAGCTCCATCTTCCCGCTTGAGCCCCGGAGCAAAACCAACCATCCCAAGTGTTTTAATAAGCGAAGCTGAGCTTCGAAACCCAGCGAAGGCCGAAGGCCGAGCTCCGCGTAGGGCCGCAGGCCCGGAGCGTCCCTTACGAGTTCCCAAGCACGCGAGGCCGAAGGCCGAGCTGCGGGAATGAATTGCTCGCATGCGGACCTTTTCTTTCTAGCAAAAGTACAACTTCATTTCCTTTTCCTCTGGAAAACAAACTACTACACAATTACAACAGCACGAACAACAGCAACAACAACATTACACGGCCGTCGTGAACGCTGCTCGCACTGTTAGTGCTTGAGAAAGGAGACCCAGGCTCTCCGAAACATGTCGCGCGAGTGACTAAAAACAAGTGAGTCTAAACCGTAAAATTATTCGATGCAATTTTTTTTACTAATTATTGTGTCATGAGTTTAGTAGTTTATAAGACCGTCATTTGTCATTTATATGCAATGTTAAGAATCTTGGCTTTGTGTGCAGTCTGAAGCGGTAAGGGCTGGGTGGTCAAGGAAAACACCCAGTCGCTTTCAAATAAATAATTTATTTAAAAAAAAATTAAAGAAACTTTGCCGAGCGAGGGCCGTGGTTAAGGTCCGAAATCTGTTCTTAGGAACCATGGCGTCGATTTTAGATTTAATAATAATGGCATTCATTTTTTTTTAATTCTTATACTTAACCGGGAATCGAACCTGGTCGAAGTCTCTGTAAACAATGTTAGGTATAAATTCTGCAAGTTTTTTCGTTGTTATTGTTGAAAGTTATTAAGTGTTCCATTTTCAAATTTATAATTGGCACGCCCGCTGAACGAATGCGTTCTAAGTTTAAATAAACGCACTCTGTAATGCATAATATAGATGCAGATATAAGATATGCATAAGTGGTCTATCCAGATAAATGATTCATAATGATGACCGATTCATATTAATGACAACATATAGCAAATTATTTAAATTGTAGGCATTTCAGTCTAATGTTTACACAAGATTTCATAGCAAAATTTGGTCCTTATACTTTCAGGATCAATTATACAAACAAATACTACACGCGATTACATAAAGAATATTGACCAGGTTTGATTCCCGGTTATGTATGAGAGTGAAAAAAAAAGTTTGAATGCCATTATTATTAAATCTAAAATCGACGCCATGGTTCCTAAGAACAGATTTCGCTATCTCTCATAGTTTCTGACTTCTCCATACTGACCCATTTGGATTGATCATCCTGTATCTATATACAGGGTGATCAGGGTGACATACTTCTAAACTTATTTCGCCTGTCCGTCCGTCTGTCCGTCTGTCCGTCTGTCCGTCTGTCCGTCTGTCCGTCTGTCCGTCTGTCCGTCTGTCCGTCTGTCCGTCTGTCCGTCTGTCCGTCTGTCCGTCTGTCCGTCTGTCCGTCTGTCCGTCTGTCCGTCTGTCCGTCTGTCCGTCTGTCCGTCTGTCCGTCTGTCCGTCTGTCCGTCTGTCCGTGTGTCCGTCTATTCGTCTGTCCGTCTGTCCGTCTGTCCGTCTGTCCGTCTGTCCGTCTGTCCGTCCGTCTGTCTGTTACCAGGCTGTATCTGATGAACCATGATAGCTTTACCTTTCTTGGTCGTTAGAATGTAGACATAAAGTCGGAAACTTCGTATGTATCAATCGGATCGATAGAAGGTTAGGACAAATGTTCTACAAGCACAACTTCTATTTTCTTGTTGAGGCAAGATGAACTGGTTGCATTTTTGATTGTTTATTTCTAACATGTCTGAACTTAGAAACTTATTAACTTATTTTTTCAGAAATGTTCATTCTTTAGTTTGGTTTAAACACACACTACACACAGCCGCAACAAAAAAAAGGCACACACAGAAGGGAAGAATGTTAAAAGGGTTCTTATTATAGTCTAATTGCATTATTTTTGATAACGATTATTTTCCTTATTTTGTTTTGTTTCGAAAATTTACTTTCGCAAATATATAGTTCATATATTTAAGCTACAGCAAATTTTGGGAGGCGATTGTAACATGTCAGAGGCTCCTTTCCATGTTAACATTATATGTGAACATAGTATTGTTTTATTTTTTCGTCGTGAAGTAATTTTTTTTTATTTTAATCTAAACATGGCGTCTTGTGTTCATGAACAGGCTAAACAGCTGAATTAATTTTTTTTTGTTTATATTTTTAGTGACTGAATGGTTATCGGACCAAAAATATCCGCGTTAACGCCTGTTATACACGAACGTACTGATATTATTCAGATATTCAAAGTGTTGATGAATAAATTTAAAATCTTGTCTATACGTGAGACCATAGACAATATTTAAAATCCTCTGTATTTATTTTATTTATAGAAATTGAGATTCTTAGTATCAGGTTGTGTATAATAGCCCTAATAGGGTCTACTCGAACACTACACACGCAAAATACGGACGACTTCCGTAAAAAAAAAGACATTATGGCGGGATTGGAAGGAAAATTAAAAAACTTTTGTCGTGTAGCTATTTCTGGTTGATAATTATAATTTGTTTTTTTTTAGTGGTGTATTTTTTTATTTCATTGCATATGTTTGAGAAAAGCACTATACGTATACAAGCCTAGCCGTGAAAAGGTCTTGCCGGCTTCGTATCACTAACCGTCTATACCTACTCACCCGGCAAGCCTTTCTTTCCCGGCGTCTGCAGTAATGTACTATAAGTATACCTTCTACACATAGAAAACACCAATGACTCAGGAAAAAATATTTGTGTTCATCACACAAATAAATGCTCTTACCGGGATTCGAACCCAGGACCATCGGCTTCACAGGCAAATTTATTTATATTATATATTTGAGACTCGAAATTAAACTGTAGTATCATGTAACATATTGAATAATACCTAATAGACATGCTTGTTATTAAAAAAAGCTGCACTTTAAGAAGAAAGCAAGCCGCTTTGCACGATGATAGTGGAGGCCCATTAAAACAATTTTTTTCGAAGAACCCGTATTTTCGTCCCTTCGGAGCCGAGGTGAAGCGAGGTGTGTTAAAAATAAAAAAAAAATCTACAAGTTTCACGGATCATCCGATTTCGTTAAATTTGGTGTCAATTGAAATAAAATTACACTTTTTATTATAAAAAAAAAATAAAAACAAAATATTTTAAAAGAAAAATAGTGTGAAAAGATTGAAACCCAATTTTTTCCTTTTACGATTTCTTTGTGCAAATAGTGTCTTCCACATTGAATAATGTCTAGAAAAAAGTATTATACCATAAAATTAGACACATTTCTCATCATATACTGAAAAGCTCATCAAAATCGGTTAATTAGTTTATGAGATCCAAGTTTCAGAATTTGGCTCAGTTTTATTTTTTGAAGTGTGAAACTTCTTTAGCGGCGCTGTGCACTTTTTGTGATGGGGAAAAAATGTTAAACTCGCGAGAGCGTAAGACGTAAGACGCTTCGTAATACGGACATGTGACCTGATCGAAAAACTGTTACAATGTCATTGAGTTTTCACTTCTACCGGCACTCCCGGAGTGCAACCCGTTGTTTTTTTTATTTTATAGACGAAGAAGTATATAAATCATAGTAAATTTTTATTTTGTGGGTATTTACTTTATTTATATTAAAAATATGTGTATATATTCACAAAAACCGGCCAAGTTCAAGTCGAACTCGCGCACGAAAGGTTCCGTACCATTACGCAAAAAACGGCAAAAAAATTACGTTTGTTGTATGGGAGCCCCAGTTAAATATTTATTTTATTCTGATTTTGGTATTTGTTGTTATAGTGGCAACAGAAATACATCATCTGTGAAAATTTCAACTGCCTAGCTATCACGGGTCATCAGATACATCCTGGTAACAGACAGACGGACGGACAGACGGACAGACGGACAGACGGACAGACGGGCAGACGGACAGACGGACAGACGGGCAGACGGACAGACGGACAGACGGACAGACGGACAGACGGACAGACGGACAGACGGACAGACGGACAGACGGACAGACGGACAGACGGACAGACGGACAGACGGACAGACGGACAGACGGACAGACGGACAGACGGACAGACGGACAGACGGACAGACGGACAGACGGACAGACGGACAGACGGACAGACGGACAGACGGACAGACGGACAGACGGACAGACGGACAGACGGACAGACGGACTCGTTATAATTTACATCTACATTTTTATTTTACCTATGCAAATTATACTTACTTTTTTTTAATAAACTTGAAACTTATTTAAACTTTCACGATTATTAAACATTATGAAACTGCACAACGGGACTTAATCGCGTATTTAAGTTTTAAGATTTACCGACGTTTCGAGAACGGCGTTGCCGTTGTCCCCGTGGTGGAGAAGAGTGGCTCAAGTTGACATCAACATCTTCTAGCCGCGCGAGTTTTTCGAACTACCCGCACTTGGTCTTGTTTATCAGTTTGAACGTTTTGCGCACTAGGGATGTTACTCTGTCGACACACAACACTAACGATATTCGATTTATCGACTGTCGATATTCGTTTCCGCTTACATTTACTAATGACTGGATTCCATGTGGATGAGATCTTAAAACCCTCGTCCCGATTAAAATTGCAATGTTTTTTGATTTCAATGGCTTCCCGCACTTTTCTACTGTAGAAATGGCGATCCGTGGATTTTAATCGGGACGAGGGTTTTAAGATCTCATGGCCGTCCTCGTAACGTCGGAAGTAAATCTTAAAACTTAAATACGCGATTAAGTCCCGTTGTGCAGTTTCATAACTTGAAACGTATTGAAATTATCATATACCTATTGTGTACGCTACCGTATTATATTTCAATAATATTTTAGTCACTATTTAGGATTACTGTTTCTAAGCAAGCATCGTAAATGCCCGTCTGGTATACAGAGGGCATAACGCGAACCAAGTTCGTCATGTTGCGTCCCTGTCACACTTACGTACGAATTTACAAGTGCGACAGAGAAGCAACACGTCGAACTTCGTTTTGATAACTGATTTCCATTTTGACAAGTAAGTTAGGATCAAACAGGCGTAAGATGTATGAAAGCTTGCAGCGCTTACGCTCACGGTGGTGACGCGAGGCGATATTGAAGTACGGCGCGTGTCTGTCTCACTCCCTCTTTGGGTATTTCTAATTCATTGTTTCATTTTGAAAGGATTTTTGAGGTGTTAATGTCACAGAGAGGCGGTGAGTGGTACAAACTCAACGCATTTCTCAGTGGACCTTTTGTCTTTGCAATAAGGTTTGTAGTTCGGCAGTTGACAGTGTGGACCATTACTCGTTTCTTCATTTGAGTTTTGAGTGTCGGCGAGCAGGCGAGCACCTAGCGCCTCGCGAGTTGTGAGGAGTGTATGAGTTTTGAGGGTCGCGAGTGACCCTCAAAAGTGAAAAGTGAGGGTGAGTGGGGTAGACCCGTTTGTGTAATTAAATATGTGGTCGCGAGTGAATTTGAAAGGATAAGAGTTTTTTGTAATTTGAAGTGTGTGAATGATTTGTGTGGTAAGAGGTGTTTGTGATGCGCGCGAGTAAATGAGTAAAATGAATAGAGGAGTGATGTAAGACATTTTTGCGGTATGAAGTACAGCGACAAATTAACAAAATGAGTGGTACAAATGAGGTGCCTCACGAGTGAGCGACTCAACACTAATACGCATAAAAATTGTATTAAAAATAAAATCATTAAAACCTTCTCAAAACACAAAATAACTCTATTCCAAAATATGCTATCGGTTTTCACGACAACAATTGTGTTGCTATAATCAACCGTTTACAGTTACACAAATCAACTATAACAACAGCTTTGATCCAAAACAAGTCTAAATGTCCTAACCTAATGTACCTATATTGTATGTTCTAAGATACTGGAGGAAGCTGTGGTTACCTATAATTGGACAAACGTCTACCTTTAATGTTATGTAAGCTACTGATTATTTTTTCATGATGTATTGTCTGTTGGTGATCCTAAAAAAAAAATAAGACATGTAACTCAAAATCAAAATGAAACTAGTAACATATTATTATAAAATATATATTATACAGGGTGTAATCGTTAAGTGTAGCCAGCCGATAATTCCGTAAATATAACAGATATCAGAAAACTTCAAATTGATATCGAAAGTGCGTTACCCAATGAGTAAAATTACATTAATAACTTTTTTTTAAATAAAATCAGAAATATCCCAAACATTAACTTCAAATCCTCCCATACATTTATTACGACGACTCACCCCTCAAAGAACGTCGGTGTCGTAAGAGATAAAACTGCTTGAGATTCATTATTTGCGATAATTAACTGTAATAAAATAATAAAACTACCGTTTATCGTTTATTAAATCGAACATTTATTTTTTAATTACACCGCAAATTTTAAGAAAAGTTCATTTAGAAACAATTAAGAGGGCCCGTCAATGTATCGCACAAGAAGGGCGTCACTTCGAGCAACTACTGTAAACAAAAAATGTACTTCCTTAAAAAAATAATGTTAGATTTATTATTTCATAAACGGTAGTTTTATTATTTTATCTACACACATATCATAAACTCTCTATGATACCTTCAAAATCCGTAAATAATGGCCCACATTACGATAATCTGTTTTGTTACGGCAAATTTCTTATCTGTGAAAATGTGGTAATAGCTTCATTACTATATCAAAATCGATTTGGTAATGCATTCAAATTTCGAACATCTCTGAAAAAAAAGCAAATTGATTTGACCCCTATTCTAATATCAGTCGAGATGACGTTTTATTTCTAAATCAAATGACAATTGCATACAATATTGACAAATCTCGCATGTAAGTTGGTATCGGACGATATGGTAATCGACCCCGACTCTAGTTTGTCTTTGATTAAAATAAAAAAAAACTACGGATGCGTGACGTGCGTGAAAAAAGTTTTCATTTGCCGCCATTTGACGTACAGTTTATCTTTTAATTAGATTGTTAGTAAAAAATATATTTTTTTTGTTGTTTTTAAAGTAACTATAACAAAAGTTTCGTGTAAAATGTGCGATAAAGATATTTCGGAGACGCCATCTCATATCCGCGAGTTCTGCCAGAGAGCAAAGTGCCCCAATGTCGGCTGTAATATGAGGTTAGTGAACACTCGTGTGATACTATTATGAAACTAATTTCATTCGTTTCATAAACCCACACTCGTATTTTAATGCCTTTCATTATGTAGCAGTCACATAAACTACTATTATTACAGTTTATTATCGCAAATAATGAATCTCAAGCAGTTTTTTATCTCTTACGACACCGACGTTCTTTGAGGGGTGAGTCGTCGTACTAAATGTATGGGAGGGTTTGAAGTTAATATTTGGGATATTTCTGCTTTTATTAAAAAAAAGTTATTAATGTAATATTACTCATTGGGTAACGCACTTTCGACATCAATTTGAAGTTTTCTGATATCTGTTATATTTACGGGATTATCGCCTGGCTACACATAACGATTACACCCTGTATATTATACTTTATCCTGGTCTCACGGCACCATTAGTAACCCTCTCCCACCTCTCTACTTAAATAACCCTAATTAACCTACCTAGCTAAACCTAGACTAGCCTAAAGTACTAAAAATTCCAATAAGAAAATCTAAATTTCTAAAAACCTTTAAAATACCGCAAACCGTAATTACCTTTACTAGTTATTATAAGATAATGCAAATAACGTAAATAAGTTAATATCTTGAATTGGTTCAGTAGATTGGCCAAATGATCGTCTAGTGTTTATGTAAAACCCTTCGTCGTAACCGCTAATAGTAGCCGTAATCCTTTTCGCATATAAGGAAAGAGTTATGAATTATACGCATATAAATCCAAATAATGTCAAATAATAATTAACTAGAATTATGTCAAAGTAAAATATACCACAGTATTGAGAAAGATCATTGCAAGCAAAAGTAATGTTCGACTTAGCCAGATTAAGTCTGTATTAAAATGTAATCAATAAGTCAATTGTAAGTCTAACCCTAAGTAACCCTAAGTCTAGTCTAAGTCTAAGTGTAAGTGTAAGTGTAATTGTAAGGGATAACCCTGGCCACCTCTTGATATGGGCCGGGATAACCCTGGACACCTCTTGTTTTGCGAGCCGGGATAACCCTGGACAACGCTCTTCTTTCTTCGTTTCTTCTTAATTTGAGGTTTGTTTCTTGGTCATCTTTTTCTTTCGCTTTCAAAATGCGTGGGAGGGTTCTTTTTAAATAGGAAGGTTCTTTCTTGAAAATGCGCGGGAAGTTTCTTTCTTGGAATGTGTGTGGAAAGTTCTTCGACTTAAATCTTCATTAGGGTGTTCTTCATGTCTTGATTTCTGTCTTCATTTTTCTATGTGATGCGCTGTGGTGGACTTCATTTTCCTGGTCCTCTTCTGGTATGGGTCGCCAATCGCCATCTGATGAGTTGGTAGTTGGAGGGTCGAATGGAGATCAAGTGAAACGAGACATTACCGAAGATGTGTTATATTATCGGTATCCAAGTATAAAGAGAGCAAGTAAATCTAAACATAACATATTTATAGGCTATTATTGCTTACATGCTATTTATACAATTACGTGCGTCGCATATTTATGTTGCAGACAGTAACGTATAGTTACTGTTAATATGTTAACTTAGGCATATAGTACAATATCATAATCAAATAAGCCTGTAGAATGTCATAGTAAAATTGTCAGTAAAGTATGTCATAATCAAGTAAAGTCTGTCAAATGTAATAGTCAGTAAAGTATGTCAAAGTAAGTAAAGTCTGTCAAATGTAATAGTCAGTTGGTCAAAGTGCAATTACTAATAAATGTCACAATATTTTGTTTTTGGGGTATAGATGTCGCCCCGCCTCCGCGACACCCATGATCATCATCCAGTTGCAGGACAGAATCCCCGCCCCAGTTCTGAAGGAACTAATTTGTGGCCCAGAAGGGACATCTTTTATAATGACAGGCCTATTCCATCATCCATGTCATTATTTGTGACATTTTCATCATAAATGAGAGGACATTCAAAGGGACAATTTAACATAACAAAATACTGGTAGTAGAGCAGCAGTATTTGATCCACTCCAATTCCCCAGAATACTGTAATTTTGTAATACAATTTAGTATTCAATGAAGTGATATTTTCCAAACTTTAGTTGTAGTCATTTTGTATCACCTTTTAGACCAAAATAAACTACGATCTTGCATCTGCCTCGATCTAGCTTGGATAAATCACTCATTGACATATATTTTCAATAATAAGGTTTTATAATAATATGACCCTGTATTTTTAAGGTAAAGTATGAAAATCACAGATAATCTGTAGAAAACAGAATGTAATCGTCATACATACTGCTAAGGGACAGACAAAACAATATTTATTTGTAAGCAAATTGATTCTATAATACTACATTATATTGTGGTTATTAACTTTAGTTTTTCCCACAATATATTTCTACCAGTAGCGCTGCAAGGGACAAAATATATACAGTCATGTCATAAGTAAGTAAGTCAAGTTTGTCAATAAGTCATAAATGAATATATGTAATAAAATCCTAACAAACCCTAACCCCAATCTACATCCTAGCTAGTTCTAATCCATAAAACCATAATAATGAACAACAAATTCCATAAAATAGCCATAAATGTATCGAAAGGGAACCTAGCTACCTACTGATACTGTAAATATCTAATGGCTTTGGCATATTAAAGTTATAAATCTAGATTAATCCTACAAAACCCTAAACCAAACAAATAAAAACCCTAGCCTAACAGCTATACTATCCAACTATTCTACCGATATACTTGCAAACTAGCATCCCGGGATGCACATTTAATTTACTCGCGTAATTACTCGATGTGCAATGAGTAATCTCTATGCTACAGCTAACTAAGACGAGTGGAGACACCTCGATTTAGACCTAACACCCTATTTCTCCGTGTGCTATTTATGCATCTACCCTGGGGGTTGGGACAGCAGATGTATAACCGGAAAAGGTAATATAAAAGTGAATATATAAGTATATAGATACGGAATAATTGGTCTAGAACCTGGTTTTTTTAAGAAGTCTAGATGACAACCCAAATCTTCCAGATCCTAGGGGGTAAACCTGTCTTAATAAAAGCAGGAACTGCCAGGTCCCCACCTGGTATTATCAAAAACACCGCAAGTTAGTAATCTGGGCTATAGTTGCCACCGTTAGGTTACCCGCTCAGACTTACTAACCTCCCGACACTATGTCGGATCGAACTAGTTCTCTCTACCCCATAAATAAAATACGAAATAAATCACGAAACTAAATTTAAATTAATATATAGAGTCCTCCAACCAAGACCATTCTAGTGCTAAATATCACTAAAATAATCCAAGCCAAAACACTATTATATCATTTATATCTTCATAAGATATCGTTTTCATATATTCATTAAATTTTAATAAATTTTCCTCGCTGTAGTCTCTTTTAATTTTTTTATAGGTATCTGTTTTATTAAGTTGCACATGTACCATCTGAGCGCTATGGTCTGACAGACCTAAATCAAAAATCTGCCCCTTTACTTCAGACATATTTGAGATAATGTGGTCTATACATGTCTGGGATGTACTTCAAACTCGAGTAGCTTTTGTTATGTGGTGATTTAAATTATAATTTGTGAGTAAGTGGTTATAAGAATTCAAAATTGGAGTAGTTTTGAGAATATTTAAATTTAAGTCTCGACATTTAATGATATTTTTATTTCTAAACTTTTGTGTTATAAATGCTAGAAAATTGTCTAGGTGCTGCAAAAAACATGTTCATTACATTTTGGGACACGATATAGACATACTATAACACAGTTTTTGGATTTAATTTCAATCCCACAGCATTCAAAATCGTTTTCAAGGGCAAATCTATTTATTTATTTATTTAAAATTTAAGTCAGGCAACAAGGCCCATATTACAAATACCTTACAGACTAACATACATATGTCGAGTACCGATGGTCTCAAAGGCGGTGGGCGCGTGGCGGTAGTACGATAATGTATTACTTCACAGCTAAACCAGTATGCTACCATTGCTACCAGTGCATGAAATAAACCTTAGGACTCGTTAACCATACTAGTGCCTACTATATTTCAGAACTAAATGATGAAAAGAACTAATTACTATTAGAATGTTGACTGGTTAAATTGAGAATGAAAAGATCACATGAAACCGTTCAAATCTTTATTCAAGTCAAGCTAGGCCGGCTCCAACCCTACGCCTCTGACATGAGAAGATTTAGCCCTATATGGGACCGGCGGTGTACTGCCATCTCGCCGAAATATTTTTCGTCTAATTTCACTTCCCAACCAACTTATTGCAGTACTTTTAGTTGGCAAACCAATGCTTAGCATATTATTATCTAGCATAATTTTTATTTGAACACAATTTTATTTAGCAGATGTTCATTTTACCACGATTTATTTAGAAAAATAGTTACTAAGCTAATGTTTTATTATACCTAACTCTAACTATTTATTGTTAAATAACGTTTGCCCAAATTGAAATTTCGCATACTTTTTATTGGATCACAACTATATTCAGCATTTTTTTTATGACCCGTAAAACGAAACTGCTCCCAGAGATAGGTAGGTTATGGTTATTTTTTTTAAGACCCTAAAAACGAAATTGCTCCCAGAGATAGGTAGGTTATGGTTATTTTTTTTTATGACCCGTAAAACGAAACTGCTCCCAGAGATAGGTAGGTTAGGGTTATTTTTTTTTGATGACCCTAAATACGAAACTGCTCCCAGAGATAGGTCGGTTAGGGTTATTTTTTTTGGTGACCCTAAAAACGAATCTGCTCCCAGAGATAGGTAGGTTAGGGTTATTTTTTTTTGATGACCCTAAAAACGAATCTGCTCCCAGAGATAGGTAGGTTAGGGTTATTTTTTTTTGGTGACCCTAAAAACGAATCTGCTCCCAGAGATAAGTAAGTTAGGGTTGTTTTTTTTATGACCCGTAAAACGAGACTGCTCCCAGAGATAGGTAGGTTAGGGTTATTTTTTTTATGACCCTAAAAACGAAACTGCTCCCAGGGATAGGTAGGTTATTCACAATATTAGGCGAAAAATAATTTATGCCTATCAATACATTCGACATAACAATAAAAGACATTTTGAAACATGACCAACTAAATATTTTGCCATACAATAATATTGTAAATAATCATTTGCGACATGTTATATATGCGAAACATTGGTCTGCCATCTGATAGTTTTGCCAAATGATACTATGGGAAAAATAGTTTGGGTAGTGATAATTTGCCATACAATTTTCGGCCACATATTAGTAAACCGGGACCGGCAACAAACTCAGAGGGACAAATCTTTTCAAAACAAGTTAAAACAACACATAACACATCATTTATTTATTTCACAAAAGTAAGCTTCTAATGAAACATAAGAAATCAAAATAACACTTGAAATAAAACTAAATGGTTAAAGAACGCGGGATTCTATAAGCTATCAGAATAATCCTTCAGGTATAAACCTTCAGGAACGTAGCGAGTTAGGCACGAGGTTGGCTAACGAGTACGTCCGATCTCTAGCGCGGTCCGATCAAGAAGAACTACCAGCGGCGGAGCCTCTCCGCTCCCGCCTCAGTCAAGTTGGCAAACCTGCTCGACCAGTCTACCAACATACCGACAAAAACGCCAACTCGTGCCTACGCTCACTCGAGAGAAACCTCTCGACGTTCCAAAGCCTTCTAACTGTCATCTCAGTTCAACAACACGCCAATAGATGGCGTTACTCTCTACGCAACTTTATTTCAACAATGCGCCAATAGACGGAGTTACTCTCTACACAACTTTATTTATTTTGTTACAACCAAATAATACGTAGCTCAACATTGCTAATCGATTTTACACAGGCGTCTAAAATAATGAACTATAACGCTGCAATACGTCTTTCTGGTGTCAGGGTCCGACATATATATATATATAAATTAAATATATTATTCTTCTGGGTTCGGAGTTGCAGACATTAACATGTCGATTGTTTCAGGCAAGAAACTTTTTATTTTATTCTTTTTTACGCTTCTCATGGCACTCAAAAAAGGGTCGATATCTCTATTGCAGGATTCCCTGGAGAATTTTCGTGCGTAGTCTCGACGATATGTCCTGAAGTGTTTATTCCGGGCCTCTGCAGCCTCCTCCGACAGCTGCCCTATAGGCAACAACGCATTTTTTATTTGAACAGTTCCGCTAAACAGAAAATAAGGAAGAGTAGAGTCTGTCTATTAAGTACAAACCCTTTTAATAAAATACTGAATTTTACACAGCAGTACTTAAGCAGTTCTTATGAAATATGCCATTATCCTCCTGCCGCCCAAAGACCTATTAAAAGGTCTCCGACTGAGTAGTGGTTCCGGCCCAAGCCTAATTACACTTTTAACTTATACGCGCTCAATGACCTTTTGAAAGGTCTACAACTTTAACCTGTCATAAAAATTCAAATTTATCGCGTATTGAATTCACATCAGTTCTGAATGAATACACCATATTTGACGTTTTCAATAGATGTCAATCTGTGTAACATGATATGTAAGTTTTGAAGTAATATCCAAAACAATGACGAGAGGTCGAGGACGTCGTAATTTAATCTATGATTTCTTGGCTATCTCGGCAGATTCCTTGTGTATTTTTGTTGTAAATGATGTCTAATATGTTCGTCTTTGTTTTACCACATTTATTTTTTACTTTTAATCAATATTCATGTAAATACAACAATTAACATTTGGAAGACCTATAGGAAAGCATGTGGGTCGTAATATATTTAAGGTTTTTTATAGGTCTACGGGCTTTAACCGCTATATTGGGTTGATTTGCATTGGATAATATGCTGTTCGTTTAACGATTAAAATTTGAATTTAATAAAGTATTTAATGTTTAATGTCTTTTTGAAAAGCTTTATAGTTAGTTTTGGCAAAAATATTTAAAAATTCATAAATTAAAATAAGATGGTAGTAATTAGTAGCTATAGGATTTTAATAGGTCTGCGGGCAGTTACCCTATTTTTATGAAAAAAATCGATATGCTCGAGTTCGAGTTTAGTGCCTATTAGTTAGGTAATTTTCCCAGTTTATTAGTTTCCCACTGCTTGTGTAGAATTGAATATTCACTGTATTTTTATAATCTAATAGTCAAAGTAAGATAATATGCTGCTTGTGGCTAATATAATGGTTAGCATGTGTCAAAGGTAGGTAATTTTTTTTTGTAATAATATTTTACATGAAATGCGTTATTTAATTCTGATATATTTAAAATATGTTACAGAAGCGGGGTAAATCAACGTAATGGTACATTAATTATTTGAATAAATTCAGAAATACACAATCTAAGTAAAAGAACTTTGTTGAGGTAGCGGCCCAGAGTCCTATAAAAAAGACATCGAATTTCGGTGTTTCTTTGGTTTCTTAACCTTCTACTGATACCACTTATGATGCTAAAAAAATCTCACACCCATAATACAATGCTATGACAATGTAATCATACGTCGAAGTCTTGGGCCGGAACCATGTGAACCTAAAAAAAGGCCTCTGGGCTTGTACCCCATCTTTGAGGAAAAAAATCTGGACGGCAGGAGGTTATTTAACCCCAAATGTTGGAATATTAGTTCTCATAGAAAACCTAAATGATAAGTTAAGACACTTTACTATGCGTGATTTCTGTGTTATATTTATTGGGGAAGACGACTTTAAAAAAATCTCAAAAATATACTAACCTAGTCTCAAGTATTATACACTGTTTCCTTGCCAGGCTACCGCTTGGTACGGAATGATCGTGCGTGTCGCGGAGGTGGAGGGGTTGCAATATATATCCGTTCTCATATTCCTTTCTCTATTCTTACCATGTCGCCTCAACCACTTTCTTCTGACACCGCAGAGTACTTGTTTCTTGAGCTGAGCTTCTCTCACTCAAAACTCCTTCTTGGCGTCTTCTATTCTCCCTCTCTTCGAGTTAACTACTTTAACTGTTTCGAAAAGCTTCTTGAAGATCTTCTACCATCTTACAATCACCATATTATTATGGGCGATTTTAATACATGCTTACTCAAAAATGATTTTCGCTCAAACTCTCTAAAATCTATTGTCGATGCTTGCAACATGACCATTTTACCTTCTGAACCTACACATCACTTCCCAAATTGTTCTCCATCGCTCCTAGATCTTACTCTGGTCTCCTCTACTGATCATGTTGCTAAATATAATCAGTACTCTGCGGATGCCTTTTCCTATCATCATCTTCTGTTTCTTTCATATAAAATCCGTCCCCCTAAGGTGTCTCCCAAGGTTCTTCTTCAGCGCAGTTTTGGTCGGATGAATGTTGATAAGCTTCGCGAAGATGCTCTCTTAATTGATTGGAATGCGATATTGGAGGCGGATACCGTAGATGAAAAAGTATCTCTTTTCAATTCTCTTCTTACGCAGATCTACGATATTCATGCTCCGATACGTCCCATTAAAATCAAACATGTTCCTGCTCCCTGGCTGACTAAGGAGATTAAGTCACTCATATCCAAGAAAAATTCGGCCAAATCTAAATATAAAGGCAACCCGACTGACAAAAACAAAAGCAGGTATCATACATTGCGTAATAGGTGCAGTACCGTGTGTCGTGATGCCCAGAGGAGTCACATCCACAGGTCTGTTAAGAATGGTGATCCTGCTAAAGTCTGGAGATTTGTCGTTAGGAGTAGGGAAATCTGCACAAGATTCCATTAACACTAATATTAACATTGATCGCTTAAATCACCACTTTTCTACTTCTGCCACTTTTTCTGGACCAGCTAAATCTGACACTCTCAACTATCTTTCTAACATCCCAACTCCTGATCACCCATCCTTCTCTTTTACTCAATTCACCGACAGTGATGTTAAGAAGAATATTTTAAATATTTCATCCAATGCCGTCGGGGTGGATAGCGTTAGCCGTAACATGATCTTACCTCTCCTTGATGTCCTGGTACCTGTTATTACCCACATCCTGAACCACTCAATTTCCTGTAATATTTTTCCTTCACTTTGGAAAGACGCTGACGTCATTCCCCTTCCTAAAAAGTCAAATCCTTCCTCTTTCTCTGACTATCGCCCAATTTCTATCCTCCCTTTCCTTTCCAAAGTCCTTGAGCGCCTTATACATCATCAGTTAACATCTTTCTTAAATAGACATGAGCTCTTGAATCCTTTCCAGTCCGGTTTCCGAACGGGCCATGGTACGGCTACCGCACTCGTAAAAATTACCGACGACATCCGAGCAGGAATGGACAACAGAAAGGTCACCGTGTTATCGCTGTTGGATTTTAGTAACGCTTTCAACACGGTTGATTTTGACGTTCTGCTCGGAATCCTGCACTCTTTTAATATATCTCCTGCGGTGATTGATTGGTTTAGAAGTTATTTAAAAGGTCGTCGGCAACGCGTAAAAGTTGATTCTCTCTGTTCTTCGTGGTGCAGCACGCTGGCCGGCGTTCCGCAGGGTGGCGTGTTGTCTCCTCTTCTTTTTTCTATTTTTATAAACTCAATTACTAGTAATCTTTCTTCCTCATACCACCTTTATGCCGATGACCTACAAATTTACTCTCAAGGCACCATTAGCGATGTACCTATGATTATCAACTCCGTAAATCGTGACTTGGGTAACATTTCGGATTGGAGTAGGCGTTACGGACTTTTAGTTAACCCAACTAAAACCCAAACGATAATTGTAGGTAGCTCTAAACTTATTCCTAGGATTGATTTTTCTGTGCTACCTTCCATTACATTTGATGGTGTCCACATTCCATTCGCTAAACAGGTAAAAAATCTCGAGATCATAATAGACTGCACTTTATCTTGAATCCCTCAGATTAGCGAGGTAAGCAGGAGGATGTTTGCATCAATGGGTGCACTTCGCCGACTACGTAATTTTTTGCCTTTCGCCACCAAAATTGCGCTATCACAATCGCTTCTTATGCCTATATTAGATTATGCTGACGCCTGTTATCTGGATCTTACTGAAGACCAGCTTAGTAAACTTGAACGCCTTCAAAGTCTTTGTATCAGATTTATATTTGGCCTGCGTAAATTTGACCATATTTCCAACTTTCGTGCCCAGCTCAAGTGGCTCCCTATACGTCTTCGACGTAATTCTCATATCTTAGCTCTTCTCTATAGCATTCTTTTCAACCCCGCTACTCCTTCATACCTTAAAGAACGTTTTAGTTATCTCTCCTCCGTCAGGCCTTCACGGAAATATCAACTTGTTCCCCCTCCTTCTTCTACGAAATTTTATAATGACTCCTTTACCTTTCGAGCTGTTCGTCTGTGGAACAGTCTGCCGTTAGACATTAGGTGTGCTAAAACTCTTCAAAGCTTTAAAAACCTTCTAAAGAATCATTACTTATCTCTTCCTTAATGTGCCGCTGTGTATATATTATGTATTTATATATATATATATATATGTCGGACCCTGACACCAGAAAGACGTATTGCAGCGTTATAGTTCATTATTTTAGACGCCTGTATAAAATCGATTAGCAATGTTGAGCTACGTATTATTTGGTTGTAACAAAATAAATAAAGTTGTGTAGAGAGTAACTCCGTCTATTGGCGCATTGTTGAAATAAAGTTGCGTAGAGAGTAACGCCATCTATTGGCGTGTTGTTGAACTGAGATGACAGGTAGAAGGCTTTGGAACGTCGAGAGGTTTCTCTCGAGTGAGCGTAGGCACGAGTTGGCGTTTTTGTCGGTATGTTGGTAGACTGGTCGAGCAGGTTTGCCAACTTGACTGAGGCGGGAGCGGAGAGGCTCCGCCGCTGGTAGTTCTTCTTGATCGGACCGCGCTAGAGATCGGACGTACTCGTTAGCCAACCTCGTGCCTAACTCGCTACGTTCCTGAAGGTTTATACCTGAAGGATTATTCTGATAGCTTATAGAATCCCGCGTTCTTTAACCATTTAGTTTTATTTCAAGTGTTATTTTGATTTCTTATGTTTCATTAGAAGCTTACTTTTGTGAAATAAAGAAATGATGTGTTATGTGTTGTTTTAACTTGTTTTGAAAAGATTTGTCCTTCTGAGTTTGTTGCCGGTCCCATATAGGGCTAAATCTTCTCAGGTCAGATATGTAGGGTTGAAGCCGGCCTAGTTTGACTTGAATAAAGATTTAAACGGTTTCTTTTTACTTTCATATCGCTCCCTTGAGTTAAAAATAGCAATTAGTTCTTTTAAACATTTAGTACTGAAGTATAGTAGGCACTAGTATGGTTAACGAGTCCTAATGTTTATTTCATGCACTGGTAGCAATGGTAGCATACTGGTTTAGCTGTGAAGTAATACATTATCGTACTACCCCCACGCGCCCACCGCCTTTGAGACCATCGTAATTCGACATATATATATATATATATATATATATATATATATATATAGATATATATTGTTTGTATTTTTCTATGTACATATTTATATATGTATGTGATATATATTAAACTATTTGGTTGTACCTATTGGTACATATTTATTTTTATATAATTGTATATGATCGAATGTGTAATCTTCTTATTCCTGTAATTTATTTCGTGCACTACCTGTTTTAAAAGTTTTCTATTCTTTATATCCTGCTACCCCAAGGTTGTCTGGAAGAGATCGCTTACAGCGATAAGACCGCCTGTTGCTACCTTTATTTACACTCTAAATCTGGTTTAGTATTTTTTTTCTTTGTGGTGCAATAAAGTGTATTTACTTACTTACTTACTGTTTGGAAAATATCAGCCATACAAATATTATAATATGTGCGCCTACTTTTAATTGCGGGTGTTATTCTAACGCGTTTAACAAAAGGGTTGAAATATTTAATGAATTATTGTATCGAGATGTAAATAGATCGCAGTATGCATACCTTCTAGATAGTAATTACAACTTATCCTATAATTATACTATGTTTTTAAAAGAGTCTGGACGCATAAATATTTAAGATTTAAGTACAATTATGTTATCAATAAAGATTTAAGTACAATGATGTTATCAATCCTAGAAAGTTCCAATTTCTCATTAAAAGAGACCACAACAAAAGAGACAGATTTTTTAGACAAACAAAACCCTCCGTTTTTTTTTCCAGAAACGTTTATTTCACCGAACAAACAACGGACTCAAGACTGATCCCTGTGGTGTTCCTCGTTCCAGCTGGCGGGTTTCTGATTTCACCACTACTCCTTGCGCTAGTTGCAGTTCTACATATTGCCGTCTACCCGTTAAGAATGACTCAAACCATTTGCGCGATGATTCTGTTATGCCATAATACGCCATTTTCGACAGAAGCAGTGATGGATTCATACAGTCGAAAGCCCGAGAAAAGTCTAACAGAGTAACAATAGAACCTTTTCCTTCGTCCGATGCAGCTATTATATCATCTGTTACCTTGGCCAAGGCTGTAGCTGTACCGTGCTTGCTGCGGAATCCCGATTGTATCTGTGGCAGAATATTATGTTCGTCTAAATACTTTTTGAATTGCTTGCAAACCACTCTTTCTATAATTTTCGACAGTACTGGTAGAATGCTGACCGGTCGTAGATCCTTGTACTCGTCGATCTTATTTGATTTAGGAATCGGCCTTATCTTTGCTACCTTCCAATCATCCGGGAACGTACCTGCCTTAATTGACGAGTTTATAATGTGCGTTATTATTGCCAATGTTGAACTTAAAGTGAGGCGAATCATATCTATCGAAATATTGTCTTGCCCACTGGCCTTTGTTTCAATAGACTGTATTATTTTACTCACTTCGCTTTCTGTAGTCCAGACAATATCGAAAACATCACTGTTGAACCTACTATTCTCAAAACGTGCTTGGGTGCCATAGTTTGTTTCACCGTTTCCCGGTATATCTAGGAAAAAATTGTTTAGCTCGTCAGGATTATATAAGTGTTCCGGTATTTGCGGCTTTTCCTTATCTCCGGTCAATGCACAGTTTTTTAGTTGCATCCACATATGTTTGGGACGGTTCCTATTATTATTAATAAAGTAGGTACAGTAAGCTGCCTTTTCGCGTTCCAAAGCTCCATTGGTGTAGTTTCTTAAAGTCTTATAATATTCCTTATGGGCTTGTAAACCGGTTTTATGAGCTCTGTCCCATGCGCGATCGCGAAGGTGCATCATTAGTTTAATATTGTCCGTTACCCAGGGGTACGAACTATTTTTTATACATATACGTTTGACTGGCGCGTGCGCATCGAAGAAAGCGGCTAGGTCGCGTCAGGGAACATAGACCGTCGCGTCGGTGTGAGTCGGTCAGTTGCACATCTGCGCGATCAGGGGATCTATTGTTTCGTCCCGGGGTTTAACAATTTTAAGGGATAAATAGGCTTGCACAGATGCGTCCGTCTTCCACGGCGTGTCAAACGAGACTCCCTTTTATATAAAGCTCATTAAATGATATATTAATTCTAAGTCAAAAATTGCGAAATAAATCTTGTCCCATTTTTATGACATTGTCGATAGTACTGGTAACAAAGTACCATTTAGCACGTCCTAAAAAACGGACAGTGCCGACTTGTGCGGAGACAAGATTGTGACAGAAAACGGACATTGCCATACTTAGGGTATATACTTTTTTTTTCATTTATCGTCATTTTATAGGCTATTGTTGCGTTGGGGTTATTTATACATAAGTATAATATGTATACATTTTTTGTATAATAATTTCAGGTGGTTCCACCAACTGACTCAGAGGAGTGAGATAACAAAAAAGACGACGATGACGACATTTTACTAGAGACAGATTGTACATCTGCCTTGCCCCAATCTGACTCTTTTTCAGCCAGGTCACTTTCTACGAGGATGTCAAATATGATGGACAAATATAAATCGGTTCATTTACGAACACGCGTGCTTTTATTCTTATTGTCATGCTATTCAAGTTTAGTGCGCCTCATCGTGAATGGCACTATCTGTATTTAAATATAATTTCGAAGTCTAAATTACGAAATAAAAATTGTGGGAAATAGTTGTTCATAATATAATGACTCGACCTAAACACCTCTAGTACCCCATCTACAAAACTTAATTCCTCGCCATTAAACGCATAACTCGCTTCAGTATCCAAAATATTGCACGTCTTGAAATGTCCTACGGTTAAAACCTATTTCAAGTCGATGAAGAAGATGTTACAATCCCTGAGGCCTGTAAAATGTAATCTCTACAAAATTCAGGAGAGTAAATAGCTAATTTCGAATCTAGTCTTTCTTACGAAGCAAAGCATTTCTACTCGGGTACAAGAACATATAGCTGATGTCAAGCACCGCCAACTAAGTATGCGGTCTGGGAGCATGACATGGATAAGACTCTGGTTCTCGCCAAGGAGGAGCCATATATTCCCAGAATGTTGCGAGAGGCCATTGAGACTGAAAAATATCTAAACTTTTACAGGAACTACAGCTACTCTCTACCACCAGCTTAGGTTCCAGATAGTCCGGGTAGTAAGGAAACAAGCAAGACATAACAGAACTGTGAGACCATAGTGATAAATGGTGTGGTCATTTAAGTAAAGTAATATTACTTGCAATTATACGTAGCTTTAAAATGTATATTTTTTGTTTAATATATCTGTACGTGGGTCGTTTTACACATCAACACTAGAAGTAAATATAGTATTATTATGTTTCTCATAAGTATTTTCTTCTTGATATTCTAATTAAACATTTTTTCCAAACATTTACTAGTAGCCTAAGCAAATTAGAAAAATCTGCGGAAATAATTCGTGTAGTTTTGAAAATTGGTACAGGTATACCTTGTGATACCGGGTCGCCCGGCTGTAATTCCGGCAGTGCCCGTGCTCGTTGTGGATGGGCAGCGCAGGAGACAAGCCCGTGTCGAGTCACGAGCAGATCAACCTCGTTCCTACTTCGTGACTGATCGCTCCGACAAGCGAATCAGACGAAACAGGCGCCATTTAATAAAACTTGAGAGCTAAACCCGGCACGGCTGATTTAACAACAGCACCAGCAACCGAAGTAATGGCCATTTCGGTGTCAAGCCGGATACCGGATTTCTGGGTGGACCAGCCCCGGATTTGGTCCATCCGGACAGAGGCAGTATTAACACCACAGCGTATAGGAGATGACTCTAAGTTCGATATGGTAGTCTCAAAACTTTACTTACTTAACAAAGGAAGTTATTTTGCGTCTGACGGACTTCCTCACTAACCTATCAGAGACGAATAAATATCAGGCCTTGAAGAGCAAGCTACTAACCAAATTAGAGGACTCAAAGAACAGACAGATTGAGAAAGTGCTGAGTGAAATGGATTTAGGGGACCAGAAACCCCCACACCTGTTAGTTAAGATGCGAAACCTAGCGAAGGGTAGTTTCCCAGACACCCTACGTATAATGTGGCAGAACCACCTACCCACAACAGTGCGGGCGGTATTAGTTGCTTCCAGAGAGTCAGACCTAGACACATTAGCTAACATAGCTGACGAGGTAGCAGAGGCAACCAAGACCCACGTTGCAGTGGTAGAGACACCACATAGCACGGCACGCAAGACTTCACCCAGTGGTTCCGGAGCAGGCGACACAGCTGTGATACTGGCAGAGATTGCCAAGTTAAGCGTTAGAATGATGGACCTGGAGCGGTCAAGGCCAAGGACTCGCAACTTCGGAAGGAGAAGCCGTGGAGGTCGTTCAGCATCCAGGCCAAGGAGCATTTCGCGCCATCACCGCAAGCCCAGAAAACCATTTGTTACTACCACTTCCGCTACGGGACCGCCGCACAGTGGGCTGAAATTCGGCTCTCATTGACATAGAAACCGAAGTTGTTATTTTTATGATTTTTTGATTGAAATAGGTTTTGCTAGTTTGGTTATGGAAACCTATGAATTTTAGACGATTTGGAATGAAAATTGTCGAGTTACGAATTTTTTTTCAAAAAAATGTATGGAGCAGGAACAAGAAATCATTATTACTCTTGAGTAGTAATGATTTTTGGATTGGTTTGTTTTGCGGTCCTTGAACCGCAAAACAAACCGTAATATCCTCGCAGGTGGTTATACTACGAATTATTTGTGATTTTTTGGCATACTACATATATCCGTCACGATTAGTACGTCTACCACCAGTTTTTACATTGACATAACGCTCACGTGTACGTAATTTACTTTCTGTACATCTCGCTTGCACTAATATGCGAGTACGAGCGAGATGCATAGAAAGTAAGTTACGTAAACGTGAGAGTATATGTCAATGTCAAAACTGATGGTAGACGTACTGTACTATCACACCAAGCCGTCGTTTATGTGTAACAGACTTGAACAGTGGACTACGATTTTTGGTGGACACAGGTGCCGACATTTCACTACTACCAGTACATAACAAACATCGCGCGGGTGAGTGCTCTGATCTTAAACTGTTTGCAGCAAACGGCTCGGAGATTAGATTAGAACATACGGTGTAAAAGTGTTAACTTTAGATTTAAAATTACGTAGGCCATATCGATGGGAATTTGTCGTAGCCGATGTTAGACAGCCAATACTGGGAACCGATTTTCTGAGTTATCATAAATTAGTAGTAAATTTATCAGAACATAAATTGCACGACCTTGTGACATTTCTTAATATAACTGCACCCACCGTACGTAGCAATCAACCGACTATTAGCACGGTCAACGGTAATCACCCGTATCATGATTTGTTATTGCGGTTTCCTAGCATAACAAAACCACCGACATACAAGGAATTGCCCACGCATAGTCGTGTGCACCATATCGAAACGACTGGTTCACCAACATTTGCCCGTGCCAGAC
The DNA here is from genome assembly GCF_910591565.1 of Cydia splendana. NCBI lineage: Eukaryota > Metazoa > Arthropoda > Insecta > Lepidoptera > Tortricidae > Cydia > Cydia splendana. Next base: position 1,323,587 of record NW_026946893.1, read on the forward strand.
CGTTGCCACCCGACAGGTATAAAAAAGTCAAGGAGGAATTTCGTCGTATGCAGGAATTAGGCATTTGCAGGCCTAGCAAAAGTCAATGGGCCAGCCCTTTAACAGTAGTGGCTAAGAAAAACGGCGAAATTCGCCCTTGCGGGGATTACCGTGCCTTAAATGCACAGACAAAACCTGACAGATAGCCAATACCGAGATTGCATGATTTTATATTTATATTGGCAGGCAAAAAGATATTTTCCAAATTAGACATAAATAGGGCGTACCACTGCATCCCAGTAGCTAAGCAGGATGTTGAGAAAACCGCCATAATTACCCCTTTCGGGTTATTTGAATTTCCGGTTATGTCATTTGGTCTTCGTTGTGCTGCACAAACCTTCCAGCGGTTCATGAACAGTTCAGTCCTGGAAGGTCTCGACTTCTTGTTTAACTACTTAGATGACATTCTTATCGCGAGCGATAATGAGGCGCAGCATAGGGATCATCTTAGACTGGTTTTCGAGCGTTTCGACAAATACGGCATAACGATCAATTTAGCCAAGTGTAGTTTTGGGCAATCGAAACTAGAGTTCCTAGGACATGAAGTAACTACCACAGGCTTAATAGGCCATTGGAAGAGAAAGTACAGGCTATAGCCGACTACCCAAAACCACAAAACGTAGAACAATTACGTAGGTTTTTGGGGATGCTTAACTTTTATCGCTCTCACGTCCCTGGAGCAGCGAGAATGCAAGCTAAACTCGACCAAGATTTAGTCAACACAAAAAAGCAGAATCAGAATCAGAATCAGAATGCTTTATTTGTAAAACATATAAAGCAAGCACACAGCAAAGGTATACATGGGTCTTAGGTATATACATTTGAGCGCTATGTTTTGCCGGTTGGCAACTTGGCATACAAAATAAATGTCAAAGAGAACTAAAATCTAATTTAATATTGCAAATGTTATAACTTATAAAATAAATAAATTACAGTTAAAATTAGTATTAAGTACATTACATTTAAAATTAAAATCCAATAAAGTATAATTCAAATACAATTATAATTCAAATAAAATTAAAATATTTATATCATTAGTCATGGTTATAATTAATGTTTATGTCATAGTCATCTAGATATTCTTTTATGGAGTAATATGCTTTATTTACTAGAAATTTGAAAAGTTCTTTTTTGAATATATGTACGTCCTGTAGTTTCCGTATGCTTTCTGGTTCCATTCCGAATATACTTTTTGAAAGAAGAGCTGTTTTATACAGTTTATTTTTTATGTTGTCAATTTTACGTGCACTGTTAAATTTTGTGTATTGACTGACCTATATTACTTTTCACATACAATGCTGTTTCGTATATATAAAGGGATGGAAGAGTTAATATTCTTAATTCAGTAAATAAAGCTTTACATGAATCAGTTATGTTTAAACCACATACGGATCGTATACATTTTTTTTGGCTTTTAAATACTAAATCTCTGTCTGTTGAGTTCCCCCAGAAAATTATTCCGTATCTTAAAGTTGACGTGACGTAAGCGTGATAGAAAGTTATGACAGCGGATTGGTTAACTACTTTCCTAAGATGATGGAGCGCATATGAAAATGTACTAAGTTTCTTACATATATGGTCAATTTGATATTTCCATGTTAATTGATTATCTAAGCTTAATCCTAAAAATTTTGTAACGTCAGTTTCATCAATTATATGTCCGTTATAATATGATACATTTAAATCCGTCACTCTGTCTACTCTTTGCTCAAAGTGCATTATTTTGGTTTTGTCTAAATTAATACGAAGGTTGTTACTGTTCAGCCATTCAATAAGCGATTTTAAGGAATTGTTTATTTTTGTCTCGTAAGTCTGTAAGTCTTCTCCTGTGAATATGACGGTGCTATCATCAGCAAAGAGAATCATGGGTTCCTCGATAGCTAATGGGAAATCATTTATATAAATGAGAAATAAGAGTGGTCCTAAAACGCTGCCTTGCGGGACGCCTGCTTTCATTTCTCTGAGATCGGATAAAGCCGTTACTTGATTTTTGGTCTTGACGCATATATGGTCCAGTTGAGTGTATTGCTTTCTCCCAGTTAGGTAGGATTCAATTAAACTAAAAACATTTCCCCGGATTCCATATCTGTATAGCTTAGTCAATAGTATATTTTATGGTCAACGATATCGAAAGCTTTGGTCATATCCGTATAAAGAGCGGTTACAGGTACCTTATTATCTATGTTAGTCATAATAATATTCAGTAAGTCATAGATTGCCATATTTATTGATTTTTGTTTTCGGAAACTCTTTTGTTCATGTGAAAATAAATTATTGGTCTCAAAATAGTTGTTAATGTTATTATATATAAATTTTTCGATCACTTTTGAAAAAACCGGTAAAAGGGCTATTGGTCTGTAATTAGTAATTGATGTTTTTTCGCCCTTTTTATATAGTGGTCGCAGGATAGCTACCTTAAGTTTATCAGGAAACCTGCCATATTCTATACACATATTTACTATGTGGCTTATTGGTGATGAAATTATATTCGCAACTTGTTTTATCATCATTGTGTTTATGCCATCATAACCGGTACTTTTTGAGTTTTTTAAAAAGTTGATTATTAGTCTGATATCATCAAGAGTAGACGGTTTCATGAACATAGAATTGGATGAGTTGTATGTCATAGTTGTCCTAGGATTACTTAAATTAATATTCGAATTATTGTCATTGTTAGTGGAATTAGTATATGTCTTGTTTGATTGGTCTAGTTCGCAGATATCGGTGAAGTAGTCATTATATTTTTGGGCAATTTGGTTAGGTTCTTTAATGGATACGTTGTCAATGATTATTTCTTAGATATTGTCTCTAACGCGATTATTTTTTGCTGATTGTATGATGTTCCAGGTGGCTTTCGATTTATTTGACGCATTTTGTATATAAAAATCGTTTTGTATTTTTTGTGTTGATAATATAATTTTTTTAAATCGTTGAGAGTAGGGGAGAGCAGGTAGGATTCGTACACTTTTTACTCTGAGCTTTATAAAAAAATTACTATTAGCTATTACAAATTGATTTTGATACCGCTATATTACCCATATATCTGGCTTTAAAACTGTGAAGTGTAGTTTTCATATAAAGTAGCATGGAGAAGCTACGAAGTTTTTTCTAAAAAATGAGAAACGTACGAAAGCACCCCATGCATGGGGTAGCTTCGTACATAGCGTGGGACACTTTCGTATATAGTGGGGAATTGTATTACCACTCGCCGAGATGATTCCTCCAAATGTAACAAGTTCACCCCTCTCAGCCGAAAAAAGTTGGCCTATTTGTTATTGTTTTTTTTTCAGCTAGCACCTTAGGCGTATTCATCACCGTTGGTATACCCGACTCATCAAAATTGAATATTCGGTCAGCAGTTAATTTATATTTCTTGAGTACATTTTCAAGGTTTTCGAAGAAATCATTTACGGCAGTCCTGTTACAGGCGAAAGACCTTGCTGCACTCATACTGCACGAAAGTACCCCAACCCAAAAAAACAACAACAAAAATTTGAATAAAAATTACCGTTGTAGTTAGGTTAATGGTTATTACCATTTAAATATTAAACCAAGATTCTAAGGCACAAAATATAATAAAGTACTTGTATAATTTGAGAATTATTTATACCCGCCAAGCGTGCTCGAAAATGAATACAAATAATACTTACGCAGAGCGAAAACACGTATCGACTTGCTCCATCGAAACCGGCGGCCGCACTGTCTCCCCGCTCCGCAGGTACCCGGCGCGTATAAACGGGAATACGCACACAAACACGAACACAGCTATTGTATTGGATAGCCTAGATATCTCCACTGTACGAATGCTCCTTGTGTACGAATCCTACCTGCTTTCCCCTACACTTTCAGATCGCTTTTGTTACTATGGTTTGGCGCCAGTCTACATTCCCATAACATAGCTCTTTTTCTTTTACAACACTTTCTTATGCCTTTGGTCACCCACTTTGGCCTATTTAATGCTGATACCTTAAGTCTAATAAATGGGAAGCACAAGTTATAAAATAGTCCGAATTGGTTGCTAAAACAATTAAATGCCTCGTTGGGGTAATTTGATTTGTATACATCATTAAAGCTCAGTTCATTAATACAGTTTGTAAATTTTTGAATATTACAATAACTAAAGTCTCTTTTTAGAACGAACCAGTGAGATAGTGTGCACGTGGGTTTTACAGGACACTTAAGAACCTGGGCAGAGTGGTCAGAAATCGCAAGATCGATGACGTCAGATTTCCCACCTCGAATATTATGGATAATATTATGATGCAGGTGTTGCTCTGTAACCGTGTCGGTGTAGATATTCCAAACTTAAGATTAAAACTAGATATAAGGTTATTAAATTCAATACTTTGTCTTGTTCTTTTCATCATGTCTATGTTAAAATCTCCGCAGAGTATTACATTTTTACGGCTATGGTTTAATGTACACAGTAGGTCATTTAATTTATTGAAAAAAATATTAAAGGCCGCAATATCATATTTTGGAACGCGATATATACTGTTAACAACTGTATAATTACGTGATTATTTAATGTTGTAACGCGAACTTTCCCAAATATATCAATAAACTATGTTTAGTTCTCATGGAGCCTACTAGATGGCGCTAGTAGTCCTCGATTTCGACGTAAACATTAGCGATATTTTATCTTTCCCGTAGTTTTAAAAATCCAAAACCTTGCGTAACTTGTGTTATGTGTTGCCTAGATTTTTATGTAAACATAACGAATGTGCAAACTAAGATTAATGTAAATTGGATAGCTTCCAGTTCCTAGGCAACTTTTAGTTCCTTACGCCTCACAAGATGGCTCTACTAGTACCCAATGTTTTGTTCTTAAACCCAATGTTCCTGGATCCTTAAAATTATGACTTCAAGCATTTCATAACACTTGTATTTTTAGTAAAACGTAGCAAATGTGTAGATTTAGATTAACGTAATCTTGAACACTCATACATATATAGTTCATCTATATGCACAGAGATTGTTAGTAGGCCTATCATAACTCGTTTCTGAAACCTGTAAAAAAACAGAACATCATGTAACATGTTCCTAAAATATATCGAATGTATCTAAATAGTTTAACATACATAAAAACAACGCGCATGTTCGTACAAATTAACTGTTTACCAATTTGTCACTAGATGTCACTGTACAGCGCGCATACTAACCCTACATGGCGGTGTTAAGATTTTTCCTAGAATAAGGACCCGATGCACCGAATATTGTAAATGTTGAGAATTAGCTAGGCGATAGATTTGTACGGCCTGTGTACCCCCTGGGACCTTGTCGGACTATCTTATCAGAAATTAGGAGTTTTCCCGGTTCCCCTTGCGCACGACAGCTGTACGTCTTGGACGCTGCTCGGCCGTAGGAGATTCGTTAGATTAGTCAATTGTATATATATCTGTATAGTATTAGCGCCGACTGTTGAAAATTAATATACGGCTATCTGCCATCACTCCGTGTTTCTCTTCGCTTCATCCCGCACGCCCCACCTCTCGGAGAAAACTCCCCTACATCTGGCGCACAACGTGAGGGCCGTGCCGTGACGTCGCAACAAGTTTATGCCTGTCGAAACACGTCGAAGAGCGAAATTGTTGCAGGAAAGAGATAGCATGGCGGTCAGTATGACAGACAGCCAGTTCCAGCAGCTGTTAGGAGCGATTACCAGTGCTGCACGACCTGCTCCGTCTCCGGTGAAACATAGTTCCTTCGCGAAGGCCACTTTCTCCTACGACGGCAAACGGGATCCAGCCTGCGTGCAAACTTTCCTGACGGCGGCTACGTGTTTCAAACGCGTCGGGAACATTAACGACAGCGACGCACTGCAGAGTTTACCTCTAATACTAAAAGATACTGCAGCCGTTTGGTGGAACGGCATAAGTGAGTCGGTAAAGACCTGGAACGACTTTGACAGCAGATTGCGTAGGGCGTTTGCACCAAAGAAACCCGCGCATATGCTGTACAGGGAGATTGTCCTAAACGATCAGGGTCCTCGGGAGCTTACTGAGACCTTTGTCGCCAAGCAGAGAGACTTACTTGCTCAGATGCCGGAGCCGCAACTCCTGGAGACACAGCAACTCGACTTGGTGTACGGGACCCTACACAGAAAGATAAAGGAGAAGGTACCTAGGGAATCTGTCCTGAGCTTCGATGCCCTCCTAGAAGCAGCACAATCGGTCGAGATGCTGTTGGATGACGAACCCCCTCTACAGCCACCGCTACCAGCAAAGAAGGAGCGTATCAGGTGTAACTACTGCCGAGTGGTGGGTCACACTGAAGATGTGTGCCGAAAGAAAGCGAGAGAAGCTGCAACCCGAGATGCGGTGAAAGTTGAAGCGCTGCCACCAGCCACAGCTAGTACCTCCGCAGCAACGGCGACGCAGGCACCATCTCCGTCACAGCCCATCTTCGCGTGCTACGGGTGTGGTACGCCAGGCGTAGTCAGGAGCAAATGCCCGAAGTGTGCGGCAGCTAAAGGTTCGACTAAGGTGGAACGCGTCGATTTCTGTGCCACTGGGATCGCTGAAGACTTCTCCATGGATATCCGGAGGACACCCATAATTGGAATCGGGATAGACGCAATGTCAGGGACAGCTTACGTAGACACGTGTGCCAAGAGTAACGTGGCATCGTATGAGTTGTACACCTGCCTAAAGAGGCGTGGTTACAGAATCAGCGTGGAGTCTGCGAGGGTAAAGCTAGCTGACGGCGATGAGAGATTGCAGGAAGTCCTGAACCTAAAATGCGTGGTAAACGTGTGCGACCGCGCAGTCCCCACCAAATTCATTGTGTTCCCTGGCAAACGGGACACGAGAACCCTCTTGGGAGTACCCTTCCTCCAAGATGCCGGCATCATCGTGAATGTGCCACAGATGACGTGGCACTTCATCGACAACCCCACGAAAATATATGAGTTGGGAGAAGAAGATGACAGGGAACAATCATCGACTTACGTGTCACAACCTGGTCTGAGTTACGGCATAGCGGCATCAGCAGTGACGACGAGCGCGTCTGTGCCGAAATATAGATCAGCGCTACAACGAGCCCTACCATTCGACGCCGAACTACCTTCGGAGTCTGCTGCAGTCCCATACAGGCTGATCCCATTGGCAATTGATGACCTGCCGGTGGTATCTCATACGCGCAAGAGAGCGAAACCACTAGACACTCTAGACTTAGTGGCCCCCCTATTTGACGGCTACTCACCGAGGTTTGTGGACGATATGTACAAAGACGCACAAAAGGCTCTCACCACGACGGAGATCGAGTTATCCCCACACTCACGGGAGTTGTTCCCGGAACCCAGCCGTACTTTGTAAAGCATGGGTGCCTCCCAAAGTTTCACCCGGTAACAGACTATAAATACGTGCAGTCTTACCGAAGAGGGGGAGCGTTCGTTAAAAACGTGTTTTAATATTCTACTTAAGCTACATCAAAGCTACGTTAAACACATAAAGTTTTTAGTTATTACCACTAGCTACTTTTCGGGGCTGAAGTATAATCCCCTTTTATTTACAAAGAATAAATTGTGCGCAAATGCATGCTCAATTCCAGAGGAACCTGACCAATACGTAAATGTCTACTCCCCTTCACGTCCCACCAACGAGCGGCGGTCGTGAAGTCAAAGGAGGCGGCCGACGTCTCGCAGACCATCCCGACAACTGACTCCGTCACGTAGCCGGCTGACCAATTGGCCGCACGACCACACAGGCCGTCGTTCGCGCAGCCGCTTAAGCCGTTGGCCACGCAGCCAAGCACGCCGCGGCTCGCGCAGCGAAGTGAGCCGTCGCTTGCGCAGCCGAGCGAGCCGTCGCTCGCGCAGCCGAGCGAGCCATCGCTCGCGAAGCCGAGCGAGCCGTCGCTCGCGCAGCCGAGTGAGCCGTCGCCCGCCCAGCCGAGCGAGCCGTCGCCAGCCGAACGAGCCGTCGCTGGCGCAGCCGAGCGAGCCGTCGCCCGCCCAGCCGAACGAGTCGTCGCTCGCGCAGCCGAGCGAGCCGTCGCTCGCGCAGACGAGCGAGCCGTCGCTCGCGCAGCCGAGCGAGCCGTCGCTCGCGCAGACGAGCGAGCCGTCGCTCGCGCAGCCGAGCGAGCCGTGGCCCGCCCAGCCGAGCGAGCCGTCGCCCGTGTAGCCGAGCGAGCCGTCGCTTGCGCAGCCGAGCGAGCCGTCGCTTGCGCAGCCGAGCGAGCCGTCGCTTGCGCAGCCGAGCGAGCCGTCGCTTGCGCAGCCGAGCGAGCCGTCGCTCGCGCAGCCCAGCGAGCCGTCGCTCGCACAGCCGAGCGAGCCTTCACTCACACAGCCTAGCGAGCCGTCGCTTGCGTAGCCGAGCGAGTCGTCGCTCATGCAGCCGAGCGAGCCGCCGGTCCCGCAGCCGAGCGAGCCCTCGCTCGCGCTCCTAGCGAGCCGTCGCTCGCGCAGCCTAGCGAGCCGTCGCTCGCGCAGCCGAGGAGCCGTCGCTCGCGCAGCCGAGCGAGCCGTCGCTCGTGCAGCCGAGCTAGCTGCTGCTCGTGCAGCCAAGTAGGCCGCCATTCGCGCAGCAGAGTGAGCCAGCGGAGTGGGCTCAACCTGCAGCCGGTAAACCAGCCGAGTCACTCTTCGCGAGCAAGTCACCTGATTAAACATGTGAGTCAACCTCTTCTTATTCAGATAATAATAATTTAAAACTCTTACTTGATGCACTAGAAACGTTTGGACGTAATGATTCGTTAGATAAGGTAGGAAACTTGCAAAACGCGGTCCCTGAATTATTAAGATTTTTGTATAAATTGTTATGTTACTATCATTAGTAAGTATATAAAGGGTCTCATAGTAACTAAATGATAAACAGAACTGAGTAGGATAAAAAGGGTTAATGAAACTGTCTTATTGTTCAAAAATAGTAATTGTGATCAATATAATGGTACTTATCTCTTTGTTTACTTCTAGAAATGTAAGTGTTATTTTTAAAAGAATAAATTACTTTAACTCAAAAGGCATATTGAGTAACGAATTTATGCATTAGCAGATAAGTTAGTGAATAACTATTTATTTTAATTTAATTAATATTAGTCCTCAAATAATAATGTTTTATTATTAGCATAAATATTTATTATTCAATAGGAAAGTCAAGTGTTAATAAAACTACTAAGTTTATATGACAGATACTCATTATTTATTGGCAACAAAATATGAATCATTCAATAAATAAGGTCTCGTATAGATTTAAAATCGCATTTTTAATATCAATAAAAAAGTATTCAAAACACAACAATAATCATAAAATGATAATACTACTTATTGACTCTAAATTACATTTACATAATAAATTTATTTAATTTAAATAATGAATTTATTTTATTTTATTTAAATTGTACAAATAATGAAATATAAATAATCAGATTAAGGTACTTAACTCTGTCCGTGGCGCTGGTAGCACTACAACTGACTGCTCGTTGGCGAGCAGCCACGTTTTATACCTGGTTCAGGTAAGTTACCTGTTCGACCAGTTTTCTTCGCCTACCGACATTATTATAGTATTTTAAATATTTGAGTGAAATGTACCTTAAAATGTTACAATAATTAGATTTAATAATGACAAATCCAACACGGCCATACTGACTAGTACTTCGATCTCGAAGTACATAACTTATAAAAATAATCCAAGCTATAATAATATATTGCACATGTACATATTTTATTTTAATACACATCTTAAGTCTACATTTTACACATTATATTGTTCTAGATTATATAATTCTTATGTGAAGTATAACATATAATCAACCGTTCAACAAGTAGCCAAAAGCCCTGACATGTATGCCCCAACACCTGCTGCTCGTGAAGACAGGCAAACATCAGACTAGTGACCGACCAGCAGTATACATATAATTAACAATCATATTAGTAGCCAAAAGCCCTGACATGTATGCCCCAACACCTGCTGCTCGTGAAGTCAGGCAAACATCAGACTAGTGACCGACCAGCAGTACAGGTACATTTTATCAACAGTTATATCAGTAGCTATATGTCCTGACATGAATGCTCCATCACCTGCTGCACGTGAAGCCAAGCAAACATCAGACATATAACCGACCAGCAGAATAACATTAGTCTCGTTTTAAATTTCATATAACATCACAACATTACATGATAATAATCAGTTTATTGTATTAATTATACCAACATAAACAATTTACACATATCCAACACGGCTAAGCTAGATATAAAGCATTCTACAAAAATATTGCTATCACATGTAGTTAATTATTGCATTATTTAATTTTAAAATAAATTGATTAAATCAAATCAAGATTATCAATCATAGGCGTCAAACAATAGAGCTTATATTTTTAGTGGAATGCTTTAAAATAATATTATGTACGAACTATTACTATTACGAAGAATCGTCTATGGAGGAGTTTTGATCAATCCATTCACCAGGCCAATATCGCAGTTTTTCTTTTGCTACAGTAATTTTTCGTAAATTTCCTGTACCATGCAAAACAAATCGATCATGATCCAGAATTTGAACTATGCGATATGGACCTTTAAATTTAGGGCTTAATTTATCATTTCGTCTATGTTGTTGGTTAACATAAACCATATCACCGATATTATACACTTTGTTATTGCGCCTTACTGAATCAAAACGCTCCTTAGACTTTTGTGCTAATAAACATAGTCGTTGATATGCAAGTTGCCTATCTGCTTGTAAGTCAGTATTAGACGTATTTATATTGTCTCCTAAGACTTCAATTAATCGAGCCTGTATGCAAGGGATATTTACTCTACGACCAATCAATAAATATTCTGGAGTAAATCCGGTGGATTTCTGGACACTGGTGTTTAAAGATTGCTGAACCTTCCACAAAGAGCTCGGCCAGTCTGACCTATCATCACAAGAGGTTCTTAACATATTAACTATAGTTGAAACGTAACGCTCTACTTGGCCGTTACCCCTTGGCGTACCTGTTGCAATCATATGATGATCTATATGTAGTTCCTCAAACAGTAATTTAACTATATTAGCACTAAAATTAGTTGCTTGATCCGTAATTACTAACTGCGGCGCAAACAAAGTCAGTATCTCACGGATAGCAAATATAAATTCATTAGAATTTAGAGTTTTAAGAGGTTTTAATATGCAAAATTTAGTAAAACCATCAATCAGAATTAAGATGTATTTAAAGCCATCATTTGAGACTGAAAAAGGACCAGTACAGTCTAAATGGATAGTTTGAAATGGCACTGGTGTTTTAATAATCGGATGCAAATATCCTTGCTTAGGGCCGGAAAAGCTCTTACGTTCTATACACACTAAACAATGAGAGAGATATTTTTTTACATAAGCTGCCATTCCTGGAAACCAGAAATTCTCACGTAGTTTAGAAATGACTTTCTCGAAACCGAGGTGACAATTTTGATCATGATAGAGTTGTAAGGTACTAAATCTACTCCCTTTAGGTAAATATAATTTTGGGTCATGGTCTGGATGTGTCTTATAATGTAATAAATTATTTATGGTCACATATTGATTTGAATCTAATTCTCCCTGATGAAGTTGTTCAACAAGAGATTGCGTCTGTGGGTCGTTTTGCTGTGCTATTTCCAACCATGATCGAGCTTCGTTATTGTGGCTTTCATTTATAAAATGTATGTTATGTTCAGAGGGTGATGGAGACTCAACAGGATTGCGGCTTAAGAAATCAACATGTGAAATGTACTTGCCCTTTTTATATATAACCTCAAAACGAAAGTCTTGCAGAAAAGTCCACCGTCGTGCAACACGCGATGACAAGTCTTTTTTATTAACTGTAGATTTTATGGCATTGCAATCAGTTATAATTTTGAATTCAATACCCAGTAAGTAAACACGAAAATGTTTTAGAGCATTGTAAATGGCCAGAGTTTCTAAATCATATGAACTGTATTTAGATTCAGCCGGGGTCGTCCTTTTACTATAATATGCAACTACTCTGTTTACGTTATTATGTTTTTGAAGCAAAATAGCGCCATAGCCTAAGGCACTAGCATCAGTATGGACCTTTGTTGATAATGTCGGGTCATAAATGGCTAATAATGGTTTAGTCACTAACCGATCTATAATGTAATTACGAGCCGCATCCTGTTCGGGTCCCCATTCCCATTTTTGATTATTTTTTAACAATTTTGTTATACACGCTGTACGACAGGCAAACTCAGGTATAAATTTTCGAAAATAGCTAGCTAGACCCATTAATTGCCGCACTTGTTTAATGTTACTTGGAACAGGGGAATTAATTAACGCCAAAACCTTCGAGTCGCTAGGTCTAACTCCCTCACTCGAAATATGTCTACCTAGGTACTGAATACTTTCAGTGAAAAACTGACACTTTTCAGGGTTAATCATAAATCCGGCTTTGCTTAATGCCTCAAGGGTTTGCTCCAAATATGACAGTCCTTCTTCAATTGATGAACATGGAATTAACAAGTCATCTAAATAAACCAGTAAGAATTTCAGGTGATGGACAGCTTTATTTATTGCTCTCTGAAACACCGACGGGCCATTACAGATGCCAAATGGCATTTTTAAAAATTCAAAATGGCCATCAGGCGTAACAAAAGCTGTGTATTTAATAGAGTCCTGCGCTACCGGTATTTGGTAAAAGCCATTCTTCATATCTATTGATATATAAAACCTGGCCTTTCCTAATTTGTCGATTTGATCCTCGATGAGAGGGAGAGGGTATCTGTCATTTTCGATATTTTTGTTTAAAGCCCTGTAATCAACACACATTCGGTCGCTTCCGTCCTTTTTCTTAACAAGAAGAACGGGGCTTGCAAATTGGGACTCACTTTCTCTAATAATATTTTTGCTTAATAAATCTTGAATTATCTCATTTACCTTCTCTCTCTCAATCGGGGCCAAACGATACGGGCGATAGTTAACAATTTCCTCCTTTTTGAGCCTGATTCCTAATTCTCCAGTCCTAACTGTGCTTAGTGATTCGTTTGTAGGGATTACCGATGAATACTTTTGGAAAATATTTATAAGTTTATTTTGTAAATTTTGGTCTAAATGCTCAATAGCGGGCTTAATTTGGGACATAACGTAGTCACTGGGATATGAAGCAATATGGTTGATTACTTTATCAAGTGTTGGTTGTTTACGCTTTAATGTGCAACCAGAAGAATCAGCAACTATAGTCACGTCATGATTTTCAACCGTATTCCTTCCTATAAGCAAGTCACAATCGAGATCCGTATCCTTAACTACGTAAATTTGTAGTTCTAAACAAACATCTGAAAATCTTACGGGGACTACAATAGTAGCAAAAATATGCAGTTTGCCATTTCCTACGCCATTGAGGTAAAACGAACATGGTGACAAGGGACAGCTAAATCGCTTTGCTACAGATTCTTTTATAATACTGTTAGCAGATCCTGTATCAATAAGACAATCGAGAGATGTGTCATATATATCTACTTTAGTGAGTCATAAATTAGCTTTAGACTTTTCACTTTGAGAGCTCGAATTTGTCAGAGCAGTAAGATTTTGCGCCTTGCGATCTTTATACCAACAATTCAATTCCTCGTGACCAATTTTTTTACAAATAGTACATTGTTTCTTGGTAGAGGAATTCGCAACTGAACTAGTATCAACCGATTCTGATTTGACATCCTTTTTTAAATCAGACTGCAATTTGTAGCACTGCGATCTAAGATGCCCTGATTTACCACAAAAGAAACACTTTTTTCTATCTTGAGGTTTGTCATGCTGTTTGGGGTGCTTGGGGCTCGAAGAAGCATCGTCTACTTTGTCAAGGCCGGTTTGTTCAAATGGTCGTTTCTTAGACTTAGCATAGGTCGTAAAAAGAGTCATTAACTCGGCGGTTGTCTTTACATTACTGTTAAAGGATGCCATTTTGACATTTACATCGCGTATACTACCACAAACTAGCTCGATTAACTGCGGTTCTGTAAAACTGACTTTAGTGTTTCGAAGAAGTCTAAGTTTTTCTCTTGCATATTCAAAATATGAGTCAGCAGAATCAGAGTTGTAAAAAACAGCTTTGCTTAGTTTTTCAGACAGGTTTTTCTTAGGTGGGTACAAGTCTATTATTTCGGAGCAAAAGGTTTCCCATGTCCTACCCTCCTCAGGATCCCAAGAGTTAAACCAAGATAATGCAGAGCCCTTCAGGGCCTTACCGGCTTTAGCAACCATAACGACGCCAGTCCATCCGAGTTCTTTGCCGAGGGTCTCGATATTGCTGCACCATGGCTCAGCTCCGTTGTCGCTGGTAGCAGGATCGAATGTAGGAAGCGCGACGTCATCCTGTCGGCGGTTCGCAGAAACTGCATCTCGGATGGCGGTGAGCAGACTGGTTAGCAGATTCGAATCCATACTCTGAAATATTTTATCGATACTGTTAAGAGACGTCTAGGTAAAACTTATCTCCACTTCTGAATTAAGATTTTTGTATAAATTGTTATGTTACTATCATTAGTAAGTATATAAAGGGTCTCATAGTAACTAAATGATAAACAGAACTGAGTAGGATAAAAAGGGTTAATGAAACTGTCTTATTGTTCAAAAATAGTAATTGTGATCAATAGAATGGTACTTATCTCTTTGTTTACTTCTAGAAATGTAAGTGTTATTTTTAAAAGAATAAATTACTTTAACTCAAAAGGCATATTGAGTAACGAATTTATGCATTAGCAATATTAGTCCTCAAATAATTATGTTTTATTATTAGCATAAATATTTATTATTCAATAGGAAAGTCAAGTGTTAATAAAACTACTAAGTTTATATGACAGATACTCATTATTTATTGGCAACAAAATATGAATCATTCAATAAATAAGGTCTCGTATAGATTTAAAATCGCATTTTTAATATCAATAAAAAAGTATTCAAAACACAACAATAATCATAAAATGATAATACTACTTATTTACTCTAAATTACATTTACATAATAAATTTATTTAATTTAAATAATGAATTTATTTTATTTTATTTAAATTGTACAAATAATGAAATATAAATAATCAGATTAAGGTACTTAACTCTGTCCGTGGCGCTGGTAGCACTACAACTGACTGCTCGTTGGCGAGCAGCCACGTTTTATACCTGGTTCAGGTAAGTTACCTGTTCGACCATTTTAAATATTTGAGTGAAATGTACCTTAAAATGTTACAATAATTAGATTTAATAATGACAAATCCAACAAATTCGATCCAGCAAAAAAAAAAGGGAAGAAACAATGAGCATGTGGATTCATAAGGACTATATACGGCTAGTCTTAAAAACAGTTGATACATCTGTCCTATTTTCTTGGACGGAGTGGCAAGCAAAACTACTTGCGGCTTTCCTTCCAAAGGTAATTATGGACAGAGGCTTAGTGACATGTTGTCTATACGAGCTCGTTTTAGACTTCTACACAGGTGGCTTTAATAAATAGAGTTAGCGAAGCCATAGCTGGCAGATTACCAGTCGAAATCAGATTAGGAGCCGAAGCTGCGCCATTTCATGACCCCGATAAACTTTTAGCATACATATCTGCGTAATGCACGTAACATTAAGCCGGTTTCTGATCGTAAAGTAGAGAAAAACCACAACTATGGAAAAATCTCAGGAAGATACCTCTCGATCAATTTTTAAGTGGTGTTGTTACAACTTAAAACAAGAGGGTCACTTGTCTACTCAGTGTACCTTACCTATTAAGAAATGTACGAACTGTTTGAAAGTGGGTCATGAAGCTGAGCAGTGTTTTTCAAAATCACTAACACCAACCGCAATCGTTACTGAGTAATCTGTCTCGTGCTGCTTTTATGTTCACACAAAGTAAATGAGTTAAATTATTTTTAGTTCGACCATCTACGTTCATAAGTTACGTATAACAAACAACACAATTTATTTATTCGTATGGCTTAATTGTTCAGTCGTTTATAAAGCTATTCTAAGGTTCTGTATCCATTAAATTACGTCACTGCCGAGGGTAAACAAGTGTGCAGGGTTTCCGTCGTATTTGCTAAGTGGGCAGTACTGAATGATGTGCTCGATGTCCTGCACAGGAGCCCTGCAATCGCACTTTGGAGTCTCTATCCATCCACATTTGTGCAGGAATGCTCGTGAGCGATCGCAGCCGGTTCGCAGCCAGTTCAGTTCAGATGGCACCATTCTTTTCTAGGCAATGAGAAGCCAGGTGGTTTTACTGTGGGAATGATAGTAATCCCAGTATTCCCAATCCTTTCGGGGGAACTTATCGTTCCATTCCTCTTCGCATTTGTCCGAGATATTAAAGTTTGCTTTCATTAGGTTTCTTGCAGTTCGGTGAGGAGGATGTCGAGATTTTAATCGGTGTGTTGTAGGGTTTCCAAATTCAGCACTGGCAGCTAGATTGGGATAGATCAAGATCTTCTGTGCCTCACGTACTAGCGCTTGCTGTCTCCTTAAGTGTGAAGGCGGTATATGACTAAGGGTTGGAAGCCACTGGACCGGAGTGATTTTGATGGTTCCGGAAATGCACCTCATGGTTTGGTTTAGGTGTACGTCTACTTGCTTTGTGTGTGCACTGTTTAGCCAGATAGGTGCGCAGTATTCTGCTGTTGAGTAGACTAGGCTAAGAGCAGTGTTACGAAGTACGTCGGCTTTTGCCTCATGTGTTGCCAGCCAGTTTGTGCAGGAGGTTGTTGCGAGTGTGCGGAGCATAAGTGAGACTGCAGTCCAGGGTCACTCCAAGGTACTTTGGCGTTGGATTGTATTTTAGTACTGACCCACCGAAGGAAATGTCGGGGGTTCAAATTTAGCCTCTTTATTGTGCAGGTGGAAGGTTGTCACTTCTGTCTTAAGTCAACACACACAGAATAATGACACAACACAATAATAGAGATTAAAAATATTTAATTAATTAATTAGTATTACATACGGCGAGAAACCGTTCTTAGTCGTCGCGTGGAACGGACGTTTATACCCTCAGCGTGAACTCATTTAAATTCAGATATATTGTTTCTCACTTACATTATGATTTCAAAAGATATAATGAAAGTACGTCGTAATGCTGCGATATTCTAATTAAATATTGAATAATTAAAACTGCATCCATCGAGTTTCCCCATATTATTGTTCCATACGATATTAATGAGTGGAAATGTTTATAGTACACGGATCTTAAGGCGGCCTTATATCTATAAGGGGGTTTTCAGTTTTCATTTCCAGCTAAGGTTAGAATCAATCATTCACCCTAGAAACCGGTTTTGATCGCACATTATCATTGGGGTATAGAATTGATCATTAAAATTAAATATAAAAATAACCTAGAATTCTAAGTTTTTATCTACTGATTTCGGCAACAGAGGCTGTGTGGTTATGGTTTCTTATTTTGACAACATAAGAAGCAAGGTTACGTGGATTAAATACCGATGTTGAATAGTTTGGGTGATTTTCTTGTTCAAACGCTTAGCCGGTGCAGGGTCACTATATGGGTTGATGAGGTGAACTATTGTAGACTTACAAAGTTAACCAGACCTTATTTATTTCTTATTTTGAAGGCATTACATATTTGTTCTTGTCGTACCTAGGTGTTTTTATGCGTATAAATATCATCACTTAGTAAGAGTGTAAATGCGTGCAAGTTAGGGCGCGGCGCGATCTTATTGCAGTGAGATGACAATAATGTTTTGAGGACGTTGGTGCAGATTTTGAAATTCAAAGGTCTTTGCTCGCTTTTCCAGTAGCAGTCCATTTTTGTAAAGGTCGTTGTGGTACGGTAATTTTTAACAGTTCAGGTAAATAAGAACGATAATGTCACAAATAAATAAGTACCTACAATCTTTTATTACATGAAATTGTTTTAGTGAGAGAGTACCAGTCAGTACTATAACATTAAATGAGTATTACAGATATTTGTTTATTGACATGAACATGAAATTGTTTTATTGAGAGAGTACCAGTCAGTACTATAACATTAATATGAGTATTACAGATATTTGTTTATTGACATGAACATGAAATTGTTTTATTGAGAGAGTACCAATCAGTACTATAACATTAATATGAGTACAGATATTTGTTTATTGACATGAACATGAAATTGTTTTATTGAGAGAGTACCAGTCAGTACTATAACATTAATATGAGTATTACAAATATTTGTTTATTGACATGAACATTAAATTGTTTTATTGAGAGAGTACCAGTCAGTACTATAACATTAATATGAGTATTACAGATATTTGTTTATTGACATGAACATGAATGAAGCGGAGTCATTTTCGGGCTATATAAACTATGGCGCACTCCCTTAAGAGACCTTATGTATAGGATGTAGCATCTTGATCTTAGCAATAGAAATCCAAGTAAGGACGAATAAGAAGTGAAGTTATTTTGCATATATAGCAATTTATTTTCGATAATGTTATTGTTATTTTAAATAATTATTATTTTACAGTATTCAGAACGTAGCGGGATCTGTTGCTGAAATACGATATATGGCATTCAGGACATAGAGGGGGCCTGTTGCTAAAATACGATATATCGCATTCAGGACACAGAGGGGGCCTGTTGTCAAAACTATGATGGATGACATTTAGGACAAAATGAGGCCTGTTGTCAACAATATGAAATGATTAATGGCATTCAGGACACAGAGGGGGCCTGTTGTCAACGATATGGCTAATGACATTCAGGACAAAATGGGGCCTGTTGTCAACAATATGATTTACGATATTTAGGTCATGATGGGGCCTAATATCGGTTGACTGATTTATGGTGTACTAGATGTAACAAAACATGTTACTTGGTGTAAAGTTTAATTTCATAATTAGATACATATTATATATTAGATTGTTATTTATTCCATGTACATTTAGAGGTAATCGTTAATTAGAGGGCACAATGATAAGTCCGAGGTCGCACTTCTGAATCAGATGGCCGACTGTTAACAACTGTATAATTACGTGATTATTTAATGTGACTTTGCTGTGTACCAGTTTAGATTAAAATGTTTATTTGGAAACCACTGGTTGATATCTCACTTAAAGCCGAACTTCCGGCTGGCGCCATTTC
Source organism: Cydia splendana (assembly GCF_910591565.1). Lineage (NCBI taxonomy): Eukaryota > Metazoa > Arthropoda > Insecta > Lepidoptera > Tortricidae > Cydia > Cydia splendana. Next base: position 1,342,653 of record NW_026946893.1, read on the forward strand.
TGATTGTTGACAGTTCTTATTGGCGCCAATAATGGAAGTTCACTTTTAACAGTCTATAATATTATTAAGCGACCATTTATAAATCAAATTGTCAAATAATATACTTCTTTCAATATCTGTTGAAAATTGTTCATGATTAAAATGTTGCGACTAGTGATGAACTTCCGGTTGGCGCCCTTTCTGACAGTTGATTGTCAATATAAAAACCCGCCATTGCGCCAACCAGGGCAGTTCATCACTAGTGGTCGAAGAGTGATAATCTATGTGATAATCGAGTTAAAGTGAAATTGTCTTGAATTAAAGGTGTTGTAAAAAGGTTTGCCAAATATAAGAGTAAGTGTTAATTCCATTTCTTTTATTCAAATTACTATACCATTACCTTCCTTCTCCAACTTAATTAATGTGAGGGAGCCTAATGTCTAAAAGCATAGTTACAATCAAATTTACAGTATTTCATGATTAAGGCTCCTCTCCCATGATTAAGACGGTAATAGTGGCACTATCAATCGAACAGAACAGTATTTCAAGTAAAGTGTAAGTACGTTTACTACTTATTTGCCTAAATCTCGATTGAGAGAGCTATAGTGTTTAACAATACAGATTATTATTATATTATGCTCAGTAAATTCAATAGCCGAACATTCGAAGATATTACATAATGATATGGTATTTGATATGTCTGACAAAGTTTTGTATTTATGTATGTTTCTTACAAGTATACAGGAACCACCATTTCTATTTTCGCGTGAAAAGTGTGACGCAAGCGCATAGTTACTTATAGTAGAAGAGCGGGCCGCAAAATTTCTAACCGACTTGATACCACGATGAAATGCACAGTGGTATCCCATAAAAGTGATGCTAAGTCCGAATTCGATAGTCTGCCACGGCGGAACTTGCCGAAAGTACGAAAAAGAAGGCCACTTCCGGTGCGAAAAAAGGGGCTGATTTAACCCATCTGATACCGCAATAATAGTTATGGCAGCAGTTAGAAATTTACATGTAGACACAGAAAAGCGAAATCTGCCAGTATTTATTTTGCCGGAAGTGCTTGGCAGACACTTTCAAAGGTCGCCACCGGGACCCCTAATTTAACCCATCTGATACCACCATGAAACCAATTCCAGTCGGTAGATATGAACCCTCATGTCAGGAATATATAAGTCTGCCAAGGCTTTTCCTGCCGAAACACCTTGGCAGACGAGATTTTGTAAGCAAGGTCGCCATCGGTTACCCTACACTAACCCATCTGATACCACCATGAAACCAATTCCAGTCGGTAGGTATGAACCCCCAGTTTAGGAATATATAAGTCTGCCAAGGTTTTTCCTGCCGAAACACCTTGGCAGACGAGATTATAAGCAAGATGACCATCGGTTACCGTACACTAACCCATCTGATACCGCCATGAAACCAATTCCATTCGGTAGGTATGAACCCTAATTTCAGGAATATATAAGTCTGCCAAGGCTTTTCCTGCCGAAACACCTTGGCAGACGAGATTATGTTAGCAAGGTGTACATCAGTTACCCTACATTAACCCATCTGATACCACCATGAAACCAATTCCAGTCGGTAGGTATGGACCCTCATTTCGGAAATTTTTAATTATGCCAAGGCCTTTCCTGCTGAAACTCCTTGACAGACGAGATTATGTAAGCAACATCCGCATCTGTGGGACCCGTATACGTAATTACTGTAGGCTTATTTATTACTTTATGCTTATAATATATTTGTATATGATTATGTTGTAATAAAATATATTTATAAATTATTAATATACAAAATATATATTAGGCATTCATTACCTGCTTACGGCAGTAGTAGGGATTAGTGGGTGAGTTCTGGCTCACTGAGCCAGACCAACAGTCCCTCCCCCTTTTTTTCCCTTGTTGGAGCCTTTCAACCTTGCCTTTAGTGTTGAGTCGCTCACTCGCGAGGCACCTCATTTGTACCACTCATTTTGTTAATTTTTGTCGCAGTACTTCATACCGCAAAAATGTCTTACTTCACTCCTCTATTCATTTTACTCATTTACTCGCGCGCATCACAAACACCTCTTACCACACAAATCATTCACACACTTCAAATTTCAAAAAACTATTATCCTTTCAAATTCACTCGCGAACTTCAAAAACTCATACACTCCTCACAACTTGCAAAAGAGTCCCTGGATGGCACGAGGTGCTCGCCTGCTCGCCGACATTCAAAACTCAAAATGTCTCAAATGAAGAAACGAGTAATGGCCCACACTGTCAACTGCCGAACTACAAACCTTATTGCAACGACAAAAGGTCCACCGAGAAATGCGTTGAGTTTGTACCACTCACTGCCTCTCTGTGACATGAACACCTCAAAAATCCTTTCAAAATGAAACAATGAATTAGAAATACCCAAAGAGGGAGTGAGACAGACATGCGCCGTACTTCAATATCGCCTCGCGTCACCACCGAAAATACGTTAAAAATTAAACACGAAAGACAACAAGCGTAAGCGCTGCAAGCTTTCATATATCTTAAGCCTTTTTGATCCTAACTTACTTGTCAAAATGGCGCGAGGAATCAGTCACCAAAAGGAAGTTCGACGTGTTGCTTCTCTGTTGCACTTGTAAATTCGTACGTAAGTGTGACAGGGAGGCAACATGACGAACATGGATCGCGGTACGCACTCTGTATACCAGACAGGCATTTACGAAGCTTGCTTAGAAACAGTAATCCTTTAGTGACTAAAATATTATTGAAATAAATTACTGTAGCGTACACAATATATGATCATTTCAATAAGTTTCAAGTTTATTAAAATAAAAAGTAAGTACAATTTGCGTAGGTAAAATAAACATGTAGATGTAAATTATAACGATTTGAATTTGCAATACTTTTTATTAACATTATTTGTAAACGTTTATGATTTTGACATATTTATATTTATTTTGTTCGTACGTCGTTGTAGCTAATTTTAGTTCTCTAATACCTAATACCTAGTGATAATTCTTATAATTATACCAAAATAACAAAATATGGACATCGTTTTCGCCATTAAATTTACCCGCGGATCTTCCTTGGTGCCTTTTGCATGAAAAAATGAAATGTAAATGTAGCCGGCGGCGACCGGCGCGAATGGTGCTTTGTTTAATATCATATTGATGATATTACTGTTAAATTATCTGAGGTGGTAAGTTTGTCACTTCTATATAATAATGACTTGTGAAAATATTGAATTTGTTCTCCTTAGTTTGTTAAAAATGTGGTAGTTTTATGGTTAATAGGTACAAGACTTATGAAATATATCACTACATATTATGAAACAAAGTCCCCCGCCGCGTCTGTCTGTATGTGTTTGTTTGTATGTTCGCGATAACCTCAAAAACGACTGGACGGATTTTCATGCGGTTTTCACCTATCAATAGAGTGATTCTTCAGGAAGGTTTAGGTGTATGTATAATTTGCTAACCCGTGCGAAGCCGGAGCGGGTCGCTCTCGCTAGTGATTATTATACTTAAAATTATATCAAGTAGCAAGGAGGAGGACTAAACAATCTAACAATAAAAAAGAGCTAAATTGGAACAAGTTTCATAAAAGCAGCAAATTAAGTTACTATGTGGGATCTTTCTCCTATAAGTTATATTCTTAACCTCCAGAATTGCACTCCTTAATTATTATTATTTATTTATTTATAAAGGAAGTGATGAATACATAAATATGTATATACATTAAATATTTTTGTCACCATTGGCCCGTTGGATTAATAGAATAGTCGACGCTGAAAATATGCTAGTACCTCACCTCATTTGAAGTAAGACATTGTAACACCTCATTTTAGAAAATGAGGTACTCATACAAACTCATTTTAAATTGATGTCCTACCCATCACTACTTGCCTTGGACCCAACTTAATGTCATCGTAGTTCGAATCTAACCTAATCTATTTTTTATTACTTTTAGAATATTTCAATTACATACCTACTTTTGCAAAGTTAAATGTTGAAATCTCTATTTTGCACAATGGAATTTTAATGTGACTTTAATGTATGTGCAATCTACTTAGAAACTGGGTTTAGAAATATAAAAACACACATTTTATATAGGATAAGTTTATTCAAGTAATATTCTGAACATACGAGATATAGTAACATCATTACTTATTCTGTGTTCAGTGGAGAAAACATGAACGAAACCATGCAATTTGACATTTTTCGTTTTAAAATAAAGATAAACTATACAGTATTTGCCACAAACCGATGTAAAAAAAAACTTTACAGTTGTTGATTACAATACCATATCTTACAACAACATTTACATCAATATAAATGGCTATCCAATGTCAGCCAGGTTTAAAATCCGGATCTAAATTGATAATAAGCAATTTGAACAGGTGAACAGGTAGCTGAATAAACATTGGCATTTTGTTGGCTGCAAATACATTCGATTCCACGCCTATATTCATTTTACTCATATAGTGTTCAATTTCTTGTGTATTTATCTTGAGTTATATTACACGTGTGATGAAATAAGTCATTGTCTGTTTTATTTATCTAGTAATTAACTGTTGTAATCGACACTTACATCCCGATTTTTATTGATTTCTATAACGTTATCATGCAAACTCGGCATAACTAAACCATTAAGCGTTGCTGTTAACGCTGTATCAAAACGATCTTCTAGCCTTACACTACCATGTCTGACTAAATTCCAATATGAAGTAGAGCTCGCTGAAATATCTGGCCCCTATTTCACCACGGTGACAGGTGCGACAATTGTCGACATTACTTTTACTGACGTCACAGGCCTCCATAGGCTACGGTAATCGCTTACCATCAGACGGGCGGTGTGCTTGTTTGCCACCAACATGTTAATAAAATAAAAACTTCATTATATGGCCAAATAATAAGTACTTATTTTGCGAAGCTAATGACAAGAAACACGACACGATATTGTCACAAGAAACACGACAATTGTCACGAAATTCCGACACAGAACTCATTTGCTGTCAAGAATTACCGACAATTGTCGTGTTTCTTGTGACGATTGTCATTAGCTTCGCAAAATAAGTACTTAGTATTTGGAGTATTTTATAATGGAGTTTTTATTTTATTAACATGTTGGTGTCAAACAAGCACACCGCCCGTCTGATGGTAAGCGGTTACCGTAGCCTATGAAACCGTAGCCTGTGACGTCAGTAACTGTGATGTCGACAAGTGTCGCACCTGCCACCGTAGTGAAATAGGGGCCAGGAGTTAAGTCAAAAGCTAGTAAACAGTAATCTCCTCCATAGTCCTCTCTAACTTTCAGGCAGTTTTATTAACTTCTTATGGTATCAATGTGGAGTATTAATAGTCTACTATACATATATCCCAAAACTTTAACGTTTACGTTTTTAAATACAGGGTGACCTTAGCCATTGGACAAACCCTGAAATCCCACATAGGGTTACTTCTCAGAAATGCTCTAACGGTAATTTATTTTTAATTAGAACAAAAGATAAAAAAATAAATTATCAAACAAAGGTTATTTCCAATAATCGACAACAAAAAGAAACATACTGTATTAATCATTGGCAGTGCTTTTGACAATTTGTTTGAAAATGTGCGGCAATGATGACATTTGTCAAAAGTCAGAATCTTATTAATGTCATAAATAAAAAAGATAATCAAAACTAGAGATGCCACGAATATTCGGCAACTATTCGGTATTCGGCCTATTCGGCCACTTTGCCGAATATTCGATATTCGGTCGAATGTGGCCTGATATTCGGCCGAATACCGAATATCTGTTTTTCACCTACCTAAAAGGAAAAATCCACAATAAAAATAACCAAAAACTAAATACATATATTTAATATTTAAAATGGATTCTTGGAAAGTAGTTAAATACGAAGGCACGTTTTTGAGCATTTAAGGTCTTCTAAAAATACACCTTGGCTATGGAAAAACTGTATTGCCTATCGGTTAGCAGGCCTATTTGAGAATAATATTTTTCAAAAAACAGAACGTAACTAAAAATCTTTTCATTTGTGGCCTAAATGATCATTACAGTGAAACAAGGAACCACAATTAGAAAAGTGCGATTATCTCGAAAACCACGAAACTTTTACTAGACCTATAAGTGCATTTTCTAGACCAGCCTAAGGTGCCCTGTCGATGGATAGAAGGTTGTCCATTAATTACTGGGCACCCTGTATGTATGTTTGTTCACGATTATCTCGCGTTTGACGGAACCGATCCCATCATTAGAACTCGAGCTTGACAAAAATGTGGCTTTAAAACTTGACTTGCTTAACAAACATAACGAAGAGGAAAAATCGCCAAACGTGAACTATGCGTGGTTGAAGAGTTCTGTTCTGGTCATCATCAGCAGTTCCACTTCATCAAATGCGACAGTTTTTAATGAAAATCCTTGATTTTCTGATGTAAATACAAAAATCTCTATACGCATGCCTTTAAGATTAATTGAGGAGTTCCCTCGATTCCTCATGGATCCCATCTAGACAAAAATGTGGCTTAAAAACTTGACTTGCTTAACAAACATAAAGAAGACGACAAATCGCCAAACGTGAACTATGCGTCGTTGAAGAGTTCCGTTCTGATCATCATCAGCAGTTCCACTTCATCAAATGCCACTTTTTTGGATGTATATGCTTAATTTGTCGATAAAAACCCAAAAATCACTATATGTATGCCTTTAAGATTTGAGGAGTTCCCTCGATTCCTCATGGATCCCATCATCAGAACCGGGTTTTGACAAAAACGGGACCAATCTCTATGCATATACATACAATCAAAAAAATAATTTTCAAAATCGGTCCAGTAATGACGGAGACGCTACGGCACATCTTTTTGTCCAATATTCCGCAGTGTCTCAAGACGAAAGTCTTCGACCAGTGTGTGTTGCCAGTGATGACATATGGAACTGAAACGTGGCCGCTTACTGTGTGCCTCATAAGAAGGCTCAAAGTCACCCAAAGGGCAACGGAAAGGGCTATGCTTGGAGTCTCTCTGCGTGATCGCATCAGAAATGAGGCCATCTGCAGCAGAACCAAAGTAACCGATGTAGCCCTCCGAATCGCTAAACTTAAGTGGCAGTGGGCGGGGCACATTGCCCGTAGAACCGATGGCCGTTGGGGCGGAAAGGTTCTCGAGTGGCGACCACGTACCGGAAGGCGCAGCGTGGGTAGACCCCCCACAAGGTGGACTGACGACCTGGTTAAGGTCGCAGGAGTCCGCTGGATGCGGGTGGCGCAAGACCGGTCATTGTGGCACTCTTTGGGGGAGGCCTATGTCCAGCAGTGGACGTCCTTTGGCTGATATGATGATGATGATGATGATGATGATGATGATGATGATGAATGACGGAATACAACCGAATTGATAACTTCCTTCTTTGAGATTTGGAAGTCGGTTAACAAACTAATATTAGCCCAAAATCTAAAATAAATGAAGTACCGATCACATAAAAAGTAAAAAATAAAATAAAGTAAATAAAAAAAGATACTAAAAAGTTGAATTAAAAAATACCTACCACTAAAAAGTTAAAGAAAAATACAAAAACAATAAAATAAAGCAAAACCAAAAATCAAAACCAAAAATCGAGGTTCGTAATTCGGTTTTTTTAATGTTTGATATCTCCGTCATTTCAGGATCGATTTTGAAAATTATTTTTATTAGTTGCGTTGTAACTTACAAGTTTATACATACAGATTGGTTCCGTCTTTGTCAAAACCCAGATCTGATGATGAGATTTATGAGGAATCGAGGGCACTCTTCAAATCTTGTAGGTATACATATAGTGATACTTGTGTTTTTATAAACAAACCAAGCATTTACATTTTAAATTGTGACATTGGATGAAGTGGAACTGCTGATGATGATCAGAATGGAACTCTTCAACGACGCATAGCTCATGTTTGGGGGTTTGTCCTCTTCGTTATGTTTGTTAAGCACGTTAGGTTTTTAAGTCACTTTTTGTCAAGCTCAAGTTCTGAAGATGGGATCCATAAGGAATCGAGGGAACTCTACAAATCTTAATGGCAATGTATAGTGACTTTTGTATTTTCATCACGCAATCAAGGATTTACATTAAGAATAGTCGCATTTGATGAAGTGGTACTGCTGATGGTGATCAGAACGGAACTCCTCAACGACTTGTCCTATTCTATATGATTGTTAAGCAAGTTACCCACTGGCAAAACAAGCAAGATTTTGAATTCGACTTCTACCTGAACCTGGACCCGGACGCGGACCCGGACTCGGGATCGCGAATTCGGACACGGACCCGTTTTCTATTTGGTTGGTGTAAATGGTGTTGGTGAATTTTTTGATTAATTCGGGCGAAAACAGGAAGGTTAGGTATCATAAAATGTTAATAAAGAGAAATTGTAAGAGATGGTATTATGCCAACCAACAACTGCAAAGTTTTTTCACATCGGTTTGTGGAAAATACTGTTTAGTTTATCTTTATTTAAAAATAAAAAATTCAAATTCCATGATTTCATTCATGTTTTCTCCACTGTACACAGAATAAGTAATGATGTTACTATATCTCATATGTTCAGAATATTATTTGAATAAACTTAGGATAGGATAGTAAACATAAAATGTGTTTTTATATTTTTAAACCCAATTACTAAGTAGATTGCACATACTTTAAAGTCATATTAAAATTCCATTTTGCGAAATAAAGATTTCAACATTTAACTTTGCAAAAGTAGATAATTGTAATATTCTAAAAGCAATATAAATAGATTAGGTTAGATTCGAGCTATAATGAAATTAGGTTGGGTTCAAGGCAAGGGCCTCAACAAGGGAAAAAAAGGGGGAGGGACTGTTGGCTAAGTGAGCCAGAACTCACCCACTAATCCCTACTACTGCCGTAAGCAGGTAATGAATTCCCAATGTATTAGGTATAGGTTTAACAAAATATAAATATATTTTATTGATAACATAATAATATACAAATATGTATAAGCATAAAGGAATAAATAAGCCAGTACCCGTATGTGTGCAGTAATTACGTATACGGGTCCCACGGATGCGGATGTTGCTTACATAATCTCGTCTGTCAAGGAGTTTCAGCAGGAAAGGCCTTGGCATAATTAAAAATTTCCGAAATGAGGGTCCATACCTACCGACTGGAATTGGTTTCATGGTGGTATCAGATGGGTTAATGTAGGGTAACTGATGTACACCTTGCTAACATAATCTCGTCTGCCAAGGTGTTGCGGCAGGAAAAGCCTTGGCAGACTTATATATTCCTGAAATGAGGGTTCATACCTACCGACTGGAATTGGTTTCATGGCGGTATCAGATGGGTTAGTGTACGGTAACCGATGGTCATCTTGCTTATAATCTCGTCTGCCAAGGTTTTTCCTGCCGAAACACCTTATATATTCCTAAAATGGGGGTTCATACCTACCGACTGGAATTGGTTTCATGGTGGTATCAGATGGGTTAGTGTAGGGTAACCGATGGCGACCTTGCTTACATAATCTCGTCTGCCAAGGTGTTTCGGCAGGAAAAGCCTTGGCAGACTTATATATTCCTGACATGAGGGTTCATATCTACCGACTGGAATTGGTTTCATGGTGGTATCAGATGGGTTAAATTAGGGGTCCCGGTGGCCACCTTTAAGAGCGTCTGCCAAGCACTTCCGGCAAAATAAATACTGGCAGATTTCGCTTTTCTGTGTCTACATGTAAATTTCTAACTGCTGCCATAACTATTATTTCGGTATCAGATGGGTTAAATCAGCCCCTTTTTTCGCACCGGAAGTGGCCTTCTTTTTTGTACTTTCGGCAAGTTCCGCCGTGGCAGACTATCGAATTCGGACTTAGCATCACTTTTATGGGATACCATTGTGCATTTCATCGTGGTATCAAGTCGGTTAGAAATTTTGCGGCCGGCTCTTCTACTATTAAAGCTAATTGGTTTTCATCGCCTTGGCTCATGTTGTGTTCAGTAATACATAGTACATCAATCGGTCTATTAGAAGATGATAGGTCCTGTAAGTGGACAGTTAATACATTGGCTTTATTTATTAGGCCGTTAATATTTTGATGCATTACAAAAATATTTTTATATACGAAAAAGATTGTTACTTGTGTTCTCAGCCTTCTTTTTGATACTATGGTCTAAACTCTAAAGTATTATTTTTATCATCTTCACTCTCGGTGCAATTCGTTGTTTTTCAGTCAGTCGCGGACGTATTTAAGTTGGTTGATTCGGATTGCTCCTGGGGCGACTGGTGCTGCTGACCGGGAACGTATTCTTGCCCATTTATGAACAGCCGGCCATCCCGTATCACGGCGTATTTTCCCTCCCGACGTGCATTGTGGAGGCAGTCTCGCAGGTGTTTCCGTTTCAGTAACGTCTCACTGTCCAGAATATCTGACACGGCGTATCCAGAATTCCTAAAGTAAGAGGAGTTCGCGATGATAAAGTTTTTCATTCGTTTACTTAGTACTTCGACTATGAGGGGACGTCGATTTCCTTTCTTTCCTATTCGCTTCACCGACTCAATTGAGCTATATATACTCATGTTAAAAATATCACTAAACATATTGTCTATGCGGTAGTAAATGTCTTGGTCGGTTTCATGATAAAATTCGTCCAGACCGTATAATACAAACTTTTTCTAATTGTCATTTTTTGTAGAATAACCCATATTTTCGTGTTGAATTTTTAGTGCTCGTATATCTTGTTTTAAAAGCTCATTTTCCTTCTCTAAACTTTGTATTCGGGTTTGTGTGTTTAAAAGCTGATTTTCAATGTGTAATTGTTTCGTCATAATTTCGCTGTTTTTTCCTTCAAATTCCATTTTGAATTGATCCATTTTACTGATTATTTCTGTGTTAATTGTACGCATATTTTGCATCGTTGTTCTGAGTTAGTTTAGCGTCTAATAGTTTGGTTATTTCGTCCAGAGTAATCATTTGTGCGCTTGATCCTGGTTGCATGTGTATTTTACGCTTATTTGGGCTTAAGATCAGTTAATGTTGAAGTATTGTGTGGCCAGATGTCTCGTGACTGTGACTTTCATCAATCGACATCGTAGTATCATTTAAATGACTTTGAAATAACGACCTAGCGGGAGTATTATCGTTCCTTCGACGAGTTACGTTCATACATAAAATACAGAACCATGGTTCTAAGTTATTTTGATGGTTTTCCTTAAAATATGTCGACGGCATGTTATTGCACCAATAATGATAATTTGCACCGCATGTGTTGCATTGTAAAATGTCTAAATGTGATTTTATTTCCAATTGGCATCCTACGCACTCCATTTTATCTTCAAAGTAGGCGTATTTTTATGGCAAAATTAAAGAAGCGATGCACCGGAGTGGCGGGGATTGTGCAGCTTATCCAGGGTTCGGAAACCGGTATTTGCTCCATACAAAAATACCGGTATTATTTCGTTCTTTTTCGTTCTTTGGTTTATTATTTAATTTTTAATGGGCCAATCTAATAATACAAAGTCGTTACCTAAATACTTGATTCAGTCCTACGTAAAGAGCATAAAATAATTCAAAATATTGGGCTATTTCGGGTTTTTTTTTAAATACCGGTTCCGAGCCTTGAGCTTATCTACCTGCGCTTTAAAGATGCACTTGCAAATATACCTCTGTCTCAGTCGCTGTATAGTGTAGCGCGTTGTGTCTTCTCTTTCTAGCGCCGCATTGAACTTGACCTATATTTCTTATCGGTACTTATTATTCACGTCGAACAATTAGGTTTTTATGTAACTGCCAGAGCGAATCGACTATATTTGCGGTCACTGTTAAGAGATATACTGTTTTGGACACTATTAATTACACTACAAATGTAAAATATGTAACAGTTTGATTTCGAATTCAAAAATGTTTTAACTGCCGGTCACTACACTGTCTAGTCCATTTTCACTGTTTAATTCATAATAAAATACTGTAAAAACACTTCCACTTGCAAGTTAGGTAGTTTACTTGAATTATCCATACTGTTTGCTGAGATTAGTTCATTATATTTTATTTCCTTAAATAAATAGCACATATGTTTACTTTCCAACTGACAGCTGTCAAGATTTCGAAGAAGAAGAAGAAGAAGCGAGATAAGACGCCTATTATATGGACGAGCGAGACCGAAGAGGCGTTCGAACAGTGTAAAGTGGGCCTTAAAAAAGCCGTTACGCTGTCCCACCCTCGGTCTGACTTAGTTTTAGCTCTGATGTCTGACGCGTCAACTACGTTAGTAGGTTCGGCCTTAAATCAGTTAGTTGATGGCAAATGGGAACTCTTAGGTTTCTTTTCAAAAAAATTAACCAGAGCTCAAAAAAGTTACTCAGCGTACGATCTAGAACTTCTTGCTATTTACATGTCATTGAAACATTTCCGTAAATCATTCGAAGGTAGGCCGCTGATAATTTATACGGACCATCAACCCTTATGTCGCGCATTTGAAAACATAGGTAAGAATAATAACGAAACGCCGCGACGTACAAGGCAGCTATTGTTTGTTAGTGAGTTCACAACCGACATTAGGTATATAAGTGGAAAAGAGAAAGTCGTCGCCGACACACTATCCCGCATAGAAACAATTGTTTGTCCTACAGCAATCGACTACGCGGAACTCGCTGACGAACAAGCGAAAGATGAGTACTTGAAAAACATGACGCAATCGGATCGGCATAACGGAAATAGCAATATTAAATTAAAATTAATCACAATACCTAAGTGTAATAAGTCCGTCCATTGTGAAATTTCATTAAAAGAGGCAAGACCATATTTACCAGAAAAGTTTAGACGTGTAGCATTCGAAAGTGTACACAGTTTGAGTCATCCCGGGACGCGTACTACTCGTAAGATGGTTTCACAGAATTTTTTCTGGCCTAGCATGAACAAGGACGTAGTCAGTTGGGCAAGAACGTGCATCCCTTGTCAAAACTCAAAAGTCAACCGTCACACGATTTCTAGGTTAGAAGCGTTTGAAGATGCCGATCGCATGACGCATATCCATGTAGACCTAGTCGGGCCTCTCCCGACATCTCCACGTGGAAACCGTTACCTAGTGACCATGCCCATAATAGATAGACGTACAAGTTGGCCCGAAGCATTTCCCATACAGGATATGACCGCTGAGGTAGTAGCCAAAACTATATTTGACGGATGGATCGCGCGTTATGGTTGTCCGACCAGACTTACGACAGACCAAGGATGACAGTTTGAAAGTAGCTTATTCAGGGAGCTTATGAAATAGTTGGGCATAGATATAATTAGAACCACACCATTTCATCCCCAGAGCAACTCCAAGGTCGAGAGATTCCACCGTACCTTAAAAGCAGCCCTTATGGCTAAGATAAATAACAGCTCTTGGGAGGACGAATTGTCTACCGTCATGCTTGGCTTGCGCGCCGCAGGGCGTAGCGATAACGGCATAAGCGCCGCAGAAATGATGTTTGGACGGGCACTACGCTTGCCCGGAGATTTCTTCACCACGCAGGCGAATGAACCTAGTGATCCTTGTAGATTAGTAGATAGCATCCGCGATAAGATAGCTCAATACAAACCGATATCCGTAGGTTCTCGCAATAATCGTACCTTATTTGTTCACAAAGAGTTACGAACGTGTTTTGTGTGTGTTGTGTGTGAATATGTTTTTGTTCGAGATGACACCGTGAGGAAATCTTTACAACCACCCTATACGGGACCTTTCAAAGTTTTAGAAAGAAGCGATAAAAATTTTCTCATCCAATTTCCAAACAGGCAAGCTCGCATTTCAATTGATAGGTTGAAGCCAGCTTACGTGTGGAACGATGACGTCGACGATAGCGCGAATACCAATACTAAAGTAGACGACTCCACTACAGCGCTAAGCGAGAGCGAAGCTAACACGAGACCGCGCACCACTATAGTGCGTTTTTTTAGCATTAGAAAGAACTTGAAAGAAGGTAAGCGATCTTGACATGTCTTTTAATTGAAAAAAGCTTTTTAAAAATCCGTAACTATTACTTATGAAAGCAGAAGAATATAAATGATCGTATTAGATTCATAATTATTACATATTTGCCGTAACTTACCTATTTTTAAAATGTGTTTTTCAATTAAAAGACACATCAAGATTGTTTACCTTATTTCTAGTGCTAAAAAAAACGAAGTGGCAGAGTTATTAATAGGCCGGTGAGATTTTTAATAGACGAATAAATTCGCAGATTAGCTCGCATGGGACACATTTTTTAAGTTATGAGATTTCTAGGAAAACGTGAAATACGGGTTCGCTACCTTGCTTAGTTTAGTATCTCCTGGATGGAGCCTGGACCCCGGGGGTAGAAAGTTTATTTCGCAAGGGGTAAACTTTCTACTTCCCGAAAAGTAGCATCAGTAGTCATTTCAAGAGGATGGATGACTACATTCAAAGTTATTAATTAATATAATCAGTTTAAAGTCGGACTCTGAAACATGATGTTCCGCACCCTAGTTTAGATATCATATACTTTTAAGTCGTAAATTTGTTATAATGGTGAAATTTTACATTATTAACGAGGTTTACACATTTATTTTTACAATTTCTACATTATACTGACCTTATTGGTCGAAACAAGCATTATTTTTCTTATCTATCACGATAGGTCAATGATGCAAATGTTTATAGTACAGCATCGCGAAGCAATAATCGCAACAGTAATGGCTGGTTAACATTAGCGATAGAAATTGCTGGGCCTCGTTAATTACTATAGGAATTTCGTTCCGGGGGCATCTACGGTACTTAGTCCGCTGTACAACTTATTGCAAAAAGGTAGTAAGTGGCATTGGAATGCGGAACACGATAATGCGTTTAAGCTAATCAAACAACACTTGGCTTCAGATCAAGTGTTAGCGCATTTTAACCCAAATGCAAAAATCATAGTCACTTCAGATGCGTCCCCTACTGGCCTTGGGGCTATTTTGAGTCTAATTGGGGATGACGGTTTGGAACGTCCGGTTTCTTACGCTTCGCGTACATTAAATGCGGCTGAAAAAAATTACTCCCAATTACAAAAAGAAGCAACAGCGATTATATTTGCCGTACGTCGTTTTCATCAATACATCTATGGTAGGACTGTGCCGTTCGTTCTTCGCACGGACCATAAGCCGCTAACCACCATTTTCGGGCCACCGGGGTATTCCTGAGGTATCTGCTAATAGGCTCCAGCGCTATGCGATGTTTTTAAGTGCATATAACTATACTATTGAGTACATTCGGAGCGCTGATAACAGTGCAGATTACCTGTCGCGGGCGAGCGTAAACAATGATGACTCATCTGCCGGCGCGGGCCACACAAAGGGCGGGGCACCAGTGTCTATCGACGATAGGGCATCCTTCATAAATTTTGTTGCTGACAACAGCTTACCTGTTACTTCTAAGGTGTTGCGTGAGGAAACTGAGAAAGATCCTTTATTAAACCAAGTCATAAAATTCATTTTAAACGGATGGCCAAAAAAAGTAACAGTTCAGGGTATTCAGCCGTATCTACTCTGTAAAAACGAATTAGCATTGGAGGATGGAGTAGTTATGCGGGGGCATAAAATAGTAATACCAGCAACGTTAAAATCTAAAATTTTGTCGGAGTTACATAAGTCGCACTTGGGTATTGTTAAGTGTAAAGCAGAAGCTAGGAGTAGGATATGGTTTCCCGGTATTGATAATGCTATTGAAACTATGATAGGTAGTTGTGATATTTGTAACCAGTTGAGACCATCTCCGCCGCGCGCCCCACTTGCAGTGTGGCCATACCCTAAGCAGGCATTTTATAGGGTGCATATAGATTTCCTGGGCCCAATAAATAATAGGTCATATTTAGTATTAGTGGACGCCTACTCGAAATGGGTTGAGGTGTATAGTGTTAGTTCGACCTCAACGTCAGTCGTTATATCAAAATTATATGAATTTATGTCGCGATTCGGATTAATTCACACGCTAGTCAGTGACAATGCCACATGTTTTTTGTCTGACGAATTCCGTACGTTTTGCGCTGCAAATGGAATATCGCACGTAACTTCTCCCGCCTACCATCCAGCCAGTAATGGGCAGGCGGAGTCTTACGTTAAGGTAGCAAAAAAGGGCATACGCTCTTGTCTTATGGCTAGTACTAATCAGAGGAAAGTAGATGAAAACCTGTCCAAATACCTATTCGATTATAGGAATTCCATGCATGTCACCACGGGGACTTCGCCTGCCCAGATTAGGGCTTCCAATACCGGGATCCCGGGATCCCGAAATACCGGGATCCCGTCGGTTTAAACAGATTTTTCAATACCGGTATTTTTTAATGAAATACCGGGATCCCGGTATTTTAAAAAACAAGGAAAATGTGCCTATTATAAAGTTTAAAATCTATTAAAATGGTCAAATTCGGCTGTATCAAGAAGATAACTTGCTAATTTAATTAAAGAAGATCATTTAATTGAAACAAGATCTGTGCATATGCGTTAGATAAATATTTCGTGATGAATTCTGATGTTCAGGATATTAAGGGGCTTCCCCACGCGAATGACCTTCGATCTGAATCCCTTAGTTTTCTAATGTTTTTTGTAGCTTATTATATTAACAACAACAGCTTGAAGCAATATATACTGCAAAACGTAATTCAAGACCAAAAAAAGTAAGAAAATGTTGCCACTTTTTACTAGCGCGTCTTGTATTTATGCAAAAATAAGTATATAAAAGTACTTTTTTAAATCGCAGGAGTAAAATTACTAATAAATAAATTATCTTAGCGTGATTATTTATCAAAAGGAATTTACTATTTTACAAACAAATTATTGCAGTGGCAACATTGTCTTACTTTTTTTGGTCTTGAATTATGTTTTGCAGTTTAGTATCCTATGTTTACTTCAAAGTTCATTGCCTTCGAGATATTTGGCATCAAAGTTGAACAATTTTAGATTAAAAACTGATTTTCTGGCCATAACTTTTGTGTTAGTTTAAAATGAAAACGCTGGACACGTTTCTCGAGACGTCAAAGACGAACCCAAATATTTAGATTTCGTACATGTAATTGTAAGATTCTTCACTGCAAACTAGATACAAAAAAAGTGTTTATTCAAAAAAAAATAGGAGATTCAATTCAAAACTTGTCAAAAATGTCGGGTAGCCCCTTAATATAATTAGTTCTTAAAGTTTTATCAAAAAGTAGAAATAAATTAATTGTAATGGCATACGAATTTTTGGTGCCAAAGAATATTTATTGGCTGATTAATTAGGCTGAACTAAAAATGTGACTTGTGAAGTCAACAAGGCGGATAAAATGATTGCCAACCTGGAGGGTTCACATAATTATTGCAGATGGCGATTATTGTTTAATATCCTAAGCTAAGGACATACATATCTGGTGTAAAAGTGAGCCTTTAAAAAAAAAAACAATTTTTTAAGCCATTTATAGTCAATACCGGGATCCCGGTATTGATGAAGACAGTTTCGGTATTAATACCGGTATTGAAAGAAGTCCGGTATTTGGAAGCCCTAGCCCAGATCGTATTCGGCCGCAAACTTCGTTCGCGCTGGGACTTGTTATATTCCCCGGCACTATCGCCGTCCTCGTCCCACGCTCATGTTAAAACAGTGGAACGTAAACAGTGTTCACAGAGTAAATCCTATGGTGGGAAAAAACGGCCTGTTTTTAAACCTGGTGATTATGTAATGTATAAAAAAAAATATGGCAACAAAAAATTTACTTGGAATAAAGGTATAATAGTAAAACAGATAGGTAGAACTATACACTTAGTTAAGGATCATGTTACGTTAGTACAAGTAAAAAAACATGTAAATCAACTAGTACCGATTAAAGGAGTGGACGTCAACAGATTCCGTTACCCCAGTTATCAAAGTTTAGATGAAACAGAAGAACCCTCTGTCAACGACAGTTGTGCTACCAACGAGATCGAGTCCTCCTCACCAGTGGCCAGCGGCAGTCATGAGCCCGTCTCGTCTTCGCCAGCTGAAAGGGGAGAGGAAGATGGTACCTCGGACGGGTCCACCCAGGTCGCTACTTCAGGCGGAGAAGCTGAGGAATTCTTTGAGGCCTCTGGTGACAATGTTCTGTCACAGCAGGTAGCTAACCCCGCTGACCAGAGTTCAAGGGGCGGGTTGTCAGGCATGTTGTTACGTCCACTTCCCCGAACAAATTATAAACCTTTTTATTGTATGAAATATACGAAACTGTAACTTAGGTTAAGAAGCTTACTCTCCATTAAAAACGGGGAGAAATGTTACATATGCTACTGTATGCATGTACTTATAATAAGGTATCATTGCGAATAAATGTGAGTGCGTATCTGAGCAGCCTTCGTTTCACTCGTCCCGTTCCGATATTCAACAGATACAAATTGTAAAGATGTACTTTAGACTATAATAAATCTGTTTTGTGACAGATGCAATTTTTCGAATTTAAACTGTTGTGAGACATACTAACATTGAATAATTTTATGGTTTAGACTCACTTGTTTTTAGTCACTCGCGAGACATGTTTCGGAGAGCCTAGGTCTCCTTTCTCAAGCACTAACAGTGCGAGCAGCATTCACGACGGCCGTGTATCGCGTCGAGGCTAGCGAAGGCCGAAGGCCGAGCTCCGCGTAGGGCCGAAGGCCCGAAGCGTCACACGAGAGGGGGAAGTTGGAGCTTAAACACGACCCAATAGGAAAAGTGTCTTAGTCACAGACAGACACTTTTACTATTGGGTCGTGTTTAAGCTCCATCTTCCCGCTTGAGCCCCGGAGCAAAACCAACCATCCCAAGTGTTTTAATAAGCGAAGCTGAGCTTCGAAACCCAGCGAAGGCCGAAGGCCGAGCTCCGCGTAGGGCCGCAGGCCCGGAGCGTCCCTTACGAGTTCCCAAGCACGCGAGGCCGAAGGCCGAGCTGCGGGAATGAATTGCTCGCATGCGGACCTTTTCTTTCTAGCAAAAGTACAACTTCATTTCCTTTTCCTCTGGAAAACAAACTACTACACAATTACAACAGCACGAACAACAGCAACAACAACATTACACGGCCGTCGTGAACGCTGCTCGCACTGTTAGTGCTTGAGAAAGGAGACCCAGGCTCTCCGAAACATGTCGCGCGAGTGACTAAAAACAAGTGAGTCTAAACCGTAAAATTATTCGATGCAATTTTTTTTACTAATTATTGTGTCATGAGTTTAGTAGTTTATAAGACCGTCATTTGTCATTTATATGCAATGTTAAGAATCTTGGCTTTGTGTGCAGTCTGAAGCGGTAAGGGCTGGGTGGTCAAGGAAAACACCCAGTCGCTTTCAAATAAATAATTTATTTAAAAAAAAATTAAAGAAACTTTGCCGAGCGAGGGCCGTGGTTAAGGTCCGAAATCTGTTCTTAGGAACCATGGCGTCGATTTTAGATTTAATAATAATGGCATTCATTTTTTTTTAATTCTTATACTTAACCGGGAATCGAACCTGGTCGAAGTCTCTGTAAACAATGTTAGGTATAAATTCTGCAAGTTTTTTCGTTGTTATTGTTGAAAGTTATTAAGTGTTCCATTTTCAAATTTATAATTGGCACGCCCGCTGAACGAATGCGTTCTAAGTTTAAATAAACGCACTCTGTAATGCATAATATAGATGCAGATATAAGATATGCATAAGTGGTCTATCCAGATAAATGATTCATAATGATGACCGATTCATATTAATGACAACATATAGCAAATTATTTAAATTGTAGGCATTTCAGTCTAATGTTTACACAAGATTTCATAGCAAAATTTGGTCCTTATACTTTCAGGATCAATTATACAAACAAATACTACACGCGATTACATAAAGAATATTGACCAGGTTTGATTCCCGGTTATGTATGAGAGTGAAAAAAAAAGTTTGAATGCCATTATTATTAAATCTAAAATCGACGCCATGGTTCCTAAGAACAGATTTCGCTATTTCTCATAGTTTCTGACTTCTCCATACTGACCCATTTGGATTGATCATCCTGTATCTATATACAGGGTGATCAGGGTGACATACTTCTAAACTTATTTCGCCTGTCCGTCCGTCTGTCCGTCTGTCCGTCTGTCCGTCTGTCCGTCTGTCCGTCTGTCCGTCTGTCCGTCTGTCCGTCTGTCCGTCTGTCCGTCTGTCCGTCTGTCCGTCTGTCCGTCTGTCCGTCTGTCCGTCTGTCCGTCTGTCCGTCTGTCCGTCTGTCCGTCTGTCCGTCTGTCCGTCTGTCCGTCTGTCCGTGTGTCCGTCTATTCGTCTGTCCGTCTGTCCGTCTGTCCGTCTGTCCGTCTGTCCGTCTGTCCGTCCGTCTGTCTGTTACCAGGCTGTATCTGATGAACCATGATAGCTTTACCTTTCTTGGTCGTTAGAATGTAGACATAAAGTCGGAAACTTCGTATGTATCAATCGGATCGATAGAAGGTTAGGACAAATGTTCTACAAGCACAACTTCTATTTTCTTGTTGAGGCAAGATGAACTGGTTGCATTTTTGATTGTTTATTTCTAACATGTCTGAACTTAGAAACTTATTAACTTATTTTTTCAGAAATGTTCATTCTTTAGTTTGGTTTAAACACACACTACACACAGCCGCAACAAAAAAAAGGCACACACAGAAGGGAAGAATGTTAAAAGGGTTCTTATTATAGTCTAATTGCATTATTTTTGATAACGATTATTTTCCTTATTTTGTTTTGTTTCGAAAATTTACTTTCGCAAATATATAGTTCATATATTTAAGCTACAGCAAATTTTGGGAGGCGATTGTAACATGTCAGAGGCTCCTTTCCATGTTAACATTATATGTGAACATAGTATTGTTTTATTTTTTCGTCGTGAAGTAATTTTTTTTTATTTTAATCTAAACATGGCGTCTTGTGTTCATGAACAGGCTAAACAGCTGAATTAATTTTTTTTTGTTTATATTTTTAGTGACTGAATGGTTATCGGACCAAAAATATCCGCGTTAACGCCTGTTATACACGAACGTACTGATATTATTCAGATATTCAAAGTGTTGATGAATAAATTTAAAATCTTGTCTATACGTGAGACCATAGACAATATTTAAAATCCTCTGTATTTATTTTATTTATAGAAATTGAGATTCTTAGTATCAGGTTGTGTATAATAGCCCTAATAGGGTCTACTCGAACACTACACACGCAAAATACGGACGACTTCCGTAAAAAAAAAGACATTATGGCGGGATTGGAAGGAAAATTAAAAAACTTTTGTCGTGTAGCTATTTCTGGTTGATAATTATAATTTGTTTTTTTTTAGTGGTGTATTTTTTTATTTCATTGCATATGTTTGAGAAAAGCACTATACGTATACAAGCCTAGCCGTGAAAAGGTCTTGCCGGCTTCGTATCACTAACCGTCTATACCTACTCACCCGGCAAGCCTTTCTTTCCCGGCGTCTGCAGTAATGTACTATAAGTATACCTTCTACACATAGAAAACACCAATGACTCAGGAAAAAATATTTGTGTTCATCACACAAATAAATGCTCTTACCGGGATTCGAACCCAGGACCATCGGCTTCACAGGCAAATTTATTTATATTATATATTTGAGACTCGAAATTAAACTGTAGTATCATGTAACATATTGAATAATACCTAATAGACATGCTTGTTATTAAAAAAAGCTGCACTTTAAGAAGAAAGCAAGCCGCTTTGCACGATGATAGTGGAGGCCCATTAAAACAATTTTTTTCGAAGAACCCGTATTTTCGTCCCTTCGGAGCCGAGGTGAAGCGAGGTGTGTTAAAAATAAAAAAAAAATCTACAAGTTTCACGGATCATCCGATTTCGTTAAATTTGGTGTCAATTGAAATAAAATTACACTTTTTATTATAAAAAAAAAATAAAAACAAAATATTTTAAAAGAAAAATAGTGTGAAAAGATTGAAACCCAATTTTTTCCTTTTACGATTTCTTTGTGCAAATAGTGTCTTCCACATTGAATAATGTCTAGAAAAAAGTATTATACCATAAAATTAGACACATTTCTCATCATATACTGAAAAGCTCATCAAAATCGGTTAATTAGTTTATGAGATCCAAGTTTCAGAATTTGGCTCAGTTTTATTTTTTGAAGTGTGAAACTTCTTTAGCGGCGCTGTGCACTTTTTGTGATGGGGAAAAAATGTTAAACTCGCGAGAGCGTAAGACGTAAGACGCTTCGTAATACGGACATGTGACCTGATCGAAAAACTGTTACAATGTCATTGAGTTTTCACTTCTACCGGCACTCCCGGAGTGCAACCCGTTGTTTTTTTTATTTTATAGACGAAGAAGTATATAAATCATAGTAAATTTTTATTTTGTGGGTATTTACTTTATTTATATTAAAAATATGTGTATATATTCACAAAAACCGGCCAAGTTCAAGTCGAACTCGCGCACGAAAGGTTCCGTACCATTACGCAAAAAACGGCAAAAAAATTACGTTTGTTGTATGGGAGCCCCAGTTAAATATTTATTTTATTCTGATTTTGGTATTTGTTGTTATAGTGGCAACAGAAATACATCATCTGTGAAAATTTCAACTGCCTAGCTATCACGGGTCATCAGATACATCCTGGTAACAGACAGACGGACGGACAGACGGACAGACGGACAGACGGACAGACGGGCAGACGGACAGACGGACAGACGGACAGACGGACAGACGGACAGACGGACAGACGGACAGACGGACAGACGGACAGACGGACAGACGGACAGACGGACAGACGGACAGACGGACAGACGGACAGACGGACAGACGGACAGACGGACAGACGGACAGACGGACAGACGGACAGACGGACAGACGGACAGACGGACAGACGGACAGACGGACAGACGGACAGACGGACAGACGGACAGACGGACAGACGGACTCGTTATAATTTACATCTACATTTTTATTTTACCTATGCAAATTATACTTACTTTTTTTTAATAAACTTGAAACTTATTTAAACTTTCACGATTATTAAACATTATGAAACTGCACAACGGGACTTAATCGCGTATTTAAGTTTTAAGATTTACCGACGTTTCGAGAACGGCGTTGCCGTTGTCCCCGTGGTGGAGAAGAGTGGCTCAAGTTGACATCAACATCTTCTAGCCGCGCGAGTTTTTCGAACTACCCGCACTTGGTCTTGTTTATCAGTTTGAACGTTTTGCGCACTAGGGATGTTACTCTGTCGACACACAACACTAACGATATTCGATTTATCGACTGTCGATATTCGTTTCCGCTTACATTTACTAATGACTGGATTCCATGTGGATGAGATCTTAAAACCCTCGTCCCGATTAAAATTGCAATGTTTTTTGATTTCAATGGCTTCCCGCACTTTTCTACTGTAGAAATGGCGATCCGTGGATTTTAATCGGGACGAGGGTTTTAAGATCTCATGGCCGTCCTCGTAACGTCGGAAGTAAATCTTAAAACTTAAATACGCGATTAAGTCCCGTTGTGCAGTTTCATAACTTGAAACGTATTGAAATTATCATATACCTATTGTGTACGCTACCGTATTATATTTCAATAATATTTTAGTCACTATTTAGGATTACTGTTTCTAAGCAAGCATCGTAAATGCCCGTCTGGTATACAGAGGGCATAACGCGAACCAAGTTCGTCATGTTGCGTCCCTGTCACACTTACGTACGAATTTACAAGTGCGACAGAGAAGCAACACGTCGAACTTCGTTTTGATAACTGATTTCCATTTTGACAAGTAAGTTAGGATCAAACAGGCGTAAGATGTATGAAAGCTTGCAGCGCTTACGCTCACGGTGGTGACGCGAGGCGATATTGAAGTACGGCGCGTGTCTGTCTCACTCCCTCTTTGGGTATTTCTAATTCATTGTTTCATTTTGAAAGGATTTTTGAGGTGTTAATGTCACAGAGAGGCGGTGAGTGGTACAAACTCAACGCATTTCTCAGTGGACCTTTTGTCTTTGCAATAAGGTTTGTAGTTCGGCAGTTGACAGTGTGGACCATTACTCGTTTCTTCATTTGAGTTTTGAGTGTCGGCGAGCAGGCGAGCACCTAGCGCCTCGCGAGTTGTGAGGAGTGTATGAGTTTTGAGGGTCGCGAGTGACCCTCAAAAGTGAAAAGTGAGGGTGAGTGGGGTAGACCCGTTTGTGTAATTAAATATGTGGTCGCGAGTGAATTTGAAAGGATAAGAGTTTTTTGTAATTTGAAGTGTGTGAATGATTTGTGTGGTAAGAGGTGTTTGTGATGCGCGCGAGTAAATGAGTAAAATGAATAGAGGAGTGATGTAAGACATTTTTGCGGTATGAAGTACAGCGACAAATTAACAAAATGAGTGGTACAAATGAGGTGCCTCACGAGTGAGCGACTCAACACTAATACGCATAAAAATTGTATTAAAAATAAAATCATTAAAACCTTCTCAAAACACAAAATAACTCTATTCCAAAATATGCTATCGGTTTTCACGACAACAATTGTGTTGCTATAATCAACCGTTTACAGTTACACAAATCAACTATAACAACAGCTTTGATCCAAAACAAGTCTAAATGTCCTAACCTAATGTACCTATATTGTATGTTCTAAGATACTGGAGCAAGCTGTGGTTACCTATAATTGGACAAACGTCTACCTTTAATGTTATGTAAGCTACTGATTATTTTTTCATGATGTATTGTCTGTTGGTGATCCTAAAAAAAAAATAAGACATGTAACTCAAAATCAAAATGAAACTAGTAACATATTATTATAAAATATATATTATACAGGGTGTAATCGTTAAGTGTAGCCAGCCGATAATTCCGTAAATATAACAGATATCAGAAAACTTCAAATTGATATCGAAAGTGCGTTACCCAATGAGTAAAATTACATTAATAACTTTTTTTTAAATAAAATCAGAAATATCCCAAACATTAACTTCAAATCCTCCCATACATTTATTACGACGACTCACCCCTCAAAGAACGTCGGTGTCGTAAGAGATAAAACTGCTTGAGATTCATTATTTGCGATAATTAACTGTAATAAAATAATAAAACTACCGTTTATCGTTTATTAAATCGAACATTTATTTTTTAATTACACCGCAAATTTTAAGAAAAGTTCATTTAGAAACAATTAAGAGGGCCCGTCAATGTATCGCACAAGAAGGGCGTCACTTCGAGCAACTACTGTAAACAAAAAATGTACTTCCTTAAAAAAATAATGTTAGATTTATTATTTCATAAACGGTAGTTTTATTATTTTATCTACACACATATCATAAACTCTCTATGATACCTTCAAAATCCGTAAATAATGGCCCACATTACGATAATCTGTTTTGTTACGGCAAATTTCTTATCTGTGAAAATGTGGTAATAGCTTCATTACTATATCAAAATCGATTTGGTAATGCATTCAAATTTCGAACATCTCTGAAAAAAAAGCAAATTGATTTGACCCCTATTCTAATATCAGTCGAGATGACGTTTTATTTCTAAATCAAATGACAATTGCATACAATATTGACAAATCTCGCATGTAAGTTGGTATCGGACGATATGGTAATCGACCCCGACTCTAGTTTGTCTTTGATTAAAATAAAAAAAAACTACGGATGCGTGACGTGCGTGAAAAAAGTTTTCATTTGCCGCCATTTGACGTACAGTTTATCTTTTAATTAGATTGTTAGTAAAAAATATATTTTTTTTGTTGTTTTTAAAGTAACTATAACAAAAGTTTCGTGTAAAATGTGCGATAAAGATATTTCGGAGACGCCATCTCATATCCGCGAGTTCTGCCAGAGAGCAAAGTGCCCCAATGTCGGCTGTAATATGAGGTTAGTGAACACTCGTGTGATACTATTATGAAACTAATTTCATTCGTTTCATAAACCCACACTCGTATTTTAATGCCTTTCATTATGTAGCAGTCACATAAACTACTATTATTACAGTTTATTATCGCAAATAATGAATCTCAAGCAGTTTTTTATCTCTTACGACACCGACGTTCTTTGAGGGGTGAGTCGTCGTACTAAATGTATGGGAGGGTTTGAAGTTAATATTTGGGATATTTCTGCTTTTATTAAAAAAAAGTTATTAATGTAATATTACTCATTGGGTAACGCACTTTCGACATCAATTTGAAGTTTTCTGATATCTGTTATATTTACGGGATTATCGCCTGGCTACACATAACGATTACACCCTGTATATTATACTTTATCCTGGTCTCACGGCACCATTAGTAACCCTCTCCCACCTCTCTACTTAAATAACCCTAATTAACCTACCTAGCTAAACCTAGACTAGCCTAAAGTACTAAAAATTCCAATAAGAAAATCTAAATTTCTAAAAACCTTTAAAATACCGCAAACCGTAATTACCTTTACTAGTTATTATAAGATAATGCAAATAACGTAAATAAGTTAATATCTTGAATTGGTTCAGTAGATTGGCCAAATGATCGTCTAGTGTTTATGTAAAACCCTTCGTCGTAACCGCTAATAGTAGCCGTAATCCTTTTCGCATATAAGGAAAGAGTTATGAATTATACGCATATAAATCCAAATAATGTCAAATAATAATTAACTAGAATTATGTCAAAGTAAAATATACCACAGTATTGAGAAAGATCATTGCAAGCAAAAGTAATGTTCGACTTAGCCAGATTAAGTCTGTATTAAAATGTAATCAATAAGTCAATTGTAAGTCTAACCCTAAGTAACCCTAAGTCTAGTCTAAGTCTAAGTGTAAGTGTAAGTGTAATTGTAAGGGATAACCCTGGCCACCTCTTGATATGGGCCGGGATAACCCTGGACACCTCTTGTTTTGCGAGCCGGGATAACCCTGGACAACGCTCTTCTTTCTTCGTTTCTTCTTAATTTGAGGTTTGTTTCTTGGTCATCTTTTTCTTTCGCTTTCAAAATGCGTGGGAGGGTTCTTTTTAAATAGGAAGGTTCTTTCTTGAAAATGCGCGGGAAGTTTCTTTCTTGGAATGTGTGTGGAAAGTTCTTCGACTTAAATCTTCATTAGGGTGTTCTTCATGTCTTGATTTCTGTCTTCATTTTTCTATGTGATGCGCTGTGGTGGACTTCATTTTCCTGGTCCTCTTCTGGTATGGGTCGCCAATCGCCATCTGATGAGTTGGTAGTTGGAGGGTCGAATGGAGATCAAGTGAAACGAGACATTACCGAAGATGTGTTATATTATCGGTATCCAAGTATAAAGAGAGCAAGTAAATCTAAACATAACATATTTATAGGCTATTATTGCTTACATGCTATTTATACAATTACGTGCGTCGCATATTTATGTTGCAGACAGTAACGTATAGTTACTGTTAATATGTTAACTTAGGCATATAGTACAATATCATAATCAAATAAGCCTGTAGAATGTCATAGTAAAATTGTCAGTAAAGTATGTCATAATCAAGTAAAGTCTGTCAAATGTAATAGTCAGTAAAGTATGTCAAAGTAAGTAAAGTCTGTCAAATGTAATAGTCAGTTGGTCAAAGTGCAATTACTAATAAACGTCACAATATTTTGTTTTTGGGGTATAGATGTCGCCCCGCCTCCGCGACACCCATGATCATCATCCAGTTGCAGGACAGAATCCCCGCCCCAGTTCTGAAGGAACTAATTTGTGGCCCAGAAGGGACATCTTTTATAATGACAGGCCTATTCCATCATCCATGTCATTATTTGTGACATTTTCATCATAAATGAGAGGACATTCAAAGGGACAATTTAACATAACAAAATACTGGTAGTAGAGCAGCAGTATTTGATCCACTCCAATTCCCCAGAATACTGTAATTTTGTAATACAATTTAGTATTCAATGAAGTGATATTTTCCAAACTTTAGTTGTAGTCATTTTGTATCACCTTTTAGACCAAAATAAACTACGATCTTGCATCTGCCTCGATCTAGCTTGGATAAATCACTCATTGACATATATTTTCAATAATAAGGTTTTATAATAATATGACCCTGTATTTTTAAGGTAAAGTATGAAAATCACAGATAATCTGTAGAAAACAGAATGTAATCGTCATACATACTGCTAAGGGACAGACAAAACAATATTTATTTGTAAGCAAATTGATTCTATAATACTACATTATATTGTGGTTATTAACTTTAGTTTTTCCCACAATATATTTCTACCAGTAGCGCTGCAAGGGACAAAATATATACAGTCATGTCATAAGTAAGTAAGTCAAGTTTGTCAATAAGTCATAAATGAATATATGTAATAAAATCCTAACAAACCCTAACCCCAATCTACATCCTAGCTAGTTCTAATCCATAAAACCATAATAATGAACAACAAATTCCATAAAATAGCCATAAATGTATCGAAAGGGAACCTAGCTACCTACTGATACTGTAAATATCTAATGGCTTTGGCATATTAAAGTTATAAATCTAGATTAATCCTACAAAACCCTAAACCAAACAAATAAAAACCCTAGCCTAACAGCTATACTATCCAACTATTCTACCGATATACTTGCAAACTAGCATCCCGGGATGCACATTTAATTTACTCGCGTAATTACTGGATGTGCAATGAGTAATCTCTATGCTACAGCTAACTAAGACGAGTGGAGACACCTCGATTTAGACCTAACACCCTATTTCTCCGTGTGCTATTTATGCATCTACCCTGGGGGTTGGGACAGCAGATGTATAACCGGAAAAGGTAATATAAAAGTGAATATATAAGTATATAGATACGGAATAATTGGTCTAGAACCTGGTTTTTTTAAGAAGTCTAGATGACAACCCAAATCTTCCAGATCCTAGGGGGTAAACCTGTCTTAATAAAAGCAGGAACTGCCAGGTCCCCACCTGGTATTATCAAAAACACCGCAAGTTAGTAATCTGGGCTATAGTTGCCACCGTTAGGTTACCCGCTCAGACTTACTAACCTCCCGACACTATGTCGGATCGAACTAGTTCTCTCTACCCCATAAATAAAATACGAAATAAATCACGAAACTAAATTTAAATTAATATATAGAGTCCTCCAACCAAGACCATTCTAGTGCTAAATATCACTAAAATAATCCAAGCCAAAACACTATTATATCATTTATATCTTCATAAGATATCGTTTTCATATATTCATTAAATTTTAATAAATTTTCCTCGCTGTAGTCTCTTTTAATTTTTTTATAGGTATCTGTTTTATTAAGTTGCACATGTACCATCTGAGCGCTATGGTCTGACAGACCTAAATCAAAAATCTGCCCCTTTACTTCAGACATATTTGAGATAATGTGGTCTATACATGTCTGGGATGTACTTCAAACTCGAGTAGCTTTTGTTATGTGGTGATTTAAATTATAATTTGTGAGTAAGTGGTTATAAGAATTCAAAATTGGAGTAGTTTTGAGAATATTTAAATTTAAGTCTCGACATTTAATGATATTTTTATTTCTAAACTTTTGTGTTATAAATGCTAGAAAATTGTCTAGGTGCTGCAAAAAACATGTTCATTACATTTTGGGACACGATATAGACATACTATAACACAGTTTTTGGATTTAATTTCAATCCCACAGCATTCAAAATCGTTTTCAAGGGCAAATCTATTTATTTATTTATTTAAAATTTAAGTCAGGCGTCAGGCAACAAGGCCCATATTACAAATACCTTACAGACTAACATACATATGTCGAGTACCGATGGTCTCAAAGGCGGTGGGCGCGTGGCGGTAGTACGATAATGTATTACTTCACAGCTAAACCAGTATGCTACCATTGCTACCAGTGCATGAAATAAACCTTAGGACTCGTTAACCATACTAGTGCCTACTATATTTCAGAACTAAATGATGAAAAGAACTAATTACTATTAGAATGTTGACTGGTTAAATTGAGAATGAAAAGATCACATGAAACCGTTCAAATCTTTATTCAAGTCAAGCTAGGCCGGCTCCAACCCTACGCCTCTGACATGAGAAGATTTAGCCCTATATGGGACCGGCGGTGTACTGCCATCTCGCCGAAATATTTTTCGCCTAATTTCACTTCCCAACCAACTTATTGCAGTACTTTTAGTTGGCAAACCAATGCTTAGCATATTATTATCTAGCATAATTTTTATTTGAACACAATTTTATTTAGCAGATGTTCATTTTACCACGATTTATTTAGAAAAATAGTTACTAAGCTAATGTTTTATTATACCTAAC
Source organism: Cydia splendana (assembly GCF_910591565.1). Taxonomy (NCBI): domain Eukaryota; kingdom Metazoa; phylum Arthropoda; class Insecta; order Lepidoptera; family Tortricidae; genus Cydia; species Cydia splendana. Next base: position 1,372,799 of record NW_026946893.1, read on the forward strand.
TCTAACTATTTATTGTTAAATAACGTTTGCCCAAATTGAAATTTCGCATACTTTTTATTGGATCACAACTATATTCAGCATTTTTTTTATGACCCGTAAAACGAAACTGCTCCCAGAGATAGGTAGGTTATGGTTATTTTTTTTAAGACCCTAAAAACGAAATTGCTCCCAGAGATAGGTAGGTTATGGTTATTTTTTTTTATGACCCGTAAAACGAAACTGCTCCCAGAGATAGGTAGGTTAGGGTTATTTTTTTTTGATGACCCTAAATACGAAACTGCTCCCAGAGATAGGTCGGTTAGGGTTATTTTTTTTGGTGACCCTAAAAACGAATCTGCTCCCAGAGATAGGTAGGTTAGGGTTATTTTTTTTTGATGACCCTAAAAACGAATCTGCTCCCAGAGATAGGTAGGTTAGGGTTATTTTTTTTTGGTGACCCTAAAAACGAATCTGCTCCCAGAGATAAGTAAGTTAGGGTTGTTTTTTTTATGACCCGTAAAACGAGACTGCTCCCAGAGATAGGTAGGTTAGGGTTATTTTTTTTATGACCCTAAAAACGAAACTGCTCCCAGGGATAGGTAGGTTATTCACAATATTAGGCGAAAAATAATTTATGCCTATCAATACATTCGACATAACAATAAAAGACATTTTGAAACATGACCAACTAAATATTTTGCCATACAATAATATTGTAAATAATCATTTGCGACATGTTATATATGCGAAACATTGGTCTGCCATCTGATAGTTTTGCCAAATGATACTATGGGAAAAATAGTTTGGGTAGTGATAATTTGCCATACAATTTTCGGCCACATATTAGTAAACCGGGACCGGCAACAAACTCAGAGGGACAAATCTTTTCAAAACAAGTTAAAACAACACATAACACATCATTTCTTTATTTCACAAAAGTAAGCTTCTAATGAAACATAAGAAATCAAAATAACACTTGAAATAAAACTAAATGGTTAAAGAACGCGGGATTCTATAAGCTATCAGAATAATCCTTCAGGTATAAACCTTCAGGAACGTAGCGAGTTAGGCACGAGGTTGGCTAACGAGTACGTCCGATCTCTAGCGCGGTCCGATCAAGAAGAACTACCAGCGGCGGAGCCTCTCCGCTCCCGCCTCAGTCAAGTTGGCAAACCTGCTCGACCAGTCTACCAACATACCGACAAAAACGCCAACTCGTGCCTACGCTCACTCGAGAGAAACCTCTCGACGTTCCAAAGCCTTCTAACTGTCATCTCAGTTCAACAACACGCCAATAGATGGCGTTACTCTCTACGCAACTTTATTTCAACAATGCGCCAATAGACGGAGTTACTCTCTACACAACTTTATTTATTTTGTTACAACCAAATAATACGTAGCTCAACATTGCTAATCGATTTTATACAGGCGTCTAAAATAATGAACTATAACGCTGCAATACGTCTTTCTGGTGTCAGGGTCCGACATATATATATATATAAATTAAATATATTATTCTTCTGGGTTCGGAGTTGCAGACATTAACATGTCGATTGTTTCAGGCAAGAAACTTTTTATTTTATTCTTTTTTACGCTTCTCATGGCACTCAAAAAAGGGTCGATATCTCTATTGCAGGATTCCCTGGAGAATTTTCGTGCGTAGTCTCGACGATATGTCCTGAAGTGTTTATTCCGGGCCTCTGCAGCCTCCTCCGACAGCTGCCCTATAGGCAACAACGCATTTTTTATTTGAACAGTTCCGCTAAACAGAAAATAAGGAAGAGTAGAGTCTGTCTATTAAGTACAAACCCTTTTAATAAAATACTGAATTTTACACAGCAGTACTTAAGCAGTTCTTATGAAATATGCCATTATCCTCCTGCCGCCCAAAGACCTATTAAAAGGTCTCCGACTGAGTAGTGGTTCCGGCCCAAGCCTAATTACACTTTTAACTTATACGCGCTCAATGACCTTTTGAAAGGTCTACAACTTTAACCTGTCATAAAAATTCAAATTTATCGCGTATTGAATTCACATCAGTTCTGAATGAATACACCATATTTGACGTTTTCAATAGATGTCAATCTGTGTAACATGATATGTAAGTTTTGAAGTAATATCCAAAACAATGACGAGAGGTCGAGGACGTCGTAATTTAATCTATGATTTCTTGGCTATCTCGGCAGATTCCTTGTGTATTTTTGTTGTAAATGATGTCTAATATGTTCGTCTTTGTTTTACCACATTTATTTTTTACTTTTAATCAATATTCATGTAAATACAACAATTAACATTTGGAAGACCTATAGGAAAGCATGTGGGTCGTAATATATTTAAGGTTTTTTATAGGTCTACGGGCTTTAACCGCTATATTGGGTTGATTTGCATTGGATAATATGCTGTTCGTTTAACGATTAAAATTTGAATTTAATAAAGTATTTAATGTTTAATGTCTTTTTGAAAAGCTTTATAGTTAGTTTTGGCAAAAATATTTAAAAATTCATAAATTAAAATAAGATGGTAGTAATTAGTAGCTATAGGATTTTAATAGGTCTGCGGGCAGTTACCCTATTTTTATGAAAAAAATCGATATGCTCGAGTTCGAGTTTAGTGCCTATTAGTTAGGTAATTTTCCCAGTTTATTAGTTTCCCACTGCTTGTGTAGAATTGAATATTCACTGTATTTTTATAATCTAATAGTCAAAGTAAGATAATATGCTGCTTGTGGCTAATATAATGGTTAGCATGTGTCAAAGGTAGGTAATTTTTTTTTGTAATAATATTTTACATGAAATGCGTTATTTAATTCTGATATATTTAAAATATGTTACAGAAGCGGGGTAAATCAACGTAATGGTACATTAATTATTTGAATAAATTCAGAAATACACAATCTAAGTAAAAGAACTTTGTTGAGGTAGCGGCCCAGAGTCCTATAAAAAAGACATCGAATTTCGGTGTTTCTTTGGTTTCTTAACCTTCTACTGATACCACTTATGATGCTAAAAAAATCTCACACCCATAATACAATGCTATGACAATGTAATCATACGTCGAAGTCTTGGGCCGGAACCATGTGAACCTAAAAAAAGGCCTCTGGGCTTGTACCCCATCTTTGAGGAAAAAAATCTGGACGGCAGGAGGTTATTTAACCCCAAATGTTGGAATATTAGTTCTCATAGAAAACCTAAATGATAAGTTAAGACACTTTACTATGCGTGATTTCTGTGTTATATTTATTGGGGAAGACGACTTTAAAAAAATCTCAAAAATATACTAACCTAGTCTCAAGTATTATACACTGTTTCCTTGCCAGGCTACCGCTTGGTACGGAATGATCGTGCGTGTCGCGGAGGTGGAGGGGTTGCAATATATATCCGTTCTCATATTCCTTTCTCTATTCTTACCATGTCGCCTCAACCACTTTCTTCTGACACCGCAGAGTACTTGTTTCTTGAGCTGAGCTTCTCTCACTCAAAACTCCTTCTTGGCGTCTTCTATTCTCCCTCTCTTCGAGTTAACTACTTTAACTGTTTCGAAAAGCTTCTTGAAGATCTTCTACCATCTTACAATCACCATATTATTATGGGCGATTTTAATACATGCTTACTCAAAAATGATTTTCGCTCAAACTCTCTAAAATCTATTGTCGATGCTTGCAACATGACCATTTTACCTTCTGAACCTACACATCACTTCCCAAATTGTTCTCCATCGCTCCTAGATCTTACTCTGGTCTCCTCTACTGATCATGTTGCTAAATATAATCAGTACTCTGCGGATGCCTTTTCCTATCATCATCTTCTGTTTCTTTCATATAAAATCCGTCCCCCTAAGGTGTCTCCCAAGGTTCTTCTTCAGCGCAGTTTTGGTCGGATGAATGTTGATAAGCTTCGCGAAGATGCTCTCTTAATTGATTGGAATGCGATATTGGAGGCGGATACCGTAGATGAAAAAGTATCTCTTTTCAATTCTCTTCTTACGCAGATCTACGATATTCATGCTCCGATACGTCCCATTAAAATCAAACATGTTCCTGCTCCCTGGCTGACTAAGGAGATTAAGTCACTCATATCCAAGAAAAATTCGGCCAAATCTAAATATAAAGGCAACCCGACTGACAAAAACAAAAGCAGGTATCATACATTGCGTAATAGGTGCAGTACCGTGTGTCGTGATGCCCAGAGGAGTCACATCCACAGGTCTGTTAAGAATGGTGATCCTGCTAAAGTCTGGAGATTTGTCGTTAGGAGTAGGGAAATCTGCACAAGATTCCATTAACACTAATATTAACATTGATCGCTTAAATCACCACTTTTCTACTTCTGCCACTTTTTCTGGACCAGCTAAATCTGACACTCTCAACTATCTTTCTAACATCCCAACTCCTGATCACCCATCCTTCTCTTTTACTCAATTCACCGACAGTGATGTTAAGAAGAATATTTTAAATATTTCATCCAATGCCGTCGGGGTGGATAGCGTTAGCCGTAACATGATCTTACCTCTCCTTGATGTCCTGGTACCTGTTATTACCCACATCCTGAACCACTCAATTTCCTGTAATATTTTTCCTTCACTTTGGAAAGACGCTGACGTCATTCCCCTTCCTAAAAAGTCAAATCCTTCCTCTTTCTCTGACTATCGCCCAATTTCTATCCTCCCTTTCCTTTCCAAAGTCCTTGAGCGCCTTATACATCATCAGTTAACATCTTTCTTAAATAGACATGAGCTCTTGAATCCTTTCCAGTCCGGTTTCCGAACGGGCCATGGTACGGCTACCGCACTCGTAAAAATTACCGACGACATCCGAGCAGGAATGGACAACAGAAAGGTCACCGTGTTATCGCTGTTGGATTTTAGTAACGCTTTCAACACGGTTGATTTTGACGTTCTGCTCGGAATCCTGCACTCTTTTAATATATCTCCTGCGGTGATTGATTGGTTTAGAAGTTATTTAAAAGGTCGTCGGCAACGCGTAAAAGTTGATTCTCTCTGTTCTTCGTGGTGCAGCACGCTGGCCGGCGTTCCGCAGGGTGGCGTGTTGTCTCCTCTTCTTTTTTCTATTTTTATAAACTCAATTACTAGTAATCTTTCTTCCTCATACCACCTTTATGCCGATGACCTACAAATTTACTCTCAAGGCACCATTAGCGATGTACCTATGATTATCAACTCCGTAAATCGTGACTTGGGTAACATTTCGGATTGGAGTAGGCGTTACGGACTTTTAGTTAACCCAACTAAAACCCAAACGATAATTGTAGGTAGCTCTAAACTTATTCCTAGGATTGATTTTTCTGTGCTACCTTCCATTACATTTGATGGTGTCCACATTCCATTCGCTAAACAGGTAAAAAATCTCGAGATCATAATAGACTGCACTTTATCTTGAATCCCTCAGATTAGCGAGGTAAGCAGGAGGATGTTTGCATCAATGGGTGCACTTCGCCGACTACGTAATTTTTTGCCTTTCGCCACCAAAATTGCGCTATCACAATCGCTTCTTATGCCTATATTAGATTATGCTGACGCCTGTTATCTGGATCTTACTGAAGACCAGCTTAGTAAACTTGAACGCCTTCAAAGTCTTTGTATCAGATTTATATTTGGCCTGCGTAAATTTGACCATATTTCCAACTTTCGTGCCCAGCTCAAGTGGCTCCCTATACGTCTTCGACGTAATTCTCATATCTTAGCTCTTCTCTATAGCATTCTTTTCAACCCCGCTACTCCTTCATACCTTAAAGAACGTTTTAGTTATCTCTCCTCCGTCAGGCCTTCACGGAAATATCAACTTGTTCCCCCTCCTTCTTCTACGAAATTTTATAATGACTCCTTTACCTTTCGAGCTGTTCGTCTGTGGAACAGTCTGCCGTTAGACATTAGGTGTGCTAAAACTCTTCAAAGCTTTAAAAACCTTCTAAAGAATCATTACTTATCTCTTCCTTAATGTGCCGCTGTGTATATATTATGTATTTATATATATATATATATATGTCGGACCCTGACACCAGAAAGACGTATTGCAGCGTTATAGTTCATTATTTTAGACGCCTGTATAAAATCGATTAGCAATGTTGAGCTACGTATTATTTGGTTGTAACAAAATAAATAAAGTTGTGTAGAGAGTAACTCCGTCTATTGGCGCATTGTTGAAATAAAGTTGCGTAGAGAGTAACGCCATCTATTGGCGTGTTGTTGAACTGAGATGACAGGTAGAAGGCTTTGGAACGTCGAGAGGTTTCTCTCGAGTGAGCGTAGGCACGAGTTGGCGTTTTTGTCGGTATGTTGGTAGACTGGTCGAGCAGGTTTGCCAACTTGACTGAGGCGGGAGCGGAGAGGCTCCGCCGCTGGTAGTTCTTCTTGATCGGACCGCGCTAGAGATCGGACGTACTCGTTAGCCAACCTCGTGCCTAACTCGCTACGTTCCTGAAGGTTTATACCTGAAGGATTATTCTGATAGCTTATAGAATCCCGCGTTCTTTAACCATTTAGTTTTATTTCAAGTGTTATTTTGATTTCTTATGTTTCATTAGAAGCTTACTTTTGTGAAATAAAGAAATGATGTGTTATGTGTTGTTTTAACTTGTTTTGAAAAGATTTGTCCTTCTGAGTTTGTTGCCGGTCCCATATAGGGCTAAATCTTCTCAGGTCAGATATGTAGGGTTGAAGCCGGCCTAGTTTGACTTGAATAAAGATTTAAACGGTTTCTTTTTACTTTCATATCGCTCCCTTGAGTTAAAAATAGCAATTAGTTCTTTTAAACATTTAGTACTGAAGTATAGTAGGCACTAGTATGGTTAACGAGTCCTAATGTTTATTTCATGCACTGGTAGCAATGGTAGCATACTGGTTTAGCTGTGAAGTAATACATTATCGTACTACCCCCACGCGCCCACCGCCTTTGAGACCATCGTAATTCGACATATATATATATATATATATATATATATATATATATATAGATATATATTGTTTGTATTTTTCTATGTACATATTTATATATGTATGTGATATATATTAAACTATTTGGTTGTACCTATTGGTACATATTTATTTTTATATAATTGTATATGATCGAATGTGTAATCTTCTTATTCCTGTAATTTATTTCGTGCACTACCTGTTTTAAAAGTTTTCTATTCTTTATATCCTGCTACCCCAAGGTTGTCTGGAAGAGATCGCTTACAGCGATAAGACCGCCTGTTGCTACCTTTATTTACACTCTAAATCTGGTTTAGTATTTTTTTTCTTTGTGGTGCAATAAAGTGTATTTACTTACTTACTTACTGTTTGGAAAATATCAGCCATACAAATATTATAATATGTGCGCCTACTTTTAATTGCGGGTGTTATTCTAACGCGTTTAACAAAAGGGTTGAAATATTTAATGAATTATTGTATCGAGATGTAAATAGATCGCAGTATGCATACCTTCTAGATAGTAATTACAACTTATCCTATAATTATACTATGTTTTTAAAAGAGTCTGGACGCATAAATATTTAAGATTTAAGTACAATTATGTTATCAATAAAGATTTAAGTACAATGATGTTATCAATCCTAGAAAGTTCCAATTTCTCATTAAAAGAGACCACAACAAAAGAGACAGATTTTTTAGACAAACAAAACCCTCCGTTTTTTTTTCCAGAAACGTTTATTTCACCGAACAAACAACGGACTCAAGACTGATCCCTGTGGTGTTCCTCGTTCCAGCTGGCGGGTTTCTGATTTCACCACTACTCCTTGCGCTAGTTGCAGTTCTACATATTGCCGTCTACCCGTTAAGAATGACTCAAACCATTTGCGCGATGATTCTGTTATGCCATAATACGCCATTTTCGACAGAAGCAGTGATGGATTCATACAGTCGAAAGCCCGAGAAAAGTCTAACAGAGTAACAATAGAACCTTTTCCTTCGTCCGATGCAGCTATTATATCATCTGTTACCTTGGCCAAGGCTGTAGCTGTACCGTGCTTGCTGCGGAATCCCGATTGTATCTGTGGCAGAATATTATGTTCGTCTAAATACTTTTTGAATTGCTTGCAAACCACTCTTTCTATAATTTTCGACAGTACTGGTAGAATGCTGACCGGTCGTAGATCCTTGTACTCGTCGATCTTATTTGATTTAGGAATCGGCCTTATCTTTGCTACCTTCCAATCATCCGGGAACGTACCTGCCTTAATTGACGAGTTTATAATGTGCGTTATTATTGCCAATGTTGAACTTAAAGTGAGGCGAATCATATCTATCGAAATATTGTCTTGCCCACTGGCCTTTGTTTCAATAGACTGTATTATTTTACTCACTTCGCTTTCTGTAGTCCAGACAATATCGAAAACATCACTGTTGAACCTACTATTCTCAAAACGTGCTTGGGTGCCATAGTTTGTTTCACCGTTTCCCGGTATATCTAGGAAAAAATTGTTTAGCTCGTCAGGATTATATAAGTGTTCCGGTATTTGCGGCTTTTCCTTATCTCCGGTCAATGCACAGTTTTTTAGTTGCATCCACATATGTTTGGGACGGTTCCTATTATTATTAATAAAGTAGGTACAGTAAGCTGCCTTTTCGCGTTCCAAAGCTCCATTGGTGTAGTTTCTTAAAGTCTTATAATATTCCTTATGGGCTTGTAAACCGGTTTTATGAGCTCTGTCCCATGCGCGATCGCGAAGGTGCATCATTAGTTTAATATTGTCCGTTACCCAGGGGTACGAACTATTTTTTATACATATACGTTTGACTGGCGCGTGCGCATCGAAGAAAGCGGCTAGGTCGCGTCAGGGAACATAGACCGTCGCGTCGGTGTGAGTCGGTCAGTTGCACATCTGCGCGATCAGGGGATCTATTGTTTCGTCCCGGGGTTTAACAATTTTAAGGGATAAATAGGCTTGCACAGATGCGTCCGTCTTCCACGGCGTGTCAAACGAGACTCCCTTTTATATAAAGCTCATTAAATGATATATTAATTCTAAGTCAAAAATTGCGAAATAAATCTTGTCCCATTTTTATGACATTGTCGATAGTACTGGTAACAAAGTACCATTTAGCACGTCCTAAAAAACGGACAGTGCCGACTTGTGCGGAGACAAGATTGTGACAGAAAACGGACATTGCCATACTTAGGGTATATACTTTTTTTTTCATTTATCGTCATTTTATAGGCTATTGTTGCGTTGGGGTTATTTATACATAAGTATAATATGTATACATTTTTTGTATAATAATTTCAGGTGGTTCCACCAACTGACTCAGAGGAGTGAGATAACAAAAAAGACGACGATGACGACATTTTACTAGAGACAGATTGTACATCTGCCTTGCCCCAATCTGACTCTTTTTCAGCCAGGTCACTTTCTACGAGGATGTCAAATATGATGGACAAATATAAATCGGTTCATTTACGAACACGCGTGCTTTTATTCTTATTGTCATGCTATTCAAGTTTAGTGCGCCTCATCGTGAATGGCACTATCTGTATTTAAATATAATTTCGAAGTCTAAATTACGAAATAAAAATTGTGGGAAATAGTTGTTCATAATATAATGACTCGACCTAAACACCTCTAGTACCCCATCTACAAAACTTAATTCCTCGCCATTAAACGCATAACTCGCTTCAGTATCCAAAATATTGCACGTCTTGAAATGTCCTACGGTTAAAACCTATTTCAAGTCGATGAAGAAGATGTTACAATCCCTGAGGCCTGTAAAATGTAATCTCTACAAAATTCAGGAGAGTAAATAGCTAATTTCGAATCTAGTCTTTCTTACGAAGCAAAGCATTTCTACTCGGGTACAAGAACATATAGCTGATGTCAAGCACCGCCAACTAAGTATGCGGTCTGGGAGCATGACATGGATAAGACTCTGGTTCTCGCCAAGGAGGAGCCATATATTCCCAGAATGTTGCGAGAGGCCATTGAGACTGAAAAATATCTAAACTTTTACAGGAACTACAGCTACTCTCTACCACCAGCTTAGGTTCCAGATAGTCCGGGTAGTAAGGAAACAAGCAAGACATAACAGAACTGTGAGACCATAGTGATAAATGGTGTGGTCATTTAAGTAAAGTAATATTACTTGCAATTATACGTAGCTTTAAAATGTATATTTTTTGTTTAATATATCTGTACGTGGGTCGTTTTACACATCAACACTAGAAGTAAATATAGTATTATTATGTTTCTCATAAGTATTTTCTTCTTGATATTCTAATTAAACATTTTTTCCAAACATTTACTAGTAGCCTAAGCAAATTAGAAAAATCTGCGGAAATAATTCGTGTAGTTTTGAAAATTGGTACAGGTATACCTTGTGATACCGGGTCGCCCGGCTGTAATTCCGGCAGTGCCCGTGCTCGTTGTGGATGGACAGCGCAGGAGACAAGCCCGTGTCGAGTCACGAGCAGATCAACCTCGTTCCTACTTCGTGACTGATCGCTCCGACAAGCGAATCAGACGAAACAGGCGCCATTTAATAAAACTTGAGAGCTAAACCCGGCACGGCTGATTTAACAACAGCACCAGCAACCGAAGTAATGGCCATTTCGGTGTCAAGCCGGATACCGGATTTCTGGGTGGACCAGCCCCGGATTTGGTCCATCCGGACAGAGGCAGTATTAACACCACAGCGTATAGGAGATGACTCTAAGTTCGATATGGTAGTCTCAAAACTTTACTTACTTAACAAAGGAAGTTATTTTGCGTCTGACGGACTTCCTCACTAACCTATCAGAGACGAATAAATATCAGGCCTTGAAGAGCAAGCTACTAACCAAATTAGAGGACTCAAAGAACAGACAGATTGAGAAAGTGCTGAGTGAAATGGATTTAGGGGACCAGAAACCCCCACACCTGTTAGTTAAGATGCGAAACCTAGCGAAGGGTAGTTTCCCAGACACCCTACGTATAATGTGGCAGAACCACCTACCCACAACAGTGCGGGCGGTATTAGTTGCTTCCAGAGAGTCAGACCTAGACACATTAGCTAACATAGCTGACGAGGTAGCAGAGGCAACCAAGACCCACGTTGCAGTGGTAGAGACACCACATAGCACGGCACGCAAGACTTCACCCAGTGGTTCCGGAGCAGGCGACACAGCTGTGATACTGGCAGAGATTGCCAAGTTAAGCGTTAGAATGATGGACCTGGAGCGGTCAAGGCCAAGGACTCGCAACTTCGGAAGGAGAAGCCGTGGAGGTCGTTCAGCATCCAGGCCAAGGAGCATTTCGCGCCATCACCGCAAGCCCAGAAAACCATTTGTTACTACCACTTCCGCTACGGGACCGCCGCACAGTGGGCTGAAATTCGGCTCTCATTGACATAGAAACCGAAGTTGTTATTTTTATGATTTTTTGATTGAAATAGGTTTTGCTAGTTTGGTTATGGAAACCTATGAATTTTAGACGATTTGGAATGAAAATTGTCGAGTTACGAATTTTTTTTCAAAAAAATGTATGGAGCAGGAACAAGAAATCATTATTACTCTTGAGTAGTAATGATTTTTGGATTGGTTTGTTTTGCGGTCCTTGAACCGCAAAACAAACCGTAATATCCTCGCAGGTGGTTATACTACGAATTATTTGTGATTTTTTGGCATACTACATATATCCGTCACGGGTGCGGTTTTTTTTTTTAAATCATTAATTGATTTTATGGAAAAAACACAAACCAAAGTCAACATATTACGATTTTTTTGATTGAAATGGGTTTTGCCCAGTATGTTTATGCTAAGTCATAATTTTTTTTTGAAAAAAAAATCATAACTCTACCATTTTCAACTCAAAACATCTGAAACTTATAACTTAGCATAAACATACTAGGCAAAACCCATTTCAATAAAAAAAAACCTTAAAATGTTGACTTTGGTTTTTGTGTTTTTTCCATAAAATCAATTAATGTTTTTTTTTTAAAACCGCACCCGTGACGGATATATGTAGTATGCCAAAAAATCACAAATAATTCGTAGTATAACCACCTGCGAGGATATTACGGTTTGTTTTGCGGTTCAAGGACCGCAAAACAAACCAATCCAAAAATCATTACTACTCAAGAGTAATAATGATTTCTTGTTCCTGCTCCATACATTTTTTTGAAAAAAAATTCGTAACTCGACAATTTTCATTCCAAATCGTCTAAAATTCATAGGTTACCATTACAATGCCCAGCAAAACCTATTTCAATCAAAAAATCATAAAAATAACAACTTCGGTTTCTATGTCAATGAGAGCCGAATTTCAGCCCACACTGCGCCGCCACCAAGTGTCGTCAACCTTGCGCATGGACCGAGAGGCAGCCGGGAAACTAGCGGGGATAGTACAGAGCGCAACAAGGACGGAGATTAGTACATCTACCACCAGTTTTTACATTGACATAACGCTCACGTGTACGTAATTTACTTTCTGTACATCTCGCTTGCACTAATATGCGAGTACGAGCGAGATGCATAGAAAGTAAGTTACGTAAACGTGAGAGTATATGTCAATGTCAAAACTGATGGTAGACGTACTGTACTATCACACCAAGCCGTCGTTTATGTGTAACAGACTTGAACAGTGGACTACGATTTTTGGTGGACACAGGTGCCGACATTTCACTACTACCAGTACATAACAAACATCGCGCGGGTGAGTGCTCTGATCTTAAACTGTTTGCAGCAAACGGCTCGGAGATTAGATTAGAACATACGGTGTAAAAGTGTTAACTTTAGATTTAAAATTACGTAGGCCATATCGATGGGAATTTGTCGTAGCCGATGTTAGACAGCCAATACTGGGAACCGATTTTCTGAGTTATCATAAATTAGTAGTAAATTTATCAGAACATAAATTGCACGACCTTGTGACATTTCTTAATATAACTGCACCCACCGTACGTAGCAATCAACCGACTATTAGCACGGTCAACGGTAATCACCCGTATCATGATTTGTTATTGCGGTTTCCTAGCATAACAAAACCACCGACATACAAGGAATTGCCCACGCATAGTCGTGTGCACCATATCGAAACGACTGGTTCACCAACATTTGCCCGTGCCAGACCGTTGCCACCCGACAGGTATAAAAAAGTCAAGGAGGAATTTCGTCGTATGCAGGAATTAGGCATTTGCAGGCCTAGCAAAAGTCAATGGGCCAGCCCTTTAACAGTAGTGGCTAAGAAAAACGGCGAAATTCGCCCTTGCGGGGATTACCGTGCCTTAAATGCACAGACAAAACCTGACAGATAGCCAATACCGAGATTGCATGATTTTATATTTATATTGGCAGGCAAAAAGATATTTTCCAAATTAGACATAAATAGGGCGTACCACTGCATCCCAGTAGCTAAGCAGGATGTTGAGAAAACCGCCATAATTACCCCTTTCGGGTTATTTGAATTTCCGGTTATGTCATTTGGTCTTCGTTGTGCTGCACAAACCTTCCAGCGGTTCATGAACAGTTCAGTCCTGGAAGGTCTCGACTTCTTGTTTAACTACTTAGATGACATTCTTATCGCGAGCGATAATGAGGCGCAGCATAGGGATCATCTTAGACTGGTTTTCGAGCGTTTCGACAAATACGGCATAACGATCAATTTAGCCAAGTGTAGTTTTGGGCAATCGAAACTAGAGTTCCTAGGACATGAAGTAACTACCACAGGCTTAATAGGCCATTGGAAGAGAAAGTACAGGCTATAGCCGACTACCCAAAACCACAAAACGTAGAACAATTACGTAGGTTTTTGGGGATGCTTAACTTTTATCGCTCTCACGTCCCTGGAGCAGCGAGAATGCAAGCTAAACTCGACCAAGATTTAGTCAACACAAAAAAGCAGAATCAGAATCAGAATCAGAATGCTTTATTTGTAAAACATATAAAGCAAGCACACAGCAAAGGTATACATGGGTCTTAGGTATATACATTTGAGCGCTATGTTTTGCCGGTTGGCAACTTGGCATACAAAATAAATGTCAAAGAGAACTAAAATCTAATTTAATATTGCAAATGTTATAACTTATAAAATAAATAAATTACAGTTAAAATTAGTATTAAGTACATTACATTTAAAATTAAAATCCAATAAAGTATAATTCAAATACAATTATAATTCAAATAAAATTAAAATATTTATATCATTAGTCATGGTTATAATTAATGTTTATGTCATAGTCATCTAGATATTCTTTTATGGAGTAATATGCTTTATTTACTAGAAATTTGAAAAGTTCTTTTTTGAATATATGTACGTCCTGTAGTTTCCGTATGCTTTCTGGTTCCATTCCGAATATACTTTTTGAAAGAAGAGCTGTTTTATACAGTTTATTTTTTATGTTGTCAATTTTACGTGCACTGTTAAATTTTGTGTATTGACTGACCTATATTACTTTTCACATACAATGCTGTTTCGTATATATAAAGGGATGGAAGAGTTAATATTCTTAATTCAGTAAATAAAGCTTTACATGAATCAGTTATGTTTAAACCACATACGGATCGTATACATTTTTTTTGGCTTTTAAATACTAAATCTCTGTCTGTTGAGTTCCCCCAGAAAATTATTCCGTATCTTAAAGTTGACGTGACGTAAGCGTGATAGAAAGTTATGACAGCGGATTGGTTAACTACTTTCCTAAGATGATGGAGCGCATATGAAAATGTACTAAGTTTCTTACATATATGGTCAATTTGATATTTCCATGTTAATTGATTATCTAAGCTTAATCCTAAAAATTTTGTAACGTCAGTTTCATCAATTATATGTCCGTTATAATATGATACATTTAAATCCGTCACTCTGTCTACTCTTTGCTCAAAGTGCATTATTTTGGTTTTGTCTAAATTAATACGAAGGTTGTTACTGTTCAGCCATTCAATAAGCGATTTTAAGGAATTGTTTATTTTTGTCTCGTAAGTCTGTAAGTCTTCTCCTGTGAATATGACGGTGCTATCATCAGCAAAGAGAATCATGGGTTCCTCGATAGCTAATGGGAAATCATTTATATAAATGAGAAATAAGAGTGGTCCTAAAACGCTGCCTTGCGGGACGCCTGCTTTCATTTCTCTGAGATCGGATAAAGCCGTTACTTGATTTTTGGTCTTGACGCATATATGGTCCAGTTGAGTGTATTGCTTTCTCCCAGTTAGGTAGGATTCAATTAAACTAAAAACATTTCCCCGGATTCCATATCTGTATAGCTTAGTCAATAGTATATTTTATGGTCAACGATATCGAAAGCTTTGGTCATATCCGTATAAAGAGCGGTTACAGGTACCTTATTATCTATGTTAGTCATAATAATATTCAGTAAGTCATAGATTGCCATATTTATTGATTTTTGTTTTCGGAAACTCTTTTGTTCATGTGAAAATAAATTATTGGTCTCAAAATAGTTGTTAATGTTATTATATATAAATTTTTCGATCACTTTTGAAAAAACCGGTAAAAGGGCTATTGGTCTGTAATTAGTAATTGATGTTTTTTCGCCCTTTTTATATAGTGGTCGCAGGATAGCTACCTTAAGTTTATCAGGAAACCTGCCATATTCTATACACATATTTACTATGTGGCTTATTGGTGATGAAATTATATTCGCAACTTGTTTTATCATCATTGTGTTTATGCCATCATAACCGGTACTTTTTGAGTTTTTTAAAAAGTTGATTATTAGTCTGATATCATCAAGAGTAGACGGTTTCATGAACATAGAATTGGATGAGTTGTATGTCATAGTTGTCCTAGGATTACTTAAATTAATATTCGAATTATTGTCATTGTTAGTGGAATTAGTATATGTCTTGTTTGATTGGTCTAGTTCGCAGATATCGGTGAAGTAGTCATTATATTTTTGGGCAATTTGGTTAGGTTCTTTAATGGATACGTTGTCAATGATTATTTCTTAGATATTGTCTCTAACGCGATTATTTTTTGCTGATTGTATGATGTTCCAGGTGGCTTTCGATTTATTTGACGCATTTTGTATATAAAAATCGTTTTGTATTTTTTGTGTTGATAATATAATTTTTTTAAATCGTTGAGAGTAGGGGAGAGCAGGTAGGATTCGTACACTTTTTACTCTGAGCTTTATAAAAAAATTACTATTAGCTATTACAAATTGATTTTGATACCGCTATATTACCCATATATCTGGCTTTAAAACTGTGAAGTGTAGTTTTCATATAAAGTAGCATGGAGAAGCTACGAAGTTTTTTCTAAAAAATGAGAAACGTACGAAAGCACCCCATGCATGGGGTAGCTTCGTACATAGCGTGGGACACTTTCGTATATAGTGGGGAATTGTATTACCACTCGCCGAGATGATTCCTCCAAATGTAACAAGTTCACCCCTCTCAGCCGAAAAAAGTTGGCCTATTTGTTATTGTTTTTTTTTCAGCTAGCACCTTAGGCGTATTCATCACCGTTGGTATACCCGACTCATCAAAATTGAATATTCGGTCAGCAGTTAATTTATATTTCTTGAGTACATTTTCAAGGTTTTCGAAGAAATCATTTACGGCAGTCCTGTTACAGGCGAAAGACCTTGCTGCACTCATACTGCACGAAAGTACCCCAACCCAAAAAAACAACAACAAAAATTTGAATAAAAATTACCGTTGTAGTTAGGTTAATGGTTATTACCATTTAAATATTAAACCAAGATTCTAAGGCACAAAATATAATAAAGTACTTGTATAATTTGAGAATTATTTATACCCGCCAAGCGTGCTCGAAAATGAATACAAATAATACTTACGCAGAGCGAAAACACGTATCGACTTGCTCCATCGAAACCGGCGGCCGCACTGTCTCCCCGCTCCGCAGGTACCCGGCGCGTATAAACGGGAATACGCACACAAACACGAACACAGCTATTGTATTGGATAGCCTAGATATCTCCACTGTACGAATGCTCCTTGTGTACGAATCCTACCTGCTTTCCCCTACACTTTCAGATCGCTTTTGTTACTATGGTTTGGCGCCAGTCTACATTCCCATAACATAGCTCTTTTTCTTTTACAACACTTTCTTATGCCTTTGGTCACCCACTTTGGCCTATTTAATGCTGATACCTTAAGTCTAATAAATGGGAAGCACAAGTTATAAAATAGTCCGAATTGGTTGCTAAAACAATTAAATACCTCGTTGGGGTAATTTGATTTGTATACATCATTAAAGCTCAGTTCATTAATACAGTTTGTAAATTTTTGAATATTACAATAACTAAAGTCTCTTTTTAGAACGAACCAGTGAGATAGTGTGCACGTGGGTTTTACAGGACACTTAAGAACCTGGGCAGAGTGGTCAGAAATCGCAAGATCGATGACGTCAGATTTCCCACCTCGAATATTATGGATAATATTATGATGCAGGTGTTGCTCTGTAACCGTGTCGGTGTAGATATTCCAAACTTAAGATTAAAACTAGATATAAGGTTATTAAATTCAATACTTTGTCTTGTTCTTTTCATCATGTCTATGTTAAAATCTCCGCAGAGTATTACATTTTTACGGCTATGGTTTAATGTACACAGTAGGTCATTTAATTTATTGAAAAAAATATTAAAGGCCGCAATATCATATTTTGGAACGCGATATATACTGTTAACAACTGTATAATTACGTGATTATTTAATGTTGTAACGCGAACTTTCCCAAATATATCAATAAACTATGTTTAGTTCTCATGGAGCCTACTAGATGGCGCTAGTAGTCCTCGATTTCGACGTAAACATTAGCGATATTTTATCTTTCCCGTAGTTTTAAAAATCCAAAACCTTGCGTAACTTGTGTTATGTGTTGCCTAGATTTTTATGTAAACATAACGAATGTGCAAACTAAGATTAATGTAAATTGGATAGCTTCCAGTTCCTAGGCAACTTTTAGTTCCTTACGCCTCACAAGATGGCTCTACTAGTACCCAATGTTTTGTTCTTAAACCCAATGTTCCTGGATCCTTAAAATTATGACTTCAAGCATTTCATAACACTTGTATTTTTAGTAAAACGTAGCAAATGTGTAGATTTAGATTAACGTAATCTTGAACACTCATACATATATAGTTCATCTATATGCACAGAGATTGTTAGTAGGCCTATCATAACTCGTTTCTGAAACCTGTAAAAAAACAGAACATCATGTAACATGTTCCTAAAATATATCGAATGTATCTAAATAGTTTAACATACATAAAAACAACGCGCATGTTCGTACAAATTAACTGTTTACCAATTTGTCACTAGATGTCACTGTACAGCGCGCATACTAACCCTACATGGCGGTGTTAAGATTTTTCCTAGAATAAGGACCCGATGCACCGAATATTGTAAATGTTGAGAATTAGCTAGGCGATAGATTTGTACGGCCTGTGTACCCCCTGGGACCTTGTCGGACTATCTTATCAGAAATTAGGAGTTTTCCCGGTTCCCCTTGCGCACGACAGCTGTACGTCTTGGACGCTGCTCGGCCGTAGGAGATTCGTTAGATTAGTCAATTGTATATATATCTGTATAGTATTAGCGCCGACTGTTGAAAATTAATATACGGCTATCTGCCATCACTCCGTGTTTCTCTTCGCTTCATCCCGCACGCCCCACCTCTCGGAGAAAACTCCCCTACATCTGGCGCACAACGTGAGGGCCGTGCCGTGACGTCGCAACAAGTTTATGCCTGTCGAAACACGTCGAAGAGCGAAATTGTTGCAGGAAAGAGATAGCATGGCGGTCAGTATGACAGACAGCCAGTTCCAGCAGCTGTTAGGAGCGATTACCAGTGCTGCACGACCTGCTCCGTCTCCGGTGAAACATAGTTCCTTCGCGAAGGCCACTTTCTCCTACGACGGCAAACGGGATCCAGCCTGCGTGCAAACTTTCCTGACGGCGGCTACGTGTTTCAAACGCGTCGGGAACATTAACGACAGCGACGCACTGCAGAGTTTACCTCTAATACTAAAAGATACTGCAGCCGTTTGGTGGAACGGCATAAGTGAGTCGGTAAAGACCTGGAACGACTTTGACAGCAGATTGCGTAGGGCGTTTGCACCAAAGAAACCCGCGCATATGCTGTACAGGGAGATTGTCCTAAACGATCAGGGTCCTCGGGAGCTTACTGAGACCTTTGTCGCCAAGCAGAGAGACTTACTTGCTCAGATGCCGGAGCCGCAACTCCTGGAGACACAGCAACTCGACTTGGTGTACGGGACCCTACACAGAAAGATAAAGGAGAAGGTACCTAGGGAATCTGTCCTGAGCTTCGATGCCCTCCTAGAAGCAGCACAATCGGTCGAGATGCTGTTGGATGACGAACCCCCTCTACAGCCACCGCTACCAGCAAAGAAGGAGCGTATCAGGTGTAACTACTGCCGAGTGGTGGGTCACACTGAAGATGTGTGCCGAAAGAAAGCGAGAGAAGCTGCAACCCGAGATGCGGTGAAAGTTGAAGCGCTGCCACCAGCCACAGCTAGTACCTCCGCAGCAACGGCGACGCAGGCACCATCTCCGTCACAGCCCATCTTCGCGTGCTACGGGTGTGGTACGCCAGGCGTAGTCAGGAGCAAATGCCCGAAGTGTGCGGCAGCTAAAGGTTCGACTAAGGTGGAACGCGTCGATTTCTGTGCCACTGGGATCGCTGAAGACTTCTCCATGGATATCCGGAGGAGACCCATAATTGGAATCGGGATAGACGCAATGTCAGGGACAGCTTACGTAGACACGTGTGCCAAGAGTAACGTGGCATCGTATGAGTTGTACACCTGCCTAAAGAGGCGTGGTTACAGAATCAGCGTGGAGTCTGCGAGGGTAAAGCTAGCTGACGGCGATGAGAGATTGCAGGAAGTCCTGAACCTAAAATGCGTGGTAAACGTGTGCGACCGCGCAGTCCCCACCAAATTCATTGTGTTCCCTGGCAAACGGGACACGAGAACCCTCTTGGGAGTACCCTTCCTCCAAGATGCCGGCATCATCGTGAATGTGCCACAGATGACGTGGCACTTCATCGACAACCCCACGAAAATATATGAGTTGGGAGAAGAAGATGACAGGGAACAATCATCGACTTACGTGTCACAACCTGGTCTGAGTTACGGCATAGCGGCATCAGCAGTGACGACGAGCGCGTCTGTGCCGAAATATAGATCAGCGCTACAACGAGCCCTACCATTCGACGCCGAACTACCTTCGGAGTCTGCTGCAGTCCCATACAGGCTGATCCCATTGGCAATTGATGACCTGCCGGTGGTATCTCATACGCGCAAGAGAGCGAAACCACTAGACACTCTAGACTTAGTGGCCCCCCTATTTGACGGCTACTCACCGAGGTTTGTGGACGATATGTACAAAGACGCACAAAAGGCTCTCACCACGACGGAGATCGAGTTATCCCCACACTCACGGGAGTTGTTCCCGGAACCCAGCCGTACTTTGTAAAGCATGGGTGCCTCCCAAAGTTTCACCCGGTAACAGACTATAAATACGTGCAGTCTTACCGAAGAGGGGGAGGGTTCCCCTAAAGACTACCCCTGAACCAGCAGTCACGAGTGGACGTCCACCCAACGGCCTCAACGCAACGAAGACTTTCCTGTCACCGCGCCGGGTCGTCTGCAGTTCCAGAGGGGGAGACTGTAACGCGAACTTTCCCAAATATATCAATAAACTATGTTTAGTTCTCATGGAGCCTACTAGATGGCGCTAGTAGTCCTCGATTTCGACGTAAACATTAGCGATATTTTATCTTTCCCGTAGTTTTAAAAATCCAAAACCTTGCGTAACTTGTGTTATGTGTTGCCTAGATTTTTATGTAAACATAACGAATGTGCAAACTAAGATTAATGTAAATTGGATAGCTTCCAGTTCCTAGGCAACTTTTAGTTCCTTACGCCTCACAAGATGGCTCTACTAGTACCCAATGTTTTGTTCTTAAACCCAATGTTCCTGGATCCTTAAAATTATGACTTCAAGCATTTCATAACACTTGTATTTTTAGTAAAACGTAGCAAATGTGTAGATTTAGATTAACGTAATCTTGAACACTCATACATATATAGTTCATCTATATGCACAGAGATTGTTAGTAGGCCTATCATAACTCGTTTCTGAAACCTGTAAAAAAACAGAACATCATGTAACATGTTCCTAAAATATATCGAATGTATCTAAATAGTTTAACATACATAAAAACAACGCGCATGTTCGTACAAATTAACTGTTTACCAATTTGTCACTAGATGTCACTGTACAGCGCGCATACTAACCCTACATGGCGGTGTTAAGATTTTTCCTAGAATAAGGACCCGATGCACCGAATATTGTAAATGTTGAGAATTAGCTAGGCGATAGATTTGTACGGCCTGTGTACCCCCTGGGACCTTGTCGGACTATCTTATCAGAAATTAGGAGTTTTCCCGGTTCCCCTTGCGCACGACAGCTGTACGTCTTGGACGCTGCTCGGCCGTAAGAGATTCGTTAGATTAGTCAATTGTATATATATCTGTATAGTATTAGCGCCGACTGTTGAAAATTAATATACGGCTATCTGCCATCACTCCGTGTTTCTCTTCGCTTCATCCCGCACGCCCCACCTCTCGGAGAAAACTCCCCTACTAATAATTAATTAATATAATTATTTTGTAAGGCTACATCCCTAATTTTTAGGGTTCCGTACCCAAAGGGTAAAACGGGACCCTATTACTAAGACTCCGCTGTCCGTCCGTCCGTCCGTCCGTCTGTCACCAGACTGTATCTCACGAACCGTGATAGACAGTTGAAATTTTCACAGATGATGTATTTCTGTTGCCGCTATAACAACAAATACTAAAAACAGAATAAAATAAAGATTTAAGTGGGGCTCCCAAACAACAAACGTGATTTTTGACCGAAGTTAAGCAACGTCGGGCGGGGTCAGTACTTGGATGGGTGACCGTTTTTTTTTTTGCCGATTTTTGCATTATGGTACGGAACCCTTCGTGCGCGAGTCCGACTCGCACTTGCCGGTTTTTCTTATTTGCATGGCTATGAAGTAGCTACTTCTAGAAGACTTTTCCATGAAATAGCTACTAAGCGACACGGAAATTGAAGATTGTTGAAAATATTATACCAATAGTATTTGTAGATGACCATCTTTATTAATATTAACTATAGCTACTGTACGGTACCTACTGTATGCTATTTAAGCTTCAAATTATTTTCACTCTTGAATATGTGCACGGCTCCGAAAGGTTTATGAATCAATATGAGACTTTGCTGTGTACCAGTTTAGATTAAAATGTTTATTTGGAAACCACTGGTTGATATCTCACTTAAAGCCGAACTTCCGGCTGGCGCCATTTCTGATTGTTGACAGTTCTTATTGGCGCCAATAATGGAAGTTCACTTTTAACAGTCTATAATATTATTAAGCGACCATTTATAAATCAAATTGTCAAATAATATACTTCTTTCAATATCTGTTGAAAATTGTTCATGATTAAAATGTTGCGACTAGTGATGAACTTCCGGTTGGCGCCCTTTCTGACAGTTGATTGTCAATATAAAAACCCGCCATTGCGCCAACCAGGGCAGTTCATCACTAGTGGTCGAAGAGTGATAATCTATGTGATAATCGAGTTAAAGTGAAATTGTCTTGAATTAAAGGTGTTGTAAAAAGGTTTGCCAAATATAAGAGTAAGTGTTAATTCCATTTCTTTTATTCAAATTACTATACCATTACCTTCCATCCCAACTTAATTAATGTGAGGGAGCCTAATGTCTAAAAGCATAGTTACAATCAAATTTACAGTATTTCATGATTAAGGCTCCTCTCCCATGATTAAGACTGTAATAGTGGCACTATCAATCGAACAGAACAGTATTTCAAGTAAAGTGTAAGCATAGTCTAATAAAACGGGTGTCATTCTGAATCCCTAACAACGTTTGTCCTAAAGTCACTTGCCCTAACTGGTTTGTCCTAATGGGCACATGCCCTAACGATCAATTGTCATAACGATTATTTTCCATAATGTAATGGTTAGCCTAAGACTCATTTGCCCTAAGCATTTGTACCATAACTATCAAGATCCCTAATGTTTTTTACCATATTCTTCGAAATCCCTAACAATGTTTGGCATAAAATAACATGTTCTAACTGTTTTGACCTAATGGCTATTACCCTAATGATCAATCGTCATAACAGTTACTTTTCCTATTGATCAATTATCATAACAATTACTTTCCATAATGAATGGTAACGAACTGTTGCCACAAAAGTGGGTTAGGTTAGGTTAGAACCGTGACCCTCGCAAAATCGAACTGCTGCCACAAAAGTGGGTTAGGTTAGGTTAGAACTGCGACCATTGTAAAAACGAAATGTTGCCACAAAAGTGGGTTAGGTTAGGTTAGAACTGTGATCCTCGCAAAAACGAACTGCTGTCACAAAAGTGGGTTAGGTTAGGTTAGAACTGCGACCATTGTAAAAACGAAACGCAATAGGGAAATCAAAATTAGGGCATACGAGTGTTAGGTCAAGCAACGATAGGCTAAGTGAAATTAGGTAACATGATGGTTAGGATATATAATTTTTAGGCCTAACTATAATTAGGCAAAAAAATAATTATGCTACATAACATTAGGATAAATACTCAATATGGAAAGTGTCATTAGGGAAAAAGATATTAGGCCAAAAAAAAATCGCCCATTCGATAATAGGGAAACCAAAATTAGGGAATACGCGCGTTAGGACATCTGATCATTATGACAAACAATATTAGGGAATGCAAAGATAGGAGAAAAGATTTTAGGGATTCAGATATAGATCCTAATAAAACATGGTCTTCCATTCCCAGAGTGACACGGGGCTACGTCACAACAACATGGCCGCTATATATAGCGCTATCGCATATTATCATATAGCGCTGTCGCATGATGACGTAAGCCCGTGTCAGTTAGGTGACCTAGAAAAGACGGGAATGGAGTACCAGGCGGAGTATATTATTATACCATGAGTGTAAGTACGTTTACTACTTATTTGCCTAAATCTCGATTGAGAGAGCTATAGTGTTTAACATCTCAGAAGTGGGTATGAACAGTTTTTTTTTTTTGTTGTTTAAATTACCTTACGAAGTCACAGTCCATGATGATATTCCACGTTGAGATATTGAATGCAGTAATATGAAGATAAAATAATGCAAAACACGCGTGGCATAGATTTATTATTCAAAGAACAAAGTGGCATTTTTTTTACTTACAAACTAACAGTAATGTATAGTTTTAATTAAGTATTATTTCTTCCAACCTGCTATGTGCTTATCCAATGAGAGGCTCATGTTACAAGGTTTATTTTCTTTTTAATAAAAAAAAAAGGCCGGTCAGTTGACAACACATCGATACAGTAATAGTTCATACTTAAGTACTAATAATACGTTAGCATTCCTTTAAATTGTTTAAAATTAAAAACGTGTTTTAATATTCTACTTAAGCTACATCAAAGCTACGTTAAACACATAAAGTTTTTAGTTATTACCACTAGCTACTTTTCGGGGCTGAAGTATAATCCCCTTTTATTTACAAAGAATAAATTGTGCGCAAATGCATGCTCAATTCCAGAGGAACCTGACCAATACGTAAATGTCTACTCCCCTTCACGTCCCACCAACGAGCGGCGGTCGTGAAGTCAAAGGAGGCGGCCGACGTCTCGCAGACCATCCCGACAACTGACTCCGTCACGTAGCCGGCTGACCAATTGGCCGCACGACCACACAGGCCGTCGTTCGCGCAGCCGCTTAAGCCGTTGGCCACGCAGCCAAGCACGCCGCGGCTCGCGCAGCGAAGTGAGCCGTCGCTTGCGCAGCCGAGCGAGCCGTCGCTCGCGCAGCCGAGCGAGCCATCGCTCGCGAAGCCGAGCGAGCCGTCGCTCGCGCAGCCGAGTGAGCCGTCGCCCGCCCAGCCGAGCGAGCCGTCGCCAGCCGAACGAGCCGTCGCTGGCGCAGCCGAGCGAGCCGTCGCCCGCCCAGCCGAACGAGTCGTCGCTCGCGCAGCCGAGCGAGCCGTCGCTCGCGCAGACGAGCGAGCCGTCGCTCGCGCAGCCGAGCGAGCCGTCGCTCGCGCAGACGAGCGAGCCGTCGCTCGCGCAGCCGAGCGAGCCGTTGCCCGCCCAGCCGAGCGAGCCGTCGCCCGTGTAGCCGAGCGAGCCGTCGCTTGCGCAGCCGAGCGAGCCGTCGCTTGCGCAGCCGAGCGAGCCGTCGCTTGCGCAGCCGAGCGAGCCGTCGCTTGCGCAGCCGAGCGAGCCGTCGCTCGCGCAGCCCAGCGAGCCGTCGCTCGCACAGCCGAGCGAGCCTTCACTCACACAGCCTAGCGAGCCGTCGCTTGCGTAGCCGAGCGAGTCGTCGCTCACGCAGCCGAGCGAGCCGCCGGTCCCGCAGCCGAGCGAGCCCTCGCTCGCGCTCCTAGCGAGCCGTCGCTCGCGCAGCCTAGCGAGCCGTCGCTCGCGCAGCCGAGGAGCCGTCGCTCGCGCAGCCGAGCGAGCCGTCGCTCGTGCAGCCGAGCTAGCTGCTGCTCGTGCAGCCAAGTAGGCCGCCATTCGCGCAGCAGAGTGAGCCAGCGGAGTGGGCTCAACCTGCAGCCGGTAAACCAGCCGAGTCACTCTTCGCGAGCAAGTCACCTGATTAAACATGTGAGTCAACCTCTTCTTATTCAGATAATAATAATTTAAAACTCTTACTTGATGCACTAGAAACGTTTGGACGTAATGATTCGTTAGATAAGGTAGGAAACTTGCAAAACGCGGTCCCTGAATTATTAAGATTTTTGTATAAATTGTTATGTTACTATCATTAGTAAGTATATAAAGGGTCTCATAGTAACTAAATGATAAACAGAACTGAGTAGGATAAAAAGGGTTAATGAAACTGTCTTATTGTTCAAAAATAGTAATTGTGATCAATATAATGGTACTTATCTCTTTGTTTACTTCTAGAAATGTAAGTGTTATTTTTAAAAGAATAAATTACTTTAACTCAAAAGGCATATTGAGTAACGAATTTATGCATTAGCAGATAAGTTAGTGAATAACTATTTATTTTAATTTAATTAATATTAGTCCTCAAATAATAATGTTTTATTATTAGCATAAATATTTATTATTCAATAGGAAAGTCAAGTGTTAATAAAACTACTAAGTTTATATGACAGATACTCATTATTTATTGGCAACAAAATATGAATCATTCAATAAATAAGGTCTCGTATAGATTTAAAATCGCATTTTTAATATCAATAAAAAAGTATTCAAAACACAACAATAATCATAAAATGATAATACTACTTATTGACTCTAAATTACATTTACATAATAAATTTATTTAATTTAAATAATGAATTTATTTTATTTTATTTAAATTGTACAAATAATGAAATATAAATAATCAGATTAAGGTACTTAACTCTGTCCGTGGCGCTGGTAGCACTACAACTGACTGCTCGTTGGCGAGCAGCCACGTTTTATACCTGGTTCAGGTAAGTTACCTGTTCGACCAGTTTTCTTCGCCTACCGACATTATTATAGTATTTTAAATATTTGAGTGAAATGTACCTTAAAATGTTACAATAATTAGATTTAATAATGACAAATCCAACACGGCCATACTGACTAGTACTTCGATCTCGAAGTACATAACTTATAAAAATAATCCAAGCTATAATAATATATTGCACATGTACATATTTTATTTTAATACACATCTTAAGTCTACATTTTACACATTATATTGTTCTAGATTATATAATTCTTATGTGAAGTATAACATATAATCAACCGTTCAACAAGTAGCCAAAAGCCCTGACATGTATGCCCCAACACCTGCTGCTCGTGAAGACAGGCAAACATCAGACTAGTGACCGACCAGCAGTATACATATAATTAACAATCATATTAGTAGCCAAAAGCCCTGACATGTATGCCCCAACACCTGCTGCTCGTGAAGTCAGGCAAACATCAGACTAGTGACCGACCAGCAGTACAGGTACATTTTATCAACAGTTATATCAGTAGCTATATGTCCTGACATGAATGCTCCATCACCTGCTGCACGTGAAGCCAAGCAAACATCAGACATATAACCGACCAGCAGAATAACATTAGTCTCGTTTTAAATTTCATATAACATCACAACATTACATGATAATAATCAGTTTATTGTATTAATTATACCAACATAAACAATTTACACATATCCAACACGGCTAAGCTAGATATAAAGCATTCTACAAAAATATTGCTATCACATGTAGTTAATTATTGCATTATTTAATTTTAAAATAAATTGATTAAATCAAATCAAGATTATCAATCATAGGCGTCAAACAATAGAGCTTATATTTTTAGTGGAATGCTTTAAAATAATATTATGTACGAACTATTACTATTACGAAGAATCGTCTATGGAGGAGTTTTGATCAATCCATTCACCAGGCCAATATCGCAGTTTTTCTTTTGCTACAGTAATTTTTCGTAAATTTCCTGTACCATGCAAAACAAATCGATCATGATCCAGAATTTGAACTATGCGATATGGACCTTTAAATTTAGGGCTTAATTTATCATTTCGTCTATGTTGTTGGTTAACATAAACCATATCACCGATATTATACACTTTGTTATTGCGCCTTACTGAATCAAAACGCTCCTTAGACTTTTGTGCTAATAAACATAGTCGTTGATATGCAAGTTGCCTATCTGCTTGTAAGTCAGTATTAGACGTATTTATATTGTCTCCTAAGACTTCAATTAATCGAGCCTGTATGCAAGGGATATTTACTCTACGACCAATCAATAAATATTCTGGAGTAAATCCGGTGGATTTCTGGACACTGGTGTTTAAAGATTGCTGAACCTTCCACAAAGAGCTCGGCCAGTCTGACCTATCATCACAAGAGGTTCTTAACATATTAACTATAGTTGAAACGTAACGCTCTACTTGGCCGTTACCCCTTGGCGTACCTGTTGCAATCATATGATGATCTATATGTAGTTCCTCAAACAGTAATTTAACTATATTAGCACTAAAATTAGTTGCTTGATCCGTAATTACTAACTGCGGCGCAAACAAAGTCAGTATCTCACGGATAGCAAATATAAATTCATTAGAATTTAGAGTTTTAAGAGGTTTTAATATGCAAAATTTAGTAAAACCATCAATCAGAATTAAGATGTATTTAAAGCCATCATTTGAGACTGAAAAAGGACCAGTACAGTCTAAATGGATAGTTTGAAATGGCACTGGTGTTTTAATAATCGGATGCAAATATCCTTGCTTAGGGCCGGAAAAGCTCTTACGTTCTATACACACTAAACAATGAGAGAGATATTTTTTTACATAAGCTGCCATTCCTGGAAACCAGAAATTCTCACGTAGTTTAGAAATGACTTTCTCGAAACCGAGGTGACAATTTTGATCATGATAGAGTTGTAAGGTACTAAATCTACTCCCTTTAGGTAAATATAATTTTGGGTCATGGTCTGGATGTGTCTTATAATGTAATAAATTATTTATGGTCACATATTGATTTGAATCTAATTCTCCCTGATGAAGTTGTTCAACAAGAGATTGCGTCTGTGGGTCGTTTTGCTGTGCTATTTCCAACCATGATCGAGCTTCGTTATTGTGGCTTTCATTTATAAAATGTATGTTATGTTCAGAGGGTGATGGAGACTCAACAGGATTGCGGCTTAAGAAATCAACATGTGAAATGTACTTGCCCTTTTTATATATAACCTCAAAACGAAAGTCTTGCAGAAAAGTCCACCGTCGTGCAACACGCGATGACAAGTCTTTTTTATTAACTGTAGATTTTATGGCATTGCAATCAGTTATAATTTTGAATTCAATACCCAGTAAGTAAACACGAAAATGTTTTAGAGCATTGTAAATGGCCAGAGTTTCTAAATCATATGAACTGTATTTAGATTCAGCCGGGGTCGTCCTTTTACTATAATATGCAACTACTCTGTTTACGTTATTATGTTTTTGAAGCAAAATAGCGCCATAGCCTAAGGCACTAGCATCAGTATGGACCTTTGTTGATAATGTCGGGTCATAAATGGCTAATAATGGTTTAGTCACTAACCGATCTATAATGTAATTACGAGCCGCATCCTGTTCGGGTCCCCATTCCCATTTTTGATTATTTTTTAACAATTTTGTTATACACGCTGTACGACAGGCAAACTCAGGTATAAATTTTCGAAAATAGCTAGCTAGACCCATTAATTGCCGCACTTGTTTAATGTTACTTGGAACAGGGGAATTAATTAACGCCAAAACCTTCGAGTCGCTAGGTCTAACTCCCTCACTCGAAATATGTCTACCTAGGTACTGAATACTTTCAGTGAAAAACTGACACTTTTCAGGGTTAATCATAAATCCGGCTTTGCTTAATGCCTCAAGGGTTTGCTCCAAATATGACAGTCCTTCTTCAATTGATGAACATGGAATTAACAAGTCATCTAAATAAACCAGTAAGAATTTCAGGTGATGGACAGCTTTATTTATTGCTCTCTGAAACACCGACGGGCCATTACAGATGCCAAATGGCATTTTTAAAAATTCAAAATGGCCATCAGGCGTAACAAAAGCTGTGTATTTAATAGAGTCCTGCGCTACCGGTATTTGGTAAAAGCCATTCTTCATATCTATTGATATATAAAACCTGGCCTTTCCTAATTTGTCGATTTGATCCTCGATGAGAGGGAGAGGGTATCTGTCCTTTTCGATATTTTTGTTTAAAGCCCTGTAATCAACACACATTCGGTCGCTTCCGTCCTTTTTCTTAACAAGAAGAACGGGGCTTGCAAATTGGGACTCACTTTCTCTAATAATATTTTTGCTTAATAAATCTTGAATTATCTCATTTACCTTCTCTCTCTCAATCAGGGCCAAACGATACGGGCGATAGTTAACAATTTCCTCCTTTTTGAGCCTGATTCCTAATTCTCCAGTCCTAACTGTGCTTAGTGATTCGTTTGTAGGGATTACCGATGAATACTTTTGGAAAATATTTATAAGTTTATTTTGTAAATTTTGGTCTAAATGCTCAATAGCGGGCTTAATTTGGGACATGACGTAGTCACTGGGATATGAAGCAATATGGTTGATTACTTTATCAAGTGTTGGTTGTTTACGCTTTAATGTGCAACCAGAAGAATCAGCAACTATAGTCACGTCATGATTTTCAACCATATTCCTTCCTATAAGCAAGTCACAATCGAGATCCGTATCCTTAACTACGTAAATTTGTAGTTCTAAACAAACATCTGAAAATCTTACGGGGACTACAATAGTAGCAAAAATATGCAGTTTGCCATTTCCTACGCCATTGAGGTAAAACGAACATGGTGACAAGGGACAGCTAAATCGCTTTGCTACAGATTCTTTTATAATACTGTTAGCAGATCCTGTATCAATAAGACAATCGAGAGATGTGTCATATATATCTACTTTAGTGAGTCATAAATTAGCTTTAGACTTTTCACTTTGAGAGCTCGAATTTGTCAGAGCAGTAAGATTTTGCGCCTTGCGATCTTTATACCAACAATTCAATTCCTCGTGACCAATTTTTTTACAAATAGTACATTGTTTCTTGGTAGAGGAATTCGCAACTGAACTAGTATCAACCGATTCTGATTTGACATCCTTTTTTAAATCAGACTGCAATTTGTAGCACTGCGATCTAAGATGCCCTGATTTACCACAAAAGAAACACTTTTTTCTATCTTGAGGTTTGTCATGCTGTTTGGGGTGCTTGGGGCTCGAAGAAGCATCGTCTACTTTGTCAAGGCCGGTTTGTTCAAATGGTCGTTTCTTAGACTTAGCATAGGTCGTAAAAAGAGTCATTAACTCGGCGGTTGTCTTTACATTACTGTTAAAGGATGCCATTTTGACATTTACATCGCGTATACTACCACAAACTAGCTCGATTAACTGCGGTTCTGTAAAACTGACTTTAGTGTTTCGAAGAAGTCTAAGTTTTTCTCTTGCATATTCAAAATATGAGTCAGCAGAATCAGAGTTGTAAAAAACAGCTTTGCTTAGTTTTTCAGACAGGTTTTTCTTAGGTGGGTACAAGTCTATTATTTCGGAGCAAAAGGTTTCCCATGTCCTACCCTCCTCAGGATCCCAAGAGTTAAACCAAGATAATGCAGAGCCCTTCAGGGCCTTACCGGCTTTAGCAACCATAACGACGCCAGTCCATCCGAGTTCTTTGCCGAGGGTCTCGATATTGCTGCACCATGGCTCAGCTCCGTTGTCGCTGGTAGCAGGATCGAATGTAGGAAGCGCGACGTCATCCTGTCGGCGGTTCGCAGAAACTGCATCTCGGATGGCGGTGAGCAGACTGGTTAGCAGATTCGAATCCATACTCTGAAATATTTTATCGATACTGTTAAGAGACGTCTAGGTAAAACTTATCTCCACTTCTGAATTAAGATTTTTGTATAAATTGTTATGTTACTATCATTAGTAAGTATATAAAGGGTCTCATAGTAACTAAATGATAAACAGAACTGAGTAGGATAAAAAGGGTTAATGAAACTGTCTTATTGTTCAAAAATAGTAATTGTGATCAATAGAATGGTACTTATCTCTTTGTTTACTTCTAGAAATGTAAGTGTTATTTTTAAAAGAATAAATTACTTTAACTCAAAAGGCATATTGAGTAACGAATTTATGCATTAGCAATATTAGTCCTCAAATAATTATGTTTTATTATTAGCATAAATATTTATTATTCAATAGGAAAGTCAAGTGTTAATAAAACTACTAAGTTTATATGACAGATACTCATTATTTATTGGCAACAAAATATGAATCATTCAATAAATAAGGTCTCGTATAGATTTAAAATCGCATTTTTAATATCAATAAAAAAGTATTCAAAACACAACAATAATCATAAAATGATAATACTACTTATTTACTCTAAATTACATTTACATAATAAATTTATTTAATTTAAATAATGAATTTATTTTATTTTATTTAAATTGTACAAATAATGAAATATAAATAATCAGATTAAGGTACTTAACTCTGTCCGTGGCGCTGGTAGCACTACAACTGACTGCTCGTTGGCGAGCAGCCACGTTTTATACCTGGTTCAGGTAAGTTACCTGTTCGACCATTTTAAATATTTGAGTGAAATGTACCTTAAAATGTTACAATAATTAGATTTAATAATGACAAATCCAACAAATTCGATCCAGCAAAAAAAAAAGGGAAGAAACAATGAGCATGTGGATTCATAAGGACTATATACGGCTAGTCTTAAAAACAGTTGATACATCTGTCCTATTTTCTTGGACGGAGTGGCAAGCAAAACTACTTGCGGCTTTCCTTCCAAAGGTAATTATGGACAGAGGCTTAGTGACATGTTGTCTATACGAGCTCGTTTTAGACTTCTACACAGGTGGCTTTAATAAATAGAGTTAGCGAAGCCATAGCTGGCAGATTACCAGTCGAAATCAGATTAGGAGCCGAAGCTGCGCCATTTCATGACCCCGATAAACTTTTAGCATACATATCTGCGTAATGCACGTAACATTAAGCCGGTTTCTGATCGTAAAGTAGAGAAAAACCACAACTATGGAAAAATCTCAGGAAGATACCTCTCGATCAATTTTTAAGTGGTGTTGTTACAACTTAAAACAAGAGGGTCACTTGTCTACTCAGTGTACCTTACCTATTAAGAAATGTACGAACTGTTTGAAAGTGGGTCATGAAGCTGAGCAGTGTTTTTCAAAATCACTAACACCAACCGCAATCGTTACTGAGTAATCTGTCTCGTGCTGCTTTTATGTTCACACAAAGTAAATGAGTTAAATTATTTTTAGTTCGACCATCTACGTTCATAAGTTACGTATAACAAACAACACAATTTATTTATTCGTATGGCTTAATTGTTCAGTCGTTTATAAAGCTATTCTAAGGTTCTGTATCCATTAAATTACGTCACTGCCGAGGGTAAACAAGTGTGCAGGGTTTCCGTCGTATTTGCTAAGTGGGCAGTACTGAATGATGTGCTCGATGTCCTGCACAGGAGCCCTG
This sequence comes from Cydia splendana, assembly GCF_910591565.1. Taxonomy (NCBI): domain Eukaryota; kingdom Metazoa; phylum Arthropoda; class Insecta; order Lepidoptera; family Tortricidae; genus Cydia; species Cydia splendana. The sequence continues at coordinate 1,405,828 of NW_026946893.1, forward strand.
CAATCGCACTTTGGAGTCTCTATCCATCCACATTTGTGCAGGAATGCTCGTGAGCGATCGCAGCCGGTTCGCAGCCAGTTCAGTTCAGATGGCACCATTCTTTTCTAGGCAATGAGAAGCCAGGTGGTTTTACTGTGGGAATGATAGTAATCCCAGTATTCCCAATCCTTTCGGGGGAACTTATCGTTCCATTCCTCTTCGCATTTGTCCGAGATATTAAAGTTTGCTTTCATTAGGTTTCTTGCAGTTCGGTGAGGAGGATGTCGAGATTTTAATCGGTGTGTTGTAGGGTTTCCAAATTCAGCACTGGCAGCTAGATTGGGATAGATCAAGATCTTCTGTGCCTCACGTACTAGCGCTTGCTGTCTCCTTAAGTGTGAAGGCGGTATATGACTAAGGGTTGGAAGCCACTGGACCGGAGTGATTTTGATGGTTCCGGAAATGCACCTCATGGTTTGGTTTAGGTGTACGTCTACTTGCTTTGTGTGTGCACTGTTTAGCCAGATAGGTGCGCAGTATTCTGCTGTTGAGTAGACTAGGCTAAGAGCAGTGTTACGAAGTACGTCGGCTTTTGCCTCATGTGTTGCCAGCCAGTTTGTGCAGGAGGTTGTTGCGAGTGTGCGGAGCATAAGTGAGACTGCAGTCCAGGGTCACTCCAAGGTACTTTGGCGTTGGATTGTATTTTAGTACTGACCCACCGAAGGAAATGTCGGGGGTTCAAATTTAGCCTCTTTATTGTGCAGGTGGAAGGTTGTCACTTCTGTCTTAAGTCAACACACACAGAATAATGACACAACACAATAATAGAGATTAAAAATATTTAATTAATTAATTAGTATTACATACGGCGAGAAACCGTTCTTAGTCGTCGCGTGGAACGGACGTTTATACCCTCAGCGTGAACTCATTTAAATTCAGATATATTGTTTCTCACTTACATTATGATTTCAAAAGATATAATGAAAGTACGTCGTAATGCTGCGATATTCTAATTAAATATTGAATAATTAAAACTGCATCCATCGAGTTTCCCCATATTATTGTTCCATACGATATTAATGAGTGGAAATGTTTATAGTACACGGATCTTAAGGCGGCCTTATATCTATAAGGGGGTTTTCAGTTTTCATTTCCAGCTAAGGTTAGAATCAATCATTCACCCTAGAAACCGGTTTTGATCGCACATTATCATTGGGGTATAGAATTGATCATTAAAATTAAATATAAAAATAACCTAGAATTCTAAGTTTTTATCTACTGATTTCGGCAACAGAGGCTGTGTGGTTATGGTTTCTTATTTTGACAACATAAGAAGCAAGGTTACGTGGATTAAATACCGATGTTGAATAGTTTGGGTGATTTTCTTGTTCAAACGCTTAGCCGGTGCAGGGTCACTATATGGGTTGATGAGGTGAACTATTGTAGACTTACAAAGTTAACCAGACCTTATTTATTTCTTATTTTGAAGGCATTACATATTTGTTCTTGTCGTACCTAGGTGTTTTTATGCGTATAAATATCATCACTTAGTAAGAGTGTAAATGCGTGCAAGTTAGGGCGCGGCGCGATCTTATTGCAGTGAGATGACAATAATGTTTTGAGGACGTTGGTGCAGATTTTGAAATTCAAAGGTCTTTGCTCGCTTTTCCAGTAGCAGTCCATTTTTGTAAAGGTCGTTGTGGTACGGTAATTTTTAACAGTTCAGGTAAATAAGAACGATAATGTCACAAATAAATAAGTACCTACAATCTTTTATTACATGAAATTGTTTTAGTGAGAGAGTACCAGTCAGTACTATAACATTAAATGAGTATTACAGATATTTGTTTATTGACATGAACATGAAATTGTTTTATTGAGAGAGTACCAGTCAGTACTATAACATTAATATGAGTATTACAGATATTTGTTTATTGACATGAACATGAAATTGTTTTATTGAGAGAGTACCAGTCAGTACTATAACATTAATATGAGTACAGATATTTGTTTATTGACATGAACATGAAATTGTTTTATTGAGAGAGTACCAGTCAGTACTATAACATTAATATGAGTATTACAAATATTTGTTTATTGACATGAACATTAAATTGTTTTATTGAGAGAGTACCAGTCAGTACTATAACATTAATATGAGTATTACAGATATTTGTTTATTGACATGAACATGAATGAAGCGGAGTCATTTTCGGGCTATATAAACTATGGCGCACTCCCTTAAGAGACCTTATGTATAGGATGTAGCATCTTGATCTTAGCAATAGAAATCCAAGTAAGGACGAATAAGAAGTGAAGTTATTTTGCATATATAGCAATTTATTTTCGATAATGTTATTGTTATTTTAAATAATTATTATTTTACAGTATTCAGAACGTAGCGGGATCTGTTGCTGAAATACGATATATGGCATTCAGGACATAGAGGGGGCCTGTTGCTAAAATACGATATATCGCATTCAGGACACAGAGGGGGCCTGTTGTCAAAACTATGATGGATGACATTTAGGACAAAATGAGGCCTGTTGTCAACAATATGAAATGATTAATGGCATTCAGGACACAGAGGGGGCCTGTTGTCAACGATATGGCTAATGACATTCAGGACAAAATGGGGCCTGTTGTCAACAATATGATTTACGATATTTAGGTCATGATGGGGCCTAATATCGGTTGACTGATTTATGGTGTACTAGATGTAACAAAACATGTTACTTGGTGTAAAGTTTAATTTCATAATTAGATACATATTATATATTAGATTGTTATTTATTCCATGTACATTTAGAGGTAATCGTTAATTAGAGGGCACAATGATAAGTCCGAGGTCGCACTTCTGAATCAGATGGCCGACTGTTAACAACTGTATAATTACGTGATTATTTAATGTGACTTTGCTGTGTACCAGTTTAGATTAAAATGTTTATTTGGAAACCACTGGTTGATATCTCACTTAAAGCCGAACTTCCGGCTGGCGCCATTTCTGATTGTTGACAGTTCTTATTGGCGCCAATAATGGAAGTTCACTTTTAACAGTCTATAATATTATTAAGCGACCATTTATAAATCAAATTGTCAAATAATATACTTCTTTCAATATCTGTTGAAAATTGTTCATGATTAAAATGTTGCGACTAGTGATGAACTTCCGGTTGGCGCCCTTTCTGACAGTTGATTGTCAATATAAAAACCCGCCATTGCGCCAACCAGGGCAGTTCATCACTAGTGGTCGAAGAGTGATAATCTATGTGATAATCGAGTTAAAGTGAAATTGTCTTGAATTAAAGGTGTTGTAAAAAGGTTTGCCAAATATAAGAGTAAGTGTTAATTCCATTTCTTTTATTCAAATTACTATACCATTACCTTCCTTCTCCAACTTAATTAATGTGAGGGAGCCTAATGTCTAAAAGCATAGTTACAATCAAATTTACAGTATTTCATGATTAAGGCTCCTCTCCCATGATTAAGACGGTAATAGTGGCACTATCAATCGAACAGAACAGTATTTCAAGTAAAGTGTAAGTACGTTTACTACTTATTTGCCTAAATCTCGATTGAGAGAGCTATAGTGTTTAACAATACAGATTATTATTATATTATGCTCAGTAAATTCAATAGCCGAACATTCGAAGATATTACATAATGATATGGTATTTGATATGTCTGACAAAGTTTTGTATTTATGTATGTTTCTTACAAGTATACAGGAACCACCATTTCTATTTTCGCGTGAAAAGTGTGACGCAAGCGCATAGTTACTTATAGTAGAAGAGCGGGCCGCAAAATTTCTAACCGACTTGATACCACGATGAAATGCACAGTGGTATCCCATAAAAGTGATGCTAAGTCCGAATTCGATAGTCTGCCACGGCGGAACTTGCCGAAAGTACGAAAAAGAAGGCCACTTCCGGTGCGAAAAAAGGGGCTGATTTAACCCATCTGATACCGCAATAATAGTTATGGCAGCAGTTAGAAATTTACATGTAGACACAGAAAAGCGAAATCTGCCAGTATTTATTTTGCCGGAAGTGCTTGGCAGACACTTTCAAAGGTCGCCACCGGGACCCCTAATTTAACCCATCTGATACCACCATGAAACCAATTCCAGTCGGTAGATATGAACCCTCATGTCAGGAATATATAAGTCTGCCAAGGCTTTTCCTGCCGAAACACCTTGGCAGACGAGATTTTGTAAGCAAGGTCGCCATCGGTTACCCTACACTAACCCATCTGATACCACCATGAAACCAATTCCAGTCGGTAGGTATGAACCCCCAGTTTAGGAATATATAAGTCTGCCAAGGTTTTTCCTGCCGAAACACCTTGGCAGACGAGATTATAAGCAAGATGACCATCGGTTACCGTACACTAACCCATCTGATACCGCCATGAAACCAATTCCATTCGGTAGGTATGAACCCTAATTTCAGGAATATATAAGTCTGCCAAGGCTTTTCCTGCCGAAACACCTTGGCAGACGAGATTATGTTAGCAAGGTGTACATCAGTTACCCTACATTAACCCATCTGATACCACCATGAAACCAATTCCAGTCGGTAGGTATGGACCCTCATTTCGGAAATTTTTAATTATGCCAAGGCCTTTCCTGCTGAAACTCCTTGACAGACGAGATTATGTAAGCAACATCCGCATCTGTGGGACCCGTATACGTAATTACTGTAGGCTTATTTATTACTTTATGCTTATAATATATTTGTATATGATTATGTTGTAATAAAATATATTTATAAATTATTAATATACAAAATATATATTAGGCATTCATTACCTGCTTACGGCAGTAGTAGGGATTAGTGGGTGAGTTCTGGCTCACTGAGCCAGACCAACAGTCCCTCCCCCTTTTTTTCCCTTGTTGGAGCCTTTCAACCTTGCCTTTAGTGTTGAGTCGCTCACTCGCGAGGCACCTCATTTGTACCACTCATTTTGTTAATTTTTGTCGCAGTACTTCATACCGCAAAAATGTCTTACTTCACTCCTCTATTCATTTTACTCATTTACTCGCGCGCATCACAAACACCTCTTACCACACAAATCATTCACACACTTCAAATTTCAAAAAACTATTATCCTTTCAAATTCACTCGCGAACTTCAAAAACTCATACACTCCTCACAACTTGCAAAAGAGTCCCTGGATGGCACGAGGTGCTCGCCTGCTCGCCGACATTCAAAACTCAAAATGTCTCAAATGAAGAAACGAGTAATGGCCCACACTGTCAACTGCCGAACTACAAACCTTATTGCAACGACAAAAGGTCCACCGAGAAATGCGTTGAGTTTGTACCACTCACTGCCTCTCTGTGACATGAACACCTCAAAAATCCTTTCAAAATGAAACAATGAATTAGAAATACCCAAAGAGGGAGTGAGACAGACATGCGCCGTACTTCAATATCGCCTCGCGTCACCACCGAAAATACGTTAAAAATTAAACACGAAAGACAACAAGCGTAAGCGCTGCAAGCTTTCATATATCTTAAGCCTTTTTGATCCTAACTTACTTGTCAAAATGGCGCGAGGAATCAGTCACCAAAAGGAAGTTCGACGTGTTGCTTCTCTGTTGCACTTGTAAATTCGTACGTAAGTGTGACAGGGAGGCAACATGACGAACATGGATCGCGGTACGCACTCTGTATACCAGACAGGCATTTACGAAGCTTGCTTAGAAACAGTAATCCTTTAGTGACTAAAATATTATTGAAATAAATTACTGTAGCGTACACAATATATGATCATTTCAATAAGTTTCAAGTTTATTAAAATAAAAAGTAAGTACAATTTGCGTAGGTAAAATAAACATGTAGATGTAAATTATAACGATTTGAATTTGCAATACTTTTTATTAACATTATTTGTAAACGTTTATGATTTTGACATATTTATATTTATTTTGTTCGTACGTCGTTGTAGCTAATTTTAGTTCTCTAATACCTAATACCTAGTGATAATTCTTATAATTATACCAAAATAACAAAATATGGACATCGTTTTCGCCATTAAATTTACCCGCGGATCTTCCTTGGTGCCTTTTGCATGAAAAAATGAAATGTAAATGTAGCCGGCGGCGACCGGCGCGAATGGTGCTTTGTTTAATATCATATTGATGATATTACTGTTAAATTATCTGAGGTGGTAAGTTTGTCACTTCTATATAATAATGACTTGTGAAAATATTGAATTTGTTCTCCTTAGTTTGTTAAAAATGTGGTAGTTTTATGGTTAATAGGTACAAGACTTATGAAATATATCACTACATATTATGAAACAAAGTCCCCCGCCGCGTCTGTCTGTATGTGTTTGTTTGTATGTTCGCGATAACCTCAAAAACGACTGGACGGATTTTCATGCGGTTTTCACCTATCAATAGAGTGATTCTTCAGGAAGGTTTAGGTGTATGTATAATTTGCTAACCCGTGCGAAGCCGGAGCGGGTCGCTCTCGCTAGTGATTATTATACTTAAAATTATATCAAGTAGCAAGGAGGAGGACTAAACAATCTAACAATAAAAAAGAGCTAAATTGGAACAAGTTTCATAAAAGCAGCAAATTAAGTTACTATGTGGGATCTTTCTCCTATAAGTTATATTCTTAACCTCCAGAATTGCACTCCTTAATTATTATTATTTATTTATTTATAAAGGAAGTGATGAATACATAAATATGTATATACATTAAATATTTTTGTCACCATTGGCCCGTTGGATTAATAGAATAGTCGACGCTGAAAATATGCTAGTACCTCACCTCATTTGAAGTAAGACATTGTAACACCTCATTTTAGAAAATGAGGTACTCATACAAACTCATTTTAAATTGATGTCCTACCCATCACTACTTGCCTTGGACCCAACTTAATGTCATCGTAGTTCGAATCTAACCTAATCTATTTTTTATTACTTTTAGAATATTTCAATTACATACCTACTTTTGCAAAGTTAAATGTTGAAATCTCTATTTTGCACAATGGAATTTTAATGTGACTTTAATGTATGTGCAATCTACTTAGAAACTGGGTTTAGAAATATAAAAACACACATTTTATATAGGATAAGTTTATTCAAGTAATATTCTGAACATACGAGATATAGTAACATCATTACTTATTCTGTGTTCAGTGGAGAAAACATGAACGAAACCATGCAATTTGACATTTTTCGTTTTAAAATAAAGATAAACTATACAGTATTTGCCACAAACCGATGTAAAAAAAAACTTTACAGTTGTTGATTACAATACCATATCTTACAACAACATTTACATCAATATAAATGGCTATCCAATGTCAGCCAGGTTTAAAATCCGGATCTAAATTGATAATAAGCAATTTGAACAGGTGAACAGGTAGCTGAATAAACATTGGCATTTTGTTGGCTGCAAATACATTCGATTCCACGCCTATATTCATTTTACTCATATAGTGTTCAATTTCTTGTGTATTTATCTTGAGTTATATTACACGTGTGATGAAATAAGTCATTGTCTGTTTTATTTATCTAGTAATTAACTGTTGTAATCGACACTTACATCCCGATTTTTATTGATTTCTATAACGTTATCATGCAAACTCGGCATAACTAAACCATTAAGCGTTGCTGTTAACGCTGTATCAAAACGATCTTCTAGCCTTACACTACCATGTCTGACTAAATTCCAATATGAAGTAGAGCTCGCTGAAATATCTGGCCCCTATTTCACCACGGTGACAGGTGCGACAATTGTCGACATTACTTTTACTGACGTCACAGGCCTCCATAGGCTACGGTAATCGCTTACCATCAGACGGGCGGTGTGCTTGTTTGCCACCAACATGTTAATAAAATAAAAACTTCATTATATGGCCAAATAATAAGTACTTATTTTGCGAAGCTAATGACAAGAAACACGACACGATATTGTCACAAGAAACACGACAATTGTCACGAAATTCCGACACAGAACTCATTTGCTGTCAAGAATTACCGACAATTGTCGTGTTTCTTGTGACGATTGTCATTAGCTTCGCAAAATAAGTACTTAGTATTTGGAGTATTTTATAATGGAGTTTTTATTTTATTAACATGTTGGTGTCAAACAAGCACACCGCCCGTCTGATGGTAAGCGGTTACCGTAGCCTATGAAACCGTAGCCTGTGACGTCAGTAACTGTGATGTCGACAAGTGTCGCACCTGCCACCGTAGTGAAATAGGGGCCAGGAGTTAAGTCAAAAGCTAGTAAACAGTAATCTCCTCCATAGTCCTCTCTAACTTTCAGGCAGTTTTATTAACTTCTTATGGTATCAATGTGGAGTATTAATAGTCTACTATACATATATCCCAAAACTTTAACGTTTACGTTTTTAAATACAGGGTGACCTTAGCCATTGGACAAACCCTGAAATCCCACATAGGGTTACTTCTCAGAAATGCTCTAACGGTAATTTATTTTTAATTAGAACAAAAGATAAAAAAATAAATTATCAAACAAAGGTTATTTCCAATAATCGACAACAAAAAGAAACATACTGTATTAATCATTGGCAGTGCTTTTGACAATTTGTTTGAAAATGTGCGGCAATGATGACATTTGTCAAAAGTCAGAATCTTATTAATGTCATAAATAAAAAAGATAATCAAAACTAGAGATGCCACGAATATTCGGCAACTATTCGGTATTCGGCCTATTCGGCCACTTTGCCGAATATTCGATATTCGGCCGAATGTTGCCTAATATTCGGCCGAATACCGAATATCTGTTGCACCTACCTAAAAGGAAAAATCCACAATAAAAATAACCAAAAACTAAATACATATATTTAATATTTAAAATGGATTCTTGGAAAGTAGTTAAATACGAAGGCACGTTTTTGAGCATTTAAGGTCTTCTAAAAATACACCTTGGCTATGGAAAAACTGTATTGCCTATCGGTTAGCAGGCCTATTTGAGAATAATATTTTTCAAAAAACAGAACGTAACTAAAAATCTTTTCATTTGTGGCCTAAATGATCATTACAGTGAAACAAGGAACCACAATTAGAAAAGTGCGATTATCTCGAAAACCACGAAACTTTTACTAGACCTATAAGTGCATTTTCTAGACCAGCCTAAGGTGCCCTGTCGATGGATAGAAGGTTGTCCATTAATTACTGGGCACCCTGTATGTATGTTTGTTCACGATTATCTCGCGTTTGACGGAACCGATCCCATCATTAGAACTCGAGCTTGACAAAAATGTGGCTTTAAAACTTGACTTGCTTAACAAACATAACGAAGAGGAAAAATCGCCAAACGTGAACTATGCGTGGTTGAAGAGTTCTGTTCTGGTCATCATCAGCAGTTCCACTTCATCAAATGCGACAGTTTTTAATGAAAATCCTTGATTTTCTGATGTAAATACAAAAATCTCTATACGCATGCCTTTAAGATTAATTGAGGAGTTCCCTCGATTCCTCATGGATCCCATCTAGACAAAAATGTGGCTTAAAAACTTGACTTGCTTAACAAACATAAAGAAGACGACAAATCGCCAAACGTGAACTATGCGTCGTTGAAGAGTTCCGTTCTGATCATCATCAGCAGTTCCACTTCATCAAATGCCACTTTTTTGGATGTATATGCTTAATTTGTCGATAAAAACCCAAAAATCACTATATGTATGCCTTTAAGATTTGAGGAGTTCCCTCGATTCCTCATGGATCCCATCATCAGAACCGGGTTTTGACAAAAACGGGACCAATCTCTATGCATATACATACAATCAAAAAAATAATTTTCAAAATCGGTCCAGTAATGACGGAGACGCTACGGCACATCTTTTTGTCCAATATTCCGCAGTGTCTCAAGACGAAAGTCTTCGACCAGTGTGTGTTGCCAGTGATGACATATGGAACTGAAACGTGGCCGCTTACTGTGTGCCTCATAAGAAGGCTCAAAGTCACCCAAAGGGCAACGGAAAGGGCTATGCTTGGAGTCTCTCTGCGTGATCGCATCAGAAATGAGGCCATCTGCAGCAGAACCAAAGTAACCGATGTAGCCCTCCGAATCGCTAAACTTAAGTGGCAGTGGGCGGGGCACATTGCCCGTAGAACCGATGGCCGTTGGGGCGGAAAGGTTCTCGAGTGGCGACCACGTACCGGAAGGCGCAGCGTGGGTAGACCCCCCACAAGGTGGACTGACGACCTGGTTAAGGTCGCAGGAGTCCGCTGGATGCGGGTGGCGCAAGACCGGTCATTGTGGCACTCTTTGGGGGAGGCCTATGTCCAGCAGTGGACGTCCTTTGGCTGATATGATGATGATGATGATGATGATGATGATGATGAATGACGGAATACAACCGAATTGATAACTTCCTTCTTTGAGATTTGGAAGTCGGTTAACAAACTAATATTAGCCCAAAATCTAAAATAAATGAAGTACCGATCACATAAAAAGTAAAAAATAAAATAAAGTAAATAAAAAAAGATACTAAAAAGTTGAATTAAAAAATACCTACCACTAAAAAGTTAAAGAAAAATACAAAAACAATAAAATAAAGCAAAACCAAAAATCAAAACCAAAAATCGAGGTTCGTAATTCGGTTTTTTTAATGTTTGATATCTCCGTCATTTCAGGATCGATTTTGAAAATTATTTTTATTAGTTGCGTTGTAACTTACAAGTTTATACATACAGATTGGTTCCGTCTTTGTCAAAACCCAAATCTGATGATGAGATTTATGAGGAATCGAGGGCACTCTTCAAATCTTGTAGGTATACATATAGTGATACTTGTGTTTTTATAAACAAACCAAGCATTTACATTTTAAATTGTGACATTGGATGAAGTGGAACTGCTGATGATGATCAGAATGGAACTCTTCAACGACGCATAGCTCATGTTTGGGGGTTTGTCCTCTTCGTTATGTTTGTTAAGCACGTTAGGTTTTTAAGTCACTTTTTGTCAAGCTCAAGTTCTGAAGATGGGATCCATAAGGAATCGAGGGAACTCTACAAATCTTAATGGCAATGTATAGTGACTTTTGTATTTTCATCACGCAATCAAGGATTTACATTAAGAATAGTCGCATTTGATGAAGTGGTACTGCTGATGGTGATCAGAACGGAACTCCTCAACGACTTGTCCTATTCTATATGATTGTTAAGCAAGTTACCCACTGGCAAAACAAGCAAGATTTTGAATTCGACTTCTACCTGAACCTGGACCCGGACGCGGACCCGGACTCGGGATCGCGAATTCGGACACGGACCCGTTTTCTATTTGGTTGGTGTAAATGGTGTTGGTGAATTTTTTGATTAATTCGGGCGAAAACAGGAAGGTTAGGTATCATAAAATGTTAATAAAGAGAAATTGTAAGAGATGGTATTATGCCAACCAACAACTGCAAAGTTTTTTCACATCGGTTTGTGGAAAATACTGTTTAGTTTATCTTTATTTAAAAATAAAAAATTCAAATTCCATGATTTCATTCATGTTTTCTCCACTGTACACAGAATAAGTAATGATGTTACTATATCTCATATGTTCAGAATATTATTTGAATAAACTTAGGATAGGATAGTAAACATAAAATGTGTTTTTATATTTTTAAACCCAATTACTAAGTAGATTGCACATACTTTAAAGTCATATTAAAATTCCATTTTGCGAAATAAAGATTTCAACATTTAACTTTGCAAAAGTAGATAATTGTAATATTCTAAAAGCAATATAAATAGATTAGGTTAGATTCGAGCTATAATGAAATTAGGTTGGGTTCAAGGCAAGGGCCTCAACAAGGGAAAAAAAGGGGGAGGGACTGTTGGCTAAGTGAGCCAGAACTCACCCACTAATCCCTACTACTGCCGTAAGCAGGTAATGAATTCCCAATGTATTAGGTATAGGTTTAACAAAATATAAATATATTTTATTGATAACATAATAATATACAAATATGTATAAGCATAAAGGAATAAATAAGCCAGTACCCGTATGTGTGCAGTAATTACGTATACGGGTCCCACGGATGCGGATGTTGCTTACATAATCTCGTCTGTCAAGGAGTTTCAGCAGGAAAGGCCTTGGCATAATTAAAAATTTCCGAAATGAGGGTCCATACCTACCGACTGGAATTGGTTTCATGGTGGTATCAGATGGGTTAATGTAGGGTAACTGATGTACACCTTGCTAACATAATCTCGTCTGCCAAGGTGTTGCGGCAGGAAAAGCCTTGGCAGACTTATATATTCCTGAAATGAGGGTTCATACCTACCGACTGGAATTGGTTTCATGGCGGTATCAGATGGGTTAGTGTACGGTAACCGATGGTCATCTTGCTTATAATCTCGTCTGCCAAGGTTTTTCCTGCCGAAACACCTTATATATTCCTAAAATGGGGGTTCATACCTACCGAATGGAATTGGTTTCATGGTGGTATCAGATGGGTTAGTGTAGGGTAACCGATGGCGACCTTGCTTACATAATCTCGTCTGCCAAGGTGTTTCGGCAGGAAAAGCCTTGGCAGACTTATATATTCCTGACATGAGGGTTCATATCTACCGACTGGAATTGGTTTCATGGTGGTATCAGATGGGTTAAATTAGGGGTCCCGGTGGCCACCTTTAAGAGCGTCTGCCAAGCACTTCCGGCAAAATAAATACTGGCAGATTTCGCTTTTCTGTGTCTACATGTAAATTTCTAACTGCTGCCATAACTATTATTTCGGTATCAGATGGGTTAAATCAGCCCCTTTTTTCGCACCGGAAGTGGCCTTCTTTTTTGTACTTTCGGCAAGTTCCGCCGTGGCAGACTATCGAATTCGGACTTAGCATCACTTTTATGGGATACCATTGTGCATTTCATCGTGGTATCAAGTCGGTTAGAAATTTTGCGGCCGGCTCTTCTACTATTAAAGCTAATTGGTTTTCATCGCCTTGGCTCATGTTGTGTTCAGTAATACATAGTACATCAATCGGTCTATTAGAAGATGATAGGTCCTGTAAGTGGACAGTTAATACATTGGCTTTATTTATTAGGCCGTTAATATTTTGATGCATTACAAAAATATTTTTATATACGAAAAAGATTGTTACTTGTGTTCTCAGCCTTCTTTTTGATACTATGGTCTAAACTCTAAAGTATTATTTTTATCATCTTCACTCTCGGTGCAATTCGTTGTTTTTCAGTCAGTCGCGGACGTATTTAAGTTGGTTGATTCGGATTGCTCCTGGGGCGACTGGTGCTGCTGACCGGGAACGTATTCTTCCCCATTTATGAACAGCCGGCCATCCCGTATCACGGCGTATTTTCCCTCCCGACGTGCATTGTGGAGGCAGTCTCGCAGGTGTTTCCGTTTCAGTAACGTCTCACTGTCCAGAATATCTGACACGGCGTATCCAGAATTCCTAAAGTAAGAGGAGTTCGCGATGATAAAGTTTTTCATTCGTTTACTTAGTACTTCGACTATGAGGGGACGTCGATTTCCTTTCTTTCCTATTCGCTTCACCGACTCAATTGAGCTATATATACTCATGTTAAAAATATCACTAAACATATTGTCTATGCGGTAGTAAATGTCTTGGTCGGTTTCATGATAAAATTCGTCCAGACCGTATAATACAAACTTTTTCTAATTGTCATTTTTTGTAGAATAACCCATATTTTCGTGTTGAATTTTTAGTGCTCGTATATCTTGTTTTAAAAGCTCATTTTCCTTCTCTAAACTTTGTATTCGGGTTTGTGTGTTTAAAAGCTGATTTTCAATGTGTAATTGTTTCGTCATAATTTCGCTGTTTTTTCCTTCAAATTCCATTTTGAATTGATCCATTTTACTGATTATTTCTGTGTTAATTGTACGCATATTTTGCATCGTTGTTCTGAGTTAGTTTAGCGTCTAATAGTTTGGTTATTTCGTCCAGAGTAATCATTTGTGCGCTTGATCCTGGTTGCATGTGTATTTTACGCTTATTTGGGCTTAAGATCAGTTAATGTTGAAGTATTGTGTGGCCAGATGTCTCGTGACTGTGACTTTCATCAATCGACATCGTAGTATCATTTAAATGACTTTGAAATAACGACCTAGCGGGAGTATTATCGTTCCTTCGACGAGTTACGTTCATACATAAAATACAGAACCATGGTTCTAAGTTATTTTGATGGTTTTCCTTAAAATATGTCGACGGCATGTTATTGCACCAATAATGATAATTTGCACCGCATGTGTTGCATTGTAAAATGTCTAAATGTGATTTTATTTCCAATTGGCATCCTACGCACTCCATTTTATCTTCAAAGTAGGCGTATTTTTATGGCAAAATTAAAGAAGCGATGCACCGGAGTGGCGGGGATTGTGCAGCTTATCCAGGGTTCGGAAACCGGTATTTGCTCCATACAAAAATACCGGTATTATTTCGTTCTTTTTCGTTCTTTGGTTTATTATTTAATTTTTAATGGGCCAATCTAATAATACAAAGTCGTTACCTAAATACTTGATTCAGTCCTACGTAAAGAGCATAAAATAATTCAAAATATTGGGCTATTTCGGGTTTTTTTTTAAATACCGGTTCCGAGCCTTGAGCTTATCTACCTGCGCTTTAAAGATGCACTTGCAAATATACCTCTGTCTCAGTCGCTGTATAGTGTAGCGCGTTGTGTCTTCTCTTTCTAGCGCCGCATTGAACTTGACCTATATTTCTTATCGGTACTTATTATTCACGTCGAACAATTAGGTTTTTATGTAACTGCCAGAGCGAATCGACTATATTTGCGGTCACTGTTAAGAGATATACTGTTTTGGACACTATTAATTACACTACAAATGTAAAATATGTAACAGTTTGATTTCGAATTCAAAAATGTTTTAACTGCCGGTCACTACACTGTCTAGTCCATTTTCACTGTTTAATTCATAATAAAATACTGTAAAAACACTTCCACTTGCAAGTTAGGTAGTTTACTTGAATTATCCATACTGTTTGCTGAGATTAGTTCATTATATTTTATTTCCTTAAATAAATAGCACATATGTTTACTTTCCAACTGACAGCTGTCAAGATTTCGAAGAAGAAGAAGAAGAAGCGAGATAAGACGCCTATTATATGGACGAGCGAGACCGAAGAGGCGTTCGAACAGTGTAAAGTGGGCCTTAAAAAAGCCGTTACGCTGTCCCACCCTCGGTCTGACTTAGTTTTAGCTCTGATGTCTGACGCGTCAACTACGTTAGTAGGTTCGGCCTTAAATCAGTTAGTTGATGGCAAATGGGAACTCTTAGGTTTCTTTTCAAAAAAATTAACCAGAGCTCAAAAAAGTTACTCAGCGTACGATCTAGAACTTCTTGCTATTTACATGTCATTGAAACATTTCCGTAAATCATTCGAAGGTAGGCCGCTGATAATTTATACGGACCATCAACCCTTATGTCGCGCATTTGAAAACATAGGTAAGAATAATAACGAAACGCCGCGACGTACAAGGCAGCTATTGTTTGTTAGTGAGTTCACAACCGACATTAGGTATATAAGTGGAAAAGAGAAAGTCGTCGCCGACACACTATCCCGCATAGAAACAATTGTTTGTCCTACAGCAATCGACTACGCGGAACTCGCTGACGAACAAGCGAAAGATGAGTACTTGAAAAACATGACGCAATCGGATCGGCATAACGGAAATAGCAATATTAAATTAAAATTAATCACAATACCTAAGTGTAATAAGTCCGTCCATTGTGAAATTTCATTAAAAGAGGCAAGACCATATTTACCAGAAAAGTTTAGACGTGTAGCATTCGAAAGTGTACACAGTTTGAGTCATCCCGGGACGCGTACTACTCGTAAGATGGTTTCACAGAATTTTTTCTGGCCTAGCATGAACAAGGACGTAGTCAGTTGGGCAAGAACGTGCATCCCTTGTCAAAACTCAAAAGTCAACCGTCACACGATTTCTAGGTTAGAAGCGTTTGAAGATGCCGATCGCATGACGCATATCCATGTAGACCTAGTCGGGCCTCTCCCGACATCTCCACGTGGAAACCGTTACCTAGTGACCATGCCCATAATAGATAGACGTACAAGTTGGCCCGAAGCATTTCCCATACAGGATATGACCGCTGAGGTAGTAGCCAAAACTATATTTGACGGATGGATCGCGCGTTATGGTTGTCCGACCAGACTTACGACAGACCAAGGATGACAGTTTGAAAGTAGCTTATTCAGGGAGCTTATGAAATAGTTGGGCATAGATATAATTAGAACCACACCATTTCATCCCCAGAGCAACTCCAAGGTCGAGAGATTCCACCGTACCTTAAAAGCAGCCCTTATGGCTAAGATAAATAACAGCTCTTGGGAGGACGAATTGTCTACCGTCATGCTTGGCTTGCGCGCCGCAGGGCGTAGCGATAACGGCATAAGCGCCGCAGAAATGATGTTTGGACGGGCACTACGCTTGCCCGGAGATTTCTTCACCACGCAGGCGAATGAACCTAGTGATCCTTGTAGATTAGTAGATAGCATCCGCGATAAGATAGCTCAATACAAACCGATATCCGTAGGTTCTCGCAATAATCGTACCTTATTTGTTCACAAAGAGTTACGAACGTGTTTTGTGTGTGTTGTGTGTGAATATGTTTTTGTTCGAGATGACACCGTGAGGAAATCTTTACAACCACCCTATACGGGACCTTTCAAAGTTTTAGAAAGAAGCGATAAAAATTTTCTCATCCAATTTCCAAACAGGCAAGCTCGCATTTCAATTGATAGGTTGAAGCCAGCTTACGTGTGGAACGATGACGTCGACGATAGCGCGAATACCAATACTAAAGTAGACGACTCCACTACAGCGCTAAGCGAGAGCGAAGCTAACACGAGACCGCGCACCACTATAGTGCGTTTTTTTAGCATTAGAAAGAACTTGAAAGAAGGTAAGCGATCTTGACATGTCTTTTAATTGAAAAAAGCTTTTTAAAAATCCGTAACTATTACTTATGAAAGCAGAAGAATATAAATGATCGTATTAGATTCATAATTATTACATATTTGCCGTAACTTACCTATTTTTAAAATGTGTTTTTCAATTAAAAGACACATCAAGATTGTTTACCTTATTTCTAGTGCTAAAAAAAACGAAGTGGCAGAGTTATTAATAGGCCGGTGAGATTTTTAATAGACGAATAAATTCGCAGATTAGCTCGCATGGGACACATTTTTTAAGTTATGAGATTTCTAGGAAAACGTGAAATACGGGTTCGCTACCTTGCTTAGTTTAGTATCTCCTGGATGGAGCCTGGACCCCGGGGGTAGAAAGTTTATTTCGCAAGGGGTAAACTTTCTACTTCCCGAAAAGTAGCATCAGTAGTCATTTCAAGAGGATGGATGACTACATTCAAAGTTATTAATTAATATAATCAGTTTAAAGTCGGACTCTGAAACATGATGTTCCGCACCCTAGTTTAGATATCATATACTTTTAAGTCGTAAATTTGTTATAATGGTGAAATTTTACATTATTAACGAGGTTTACACATTTATTTTTACAATTTCTACATTATACTGACCTTATTGGTCGAAACAAGCATTATTTTTCTTATCTATCACGATAGGTCAATGATGCAAATGTTTATAGTACAGCATCGCGAAGCAATAATCGCAACAGTAATGGCTGGTTAACATTAGCGATAGAAATTGCTGGGCCTCGTTAATTACTATAGGAATTTCGTTCCGGGGGCATCTACGGTACTTAGTCCGCTGTACAACTTATTGCAAAAAGGTAGTAAGTGGCATTGGAATGCGGAACACGATAATGCGTTTAAGCTAATCAAACAACACTTGGCTTCAGATCAAGTGTTAGCGCATTTTAACCCAAATGCAAAAATCATAGTCACTTCAGATGCGTCCCCTACTGGCCTTGGGGCTATTTTGAGTCTAATTGGGGATGACGGTTTGGAACGTCCGGTTTCTTACGCTTCGCGTACATTAAATGCGGCTGAAAAAAATTACTCCCAATTACAAAAAGAAGCAACAGCGATTATATTTGCCGTACGTCGTTTTCATCAATACATCTATGGTAGGACTGTGCCGTTCGTTCTTCGCACGGACCATAAGCCGCTAACCACCATTTTCGGGCCACCGGGGTATTCCTGAGGTATCTGCTAATAGGCTCCAGCGCTATGCGATGTTTTTAAGTGCATATAACTATACTATTGAGTACATTCGGAGCGCTGATAACAGTGCAGATTACCTGTCGCGGGCGAGCGTAAACAATGATGACTCATCTGCCGGCGCGGGCCACACAAAGGGCGGGGCACCAGTGTCTATCGACGATAGGGCATCCTTCATAAATTTTGTTGCTGACAACAGCTTACCTGTTACTTCTAAGGTGTTGCGTGAGGAAACTGAGAAAGATCCTTTATTAAACCAAGTCATAAAATTCATTTTAAACGGATGGCCAAAAAAAGTAACAGTTCAGGGTATTCAGCCGTATCTACTCTGTAAAAACGAATTAGCATTGGAGGATGGAGTAGTTATGCGGGGGCATAAAATAGTAATACCAGCAACGTTAAAATCTAAAATTTTGTCGGAGTTACATAAGTCGCACTTGGGTATTGTTAAGTGTAAAGCAGAAGCTAGGAGTAGGATATGGTTTCCCGGTATTGATAATGCTATTGAAACTATGATAGGTAGTTGTGATATTTGTAACCAGTTGAGACCATCTCCGCCGCGCGCCCCACTTGCAGTGTGGCCATACCCTAAGCAGGCATTTTATAGGGTGCATATAGATTTCCTGGGCCCAATAAATAATAGGTCATATTTAGTATTAGTGGACGCCTACTCGAAATGGGTTGAGGTGTATAGTGTTAGTTCGACCTCAACGTCAGTCGTTATATCAAAATTATATGAATTTATGTCGCGATTCGGATTAATTCACACGCTAGTCAGTGACAATGCCACATGTTTTTTGTCTGACGAATTCCGTACGTTTTGCGCTGCAAATGGAATATCGCACGTAACTTCTCCCGCCTACCATCCAGCCAGTAATGGGCAGGCGGAGTCTTACGTTAAGGTAGCAAAAAAGGGCATACGCTCTTGTCTTATGGCTAGTACTAATCAGAGGAAAGTAGATGAAAACCTGTCCAAATACCTATTCGATTATAGGAATTCCATGCATGTCACCACGGGGACTTCGCCTGCCCAGATTAGGGCTTCCAATACCGGGATCCCGGGATCCCGAAATACCGGGATCCCGTCGGTTTAAACAGATTTTTCAATACCGGTATTTTTTAATGAAATACCGGGATCCCGGTATTTTAAAAAACAAGGAAAATGTGCCTATTATAAAGTTTAAAATCTATTAAAATGGTCAAATTCGGCTGTATCAAGAAGATAACTTGCTAATTTAATTAAAGAAGATCATTTAATTGAAACAAGATCTGTGCATATGCGTTAGATAAATATTTCGTGATGAATTCTGATGTTCAGGATATTAAGGGGCTTCCCCACGCGAATGACCTTCGATCTGAATCCCTTAGTTTTCTAATGTTTTTTGTAGCTTATTATATTAACAACAACAGCTTGAAGCAATATATACTGCAAAACGTAATTCAAGACCAAAAAAAGTAAGAAAATGTTGCCACTTTTTACTAGCGCGTCTTGTATTTATGCAAAAATAAGTATATAAAAGTACTTTTTTAAATCGCAGGAGTAAAATTACTAATAAATAAATTATCTTAGCGTGATTATTTATCAAAAGGAATTTACTATTTTACAAACAAATTATTGCAGTGGCAACATTGTCTTACTTTTTTTGGTCTTGAATTATGTTTTGCAGTTTAGTATCCTATGTTTACTTCAAAGTTCATTGCCTTCGAGATATTTGGCATCAAAGTTGAACAATTTTAGGTTAAAAACTGGTTTTCTGGCCATAACTTTTGTGTTAGTTTAAAATGAAAACGCTGGACACGTTTCTCGAGACGTCAAAGACGAACCCAAATATTTAGATTTCGTACATGTAATTGTAAGATTCTTCACTGCAAACTAGATACAAAAAAAGTGTTTATTCAAAAAAAAATAGGAGATTCAATTCAAAACTTGTCAAAAATGTCGGGTAGCCCCTTAATATAATTAGTTCTTAAAGTTTTATCAAAAAGTAGAAATAAATTAATTGTAATGGCATACGAATTTTTGGTGCCAAAGAATATTTATTGGCTGATTAATTAGGCTGAACTAAAAATGTGACTTGTGAAGTCAACAAGGCGGATAAAATGATTGCCAACCTGGAGGGTTCACATAATTATTGCAGATGGCGATTATTGTTTAATATCCTAAGCTAAGGACATACATATCTGGTGTAAAAGTGAGCCTTTAAAAAAAAAAACATTTTTTTAAGCCATTTATAGTCAATACCGGGATCCCGGTATTGATGAAGACAGTTTCGGTATTAATACCGGTATTGAAAGAAGTCCGGTATTTGGAAGCCCTAGCCCAGATCGTATTCGGCCGCAAACTTCGTTCGCGCTGGGACTTGTTATATTCCCCGGCACTATCGCCGTCCTCGTCCCACGCTCATGTTAAAACAGTGGAACGTAAACAGTGTTCACAGAGTAAATCCTATGGTGGGAAAAAACGGCCTGTTTTTAAACCTGGTGATTATGTAATGTATAAAAAAAAATATGGCAACAAAAAATTTACTTGGAATAAAGGTATAATAGTAAAACAGATAGGTAGAACTATACACTTAGTTAAGGATCATGTTACGTTAGTACAAGTAAAAAAACATGTAAATCAACTAGTACCGATTAAAGGAGTGGACGTCAACAGATTCCGTTACCCCAGTTATCAAAGTTTAGATGAAACAGAAGAACCCTCTGTCAACGACAGTTGTGCTACCAACGAGATCGAGTCCTCCTCACCAGTGGCCAGCGGCAGTCATGAGCCCGTCTCGTCTTCGCCAGCTGAAAGGGGAGAGGAAGATGGTACCTCGGACGGGTCCACCCAGGTCGCTACTTCAGGCGGAGAAGCTGAGGAATTCTTTGAGGCCTCTGGTGACAATGTTCTGTCACAGCAGGTAGCTAACCCCGCTGACCAGAGTTCAAGGGGCGGGTTGTCAGGCATGTTGTTACGTCCACTTCCCCGAACAAATTATAAACCTTTTTATTGTATGAAATATACGAAACTGTAACTTAGGTTAAGAAGCTTACTCTCCATTAAAAACGGGGAGAAATGTTACATATGCTACTGTATGCATGTACTTATAATAAGGTATCATTGCGAATAAATGTGAGTGCGTATCTGAGCAGCCTTCGTTTCACTCGTCCCGTTCCGATATTCAACAGATACAAATTGTAAAGATGTACTTTAGACTATAATAAATCTGTTTTGTGACAGATGCAATTTTTCGAATTTAAACTGTTGTGAGACATACTAACATTGAATAATTTTATGGTTTAGACTCACTTGTTTTTAGTCACTCGCGAGACATGTTTCGGAGAGCCTAGGTCTCCTTTCTCAAGCACTAACAGTGCGAGCAGCATTCACGACGGCCGTGTATCGCGTCGAGGCTAGCGAAGGCCGAAGGCCGAGCTCCGCGTAGGGCCGAAGGCCCGAAGCGTCACACGAGAGGGGGAAGTTGGAGCTTAAACACGACCCAATAGGAAAAGTGTCTTAGTCACAGACAGACACTTTTACTATTGGGTCGTGTTTAAGCTCCATCTTCCCGCTTGAGCCCCGGAGCAAAACCAACCATCCCAAGTGTTTTAATAAGCGAAGCTGAGCTTCGAAACCCAGCGAAGGCCGAAGGCCGAGCTCCGCGTAGGGCCGCAGGCCCGGAGCGTCCCTTACGAGTTCCCAAGCACGCGAGGCCGAAGGCCGAGCTGCGGGAATGAATTGCTCGCATGCGGACCTTTTCTTTCTAGCAAAAGTACAACTTCATTTCCTTTTCCTCTGGAAAACAAACTACTACACAATTACAACAGCACGAACAACAGCAACAACAACATTACACGGCCGTCGTGAACGCTGCTCGCACTGTTAGTGCTTGAGAAAGGAGACCCAGGCTCTCCGAAACATGTCGCGCGAGTGACTAAAAACAAGTGAGTCTAAACCGTAAAATTATTCGATGCAATTTTTTTTACTAATTATTGTGTCATGAGTTTAGTAGTTTATAAGACCGTCATTTGTCATTTATATGCAATGTTAAGAATCTTGGCTTTGTGTGCAGTCTGAAGCGGTAAGGGCTGGGTGGTCAAGGAAAACACCCAGTCGCTTTCAAATAAATAATTTATTTAAAAAAAAATTAAAGAAACTTTGCCGAGCGAGGGCCGTGGTTAAGGTCCGAAATCTGTTCTTAGGAACCATGGCGTCGATTTTAGATTTAATAATAATGGCATTCATTTTTTTTTAATTCTTATACTTAACCGGGAATCGAACCTGGTCGAAGTCTCTGTAAACAATGTTAGGTATAAATTCTGCAAGTTTTTTCGTTGTTATTGTTGAAAGTTATTAAGTGTTCCATTTTCAAATTTATAATTGGCACGCCCGCTGAACGAATGCGTTCTAAGTTTAAATAAACGCACTCTGTAATGCATAATATAGATGCAGATATAAGATATGCATAAGTGGTCTATCCAGATAAATGATTCATAATGATGACCGATTCATATTAATGACAACATATAGCAAATTATTTAAATTGTAGGCATTTCAGTCTAATGTTTACACAAGATTTCATAGCAAAATTTGGTCCTTATACTTTCAGGATCAATTATACAAACAAATACTACACGCGATTACATAAAGAATATTGACCAGGTTTGATTCCCGGTTATGTATGAGAGTGAAAAAAAAAGTTTGAATGCCATTATTATTAAATCTAAAATCGACGCCATGGTTCCTAAGAACAGATTTCGCTATCTCTCATAGTTTCTGACTTCTCCATACTGACCCATTTGGATTGATCATCCTGTATCTATATACAGGGTGATCAGGGTGACATACTTCTAAACTTATTTCGCCTGTCCGTCCGTCTGTCCGTCTGTCCGTCTGTCCGTCTGTCCGTCTGTCCGTCTGTCCGTCTGTCCGTCTGTCCGTCTGTCCGTCTGTCCGTCTGTCCGTCTGTCCGTCTGTCCGTCTGTCCGTCTGTCCGTCTGTCCGTCTGTCCGTCTGTCCGTGTGTCCGTCTGTTCGTCTGTCCGTCTGTCCGTCTGTCCGTCTGTCCGTCTGTCCGTCTGTCCGTCCGTCTGTCTGTTACCAGGCTGTATCTGATGAACCATGATAGCTTTACCTTTCTTGGTCGTTAGAATGTAGACATAAAGTCGGAAACTTCGTATGTATCAATCGGATCGATAGAAGGTTAGGACAAATGTTCTACAAGCACAACTTCTATTTTCTTGTTGAGGCAAGATGAACTGGTTGCATTTTTGATTGTTTATTTCTAACATGTCTGAACTTAGAAACTTATTAACTTATTTTTTCAGAAATGTTCATTCTTTAGTTTGGTTTAAACACACACTACACACAGCCGCAACAAAAAAAAGGCACACACAGAAGGGAAGAATGTTAAAAGGGTTCTTATTATAGTCTAATTGCATTATTTTTGATAACGATTATTTTCCTTATTTTGTTTTGTTTCGAAAATTTACTTTCGCAAATATATAGTTCATATATTTAAGCTACAGCAAATTTTGGCAGGCGATTGTAACATGTCAGAGGCTCCTTTCCATGTTAACATTATATGTGAACATAGTATTGTTTTATTTTTTCGTCGTGAAGTAATTTTTTTTTATTTTAATCTAAACATGGCGTCTTGTGTTCATGAACAGGCTAAACAGCTGAATTAATTTTTTTTTGTTTATATTTTTAGTGACTGAATGGTTATCGGACCAAAAATATCCGCGTTAACGCCTGTTATACACGAACGTACTGATATTATTCAGATATTCAAAGTGTTGATGAATAAATTTAAAATCTTGTCTATACGTGAGACCATAGACAATATTTAAAATCCTCTGTATTTATTTTATTTATAGAAATTGAGATTCTTAGTATCAGGTTGTGTATAATAGCCCTAATAGGGTCTACTCGAACACTACACACGCAAAATACGGACGACTTCCGTAAAAAAAAAGACATTATGGCGGGATTGGAAGGAAAATTAAAAAACTTTTGTCGTGTAGCTATTTCTGGTTGATAATTATAATTTGTTTTTTTTTAGTGGTGTATTTTTTTATTTCATTGCATATGTTTGAGAAAAGCACTATACGTATACAAGCCTAGCCGTGAAAAGGTCTTGCCGGCTTCGTATCACTAACCGTCTATACCTACTCACCCGGCAAGCCTTTCTTTCCCGGCGTCTGCAGTAATGTACTATAAGTATACCTTCTACACATAGAAAACACCAATGACTCAGGAAAAAATATTTGTGTTCATCACACAAATAAATGCTCTTACCGGGATTCGAACCCAGGACCATCGGCTTCACAGGCAAATTTATTTATATTATATATTTGAGACTCGAAATTAAACTGTAGTATCATGTAACATATTGAATAATACCTAATAGACATGCTTGTTATTAAAAAAAGCTGCACTTTAAGAAGAAAGCAAGCCGCTTTGCACGATGATAGTGGAGGCCCATTAAAACAATTTTTTTCGAAGAACCCGTATTTTCGTCCCTTCGGAGCCGAGGTGAAGCGAGGTGTGTTAAAAATAAAAAAAAAATCTACAAGTTTCACGGATCATCCGATTTCGTTAAATTTGGTGTCAATTGAAATAAAATTACACTTTTTATTATAAAAAAAAAATAAAAACAAAATATTTTAAAAGAAAAATAGTGTGAAAAGATTGAAACCCAATTTTTTCCTTTTACGATTTCTTTGTGCAAATAGTGTCTTCCACATTGAATAATGTCTAGAAAAAAGTATTATACCATAAAATTAGACACATTTCTCATCATATACGAAAAGCTCATCAAAATCGGTTAATTAGTTTATGAGATCCAAGTTTCAGAATTTGGCTCAGTTTTATTTTTTGAAGTGTGAAACTTCTTTAGCGGCGCTGTGCACTTTTTGTGATGGGGAAAAAATGTTAAACTCGCGAGAGCGTAAGACGTAAGACGCTTCGTAATACGGACATGTGACCTGATCGAAAAACTGTTACAATGTCATTGAGTTTTCACTTCTACCGGCACTCCCGGAGTGCAACCCGTTGTTTTTTTTATTTTATAGACGAAGAAGTATATAAATCATAGTAAATTTTTATTTTGTGGGTATTTACTTTATTTATATTAAAAATATGTGTATATATTCACAAAAACCGGCCAAGTTCAAGTCGAACTCGCGCACGAAAGGTTCCGTACCATTACGCAAAAAACGGCAAAAAAATTACGTTTGTTGTATGGGAGCCCCAGTTAAATATTTATTTTATTCTGATTTTGGTATTTGTTGTTATAGTGGCAACAGAAATACATCATCTGTGAAAATTTCAACTGCCTAGCTATCACGGGTCATCAGATACATCCTGGTAACAGACAGACGGACGGACAGACGGACAGACGGACAGACGGACAGACGGGCAGACGGACAGACGGACAGACGGGCAGACGGACAGACGGACAGACGGACAGACGGACAGACGGACAGACGGACAGACGGACAGACGGACAGACGGACAGACGGACAGACGGACAGACGGACAGACGGACAGACGGACAGACGGACAGACGGACAGACGGACAGACGGACAGACGGACAGACGGACAGACGGACAGACGGACAGACGGACAGACGGACAGACGGACAGACGGACAGACGGACAGACGGACAGACGGACAGACGGACAGACGGACAGACGGACTCGTTATAATTTACATCTACATTTTTATTTTACCTATGCAAATTATACTTACTTTTTTTTAATAAACTTGAAACTTATTTAAACTTTCACGATTATTAAACATTATGAAACTGCACAACGGGACTTAATCGCGTATTTAAGTTTTAAGATTTACCGACGTTTCGAGAACGGCGTTGCCGTTGTCCCCGTGGTGGAGAAGAGTGGCTCAAGTTGACATCAACATCTTCTAGCCGCGCGAGTTTTTCGAACTACCCGCACTTGGTCTTGTTTATCAGTTTGAACGTTTTGCGCACTAGGGATGTTACTCTGTCGACACACAACACTAACGATATTCGATTTATCGACTGTCGATATTCGTTTCCGCTTACATTTACTAATGACTGGATTCCATGTGGATGAGATCTTAAAACCCTCGTCCCGATTAAAATTGCAATGTTTTTTGATTTCAATGGCTTCCCGCACTTTTCTACTGTAGAAATGGCGATCCGTGGATTTTAATCGGGACGAGGGTTTTAAGATCTCATGGCCGTCCTCGTAACGTCGGAAGTAAATCTTAAAACTTAAATACGCGATTAAGTCCCGTTGTGCAGTTTCATAACTTGAAACGTATTGAAATTATCATATACCTATTGTGTACGCTACCGTATTATATTTCAATAATATTTTAGTCACTATTTAGGATTACTGTTTCTAAGCAAGCATCGTAAATGCCCGTCTGGTATACAGAGGGCATAACGCGAACCAAGTTCGTCATGTTGCGTCCCTGTCACACTTACGTACGAATTTACAAGTGCGACAGAGAAGCAACACGTCGAACTTCGTTTTGATAACTGATTTCCATTTTGACAAGTAAGTTAGGATCAAACAGGCGTAAGATGTATGAAAGCTTGCAGCGCTTACGCTCACGGTGGTGACGCGAGGCGATATTGAAGTACGGCGCGTGTCTGTCTCACTCCCTCTTTGGGTATTTCTAATTCATTGTTTCATTTTGAAAGGATTTTTGAGGTGTTAATGTCACAGAGAGGCGGTGAGTGGTACAAACTCAACGCATTTCTCAGTGGACCTTTTGTCTTTGCAATAAGGTTTGTAGTTCGGCAGTTGACAGTGTGGACCATTACTCGTTTCTTCATTTGAGTTTTGAGTGTCGGCGAGCAGGCGAGCACCTAGCGCCTCGCGAGTTGTGAGGAGTGTATGAGTTTTGAGGGTCGCGAGTGACCCTCAAAAGTGAAAAGTGAGGGTGAGTGGGGTAGACCCGTTTGTGTAATTAAATATGTGGTCGCGAGTGAATTTGAAAGGATAAGAGTTTTTTGTAATTTGAAGTGTGTGAATGATTTGTGTGGTAAGAGGTGTTTGTGATGCGCGCGAGTAAATGAGTAAAATGAATAGAGGAGTGATGTAAGACATTTTTGCGGTATGAAGTACAGCGACAAATTAACAAAATGAGTGGTACAAATGAGGTGCCTCACGAGTGAGCGACTCAACACTAATACGCATAAAAATTGTATTAAAAATAAAATCATTAAAACCTTCTCAAAACACAAAATAACTCTATTCCAAAATATGCTATCGGTTTTCACGACAACAATTGTGTTGCTATAATCAACCGTTTACAGTTACACAAATCAACTATAACAACAGCTTTGATCCAAAACAAGTCTAAATGTCCTAACCTAATGTACCTATATTGTATGTTCTAAGATACTGGAGCAAGCTGTGGTTACCTATAATTGGACAAACGTCTACCTTTAATGTTATGTAAGCTACTGATTATTTTTTCATGATGTATTGTCTGTTGGTGATCCTAAAAAAAAAATAAGACATGTAACTCAAAATCAAAATGAAACTAGTAACATATTATTATAAAATATATATTATACAGGGTGTAATCGTTAAGTGTAGCCAGCCGATAATTCCGTAAATATAACAGATATCAGAAAACTTCAAATTGATATCGAAAGTGCGTTACCCAATGAGTAAAATTACATTAATAACTTTTTTTTAAATAAAATCAGAAATATCCCAAACATTAACTTCAAATCCTCCCATACATTTATTACGACGACTCACCCCTCAAAGAACGTCGGTGTCGTAAGAGATAAAACTGCTTGAGATTCATTATTTGCGATAATTAACTGTAATAAAATAATAAAACTACCGTTTATCGTTTATTAAATCGAACATTTATTTTTTAATTACACCGCAAATTTTAAGAAAAGTTCATTTAGAAACAATTAAGAGGGCCCGTCAATGTATCGCACAAGAAGGGCGTCACTTCGAGCAACTACTGTAAACAAAAAATGTACTTCCTTAAAAAAATAATGTTAGATTTATTATTTCATAAACGGTAGTTTTATTATTTTATCTACACACATATCATAAACTCTCTATGATACCTTCAAAATCCGTAAATAATGGCCCACATTACGATAATCTGTTTTGTTACGGCAAATTTCTTATCTGTGAAAATGTGGTAATAGCTTCATTACTATATCAAAATCGATTTGGTAATGCATTCAAATTTCGAACATCTCTGAAAAAAAAGCAAATTGATTTGACCCCTATTCTAATATCAGTCGAGATGACGTTTTATTTCTAAATCAAATGACAATTGCATACAATATTGACAAATCTCGCATGTAAGTTGGTATCGGACGATATGGTAATCGACCCCGACTCTAGTTTGTCTTTGATTAAAATAAAAAAAAACTACGGATGCGTGACGTGCGTGAAAAAAGTTTTCATTTGCCGCCATTTGACGTACAGTTTATCTTTTAATTAGATTGTTAGTAAAAAATATATTTTTTTTGTTGTTTTTAAAGTAACTATAACAAAAGTTTCGTGTAAAATGTGCGATAAAGATATTTCGGAGACGCCATCTCATATCCGCGAGTTCTGCCAGAGAGCAAAGTGCCCCAATGTCGGCTGTAATATGAGGTTAGTGAACACTCGTGTGATACTATTATGAAACTAATTTCATTCGTTTCATAAACCCACACTCGTATTTTAATGCCTTTCATTATGTAGCAGTCACATAAACTACTATTATTACAGTTTATTATCGCAAATAATGAATCTCAAGCAGTTTTTTATCTCTTACGACACCGACGTTCTTTGAGGGGTGAGTCGTCGTACTAAATGTATGGGAGGGTTTGAAGTTAATATTTGGGATATTTCTGCTTTTATTAAAAAAAAGTTATTAATGTAATATTACTCATTGGGTAACGCACTTTCGACATCAATTTGAAGTTTTCTGATATCTGTTATATTTACGGGATTATCGCCTGGCTACACATAACGATTACACCCTGTATATTATACTTTATCCTGGTCTCACGGCACCATTAGTAACCCTCTCCCACCTCTCTACTTAAATAACCCTAATTAACCTACCTAGCTAAACCTAGACTAGCCTAAAGTACTAAAAATTCCAATAAGAAAATCTAAATTTCTAAAAACCTTTAAAATACCGCAAACCGTAATTACCTTTACTAGTTATTATAAGATAATGCAAATAACGTAAATAAGTTAATATCTTGAATTGGTTCAGTAGATTGGCCAAATGATCGTCTAGTGTTTATGTAAAACCCTTCGTCGTAACCGCTAATAGTAGCCGTAATCCTTTTCGCATATAAGGAAAGAGTTATGAATTATACGCATATAAATCCAAATAATGTCAAATAATAATTAACTAGAATTATGTCAAAGTAAAATATACCACAGTATTGAGAAAGATCATTGCAAGCAAAAGTAATGTTCGACTTAGCCAGATTAAGTCTGTATTAAAATGTAATCAATAAGTCAATTGTAAGTCTAACCCTAAGTAACCCTAAGTCTAGTCTAAGTCTAAGTGTAAGTGTAAGTGTAATTGTAAGGGATAACCCTGGCCACCTCTTGATATGGGCCGGGATAACCCTGGACACCTCTTGTTTTGCGAGCCGGGATAACCCTGGACAACGCTCTTCTTTCTTCGTTTCTTCTTAATTTGAGGTTTGTTTCTTGGTCATCTTTTTCTTTCGCTTTCAAAATGCGTGGGAGGGTTCTTTTTAAATAGGAAGGTTCTTTCTTGAAAATGCGCGGGAAGTTTCTTTCTTGGAATGTGTGTGGAAAGTTCTTCGACTTAAATCTTCATTAGGGTGTTCTTCATGTCTTGATTTCTGTCTTCATTTTTCTATGTGATGCGCTGTGGTGGACTTCATTTTCCTGGTCCTCTTCTGGTATGGGTCGCCAATCGCCATCTGATGAGTTGGTAGTTGGAGGGTCGAATGGAGATCAAGTGAAACGAGACATTACCGAAGATGTGTTATATTATCGGTATCCAAGTATAAAGAGAGCAAGTAAATCTAAACATAACATATTTATAGGCTATTATTGCTTACATGCTATTTATACAATTACGTGCGTCGCATATTTATGTTGTAGACAGTAACGTATAGTTACTGTTAATATGTTAACTTAGGCATATAGTACAATATCATAATCAAATAAGCCTGTAGAATGTCATAGTAAAATTGTCAGTAAAGTATGTCATAATCAAGTAAAGTCTGTCAAATGTAATAGTCAGTAAAGTATGTCAAAGTAAGTAAAGTCTGTCAAATGTAATAGTCAGTTGGTCAAAGTGCAATTACTAATAAATGTCACAATATTTTGTTTTTGGGGTATAGATGTCGCCCCGCCTCCGCGACACCCATGATCATCATCCAGTTGCAGGACAGAATCCCCGCCCCAGTTCTGAAGGAACTAATTTGTGGCCCAGAAGGGACATCTTTTATAATGACAGGCCTATTCCATCATCCATGTCATTATTTGTGACATTTTCATCATAAATGAGAGGACATTCAAAGGGACAATTTAACATAACAAAATACTGGTAGTAGAGCAGCAGTATTTGATCCACTCCAATTCCCCAGAATACTGTAATTTTGTAATACAATTTAGTATTCAATGAAGTGATATTTTCCAAACTTTAGTTGTAGTCATTTTGTATCACCTTTTAGACCAAAATAAACTACGATCTTGCATCTGCCTCGATCTAGCTTGGATAAATCACTCATTGACATATATTTTCAATAATAAGGTTTTATAATAATATGACCCTGTATTTTTAAGGTAAAGTATGAAAATCACAGATAATCTGTAGAAAACAGAATGTAATCGTCATACATACTGCTAAGGGACAGACAAAACAATATTTATTTGTAAGCAAATTGATTCTATAATACTACATTATATTGTGGTTATTAACTTTAGTTTTTCCCACAATATATTTCTACCAGTAGCGCTGCAAGGGACAAAATATATACAGTCATGTCATAAGTAAGTAAGTCAAGTTTGTCAATAAGTCATAAATGAATATATGTAATAAAATCCTAACAAACCCTAACCCCAATCTACATCCTAGCTAGTTCTAATCCATAAAACCATAATAATGAACAACAAATTCCATAAAATAGCCATAAATGTATCGAAAGGGAACCTAGCTACCTACTGATACTGTAAATATCTAATGGCTTTGGCATATTAAAGTTATAAATCTAGATTAATCCTACAAAACCCTAAACCAAACAAATAAAAACCCTAGCCTAACAGCTATACTATCCAACTATTCTACCGATATACTTGCAAACTAGCATCCCGGGATGCACATTTAATTTACTCGCGTAATTACTGGATGTGCAATGAGTAATCTCTATGCTACAGCTAACTAAGACGAGTGGAGACACCTCGATTTAGACCTAACACCCTATTTCTCCGTGTGCTATTTATGCATCTACCCTGGGGGTTGGGACAGCAGATGTATAACCGGAAAAGGTAATATAAAAGTGAATATATAAGTATATAGATACGGAATAATTGGTCTAGAACCTGGTTTTTTTAAGAAGTCTAGATGACAACCCAAATCTTCCAGATCCTAGGGGGTAAACCTGTCTTAATAAAAGCAGGAACTGCCAGGTCCCCACCTGGTATTATCAAAAACACCGCAAGTTAGTAATCTGGGCTATAGTTGCCACCGTTAGGTTACCCGCTCAGACTTACTAACCTCCCGACACTATGTCGGATCGAACTAGTTCTCTCTACCCCATAAATAAAATACGAAATAAATCACGAAACTAAATTTAAATTAATATATAGAGTCCTCCAACCAAGACCATTCTAGTGCTAAATATCACTAAAATAATCCAAGCCAAAACACTATTATATCATTTATATCTTCATAAGATATCGTTTTCATATATTCATTAAATTTTAATAAATTTTCCTCGCTGTAGTCTCTTTTAATTTTTTTATAGGTATCTGTTTTATTAAGTTGCACATGTACCATCTGAGCGCTATGGTCTGACAGACCTAAATCAAAAATCTGCCCCTTTACTTCAGACATATTTGAGATAATGTGGTCTATACATGTCTGGGATGTACTTCAAACTCGAGTAGCTTTTGTTATGTGGTGATTTAAATTATAATTTGTGAGTAAGTGGTTATAAGAATTCAAAATTGGAGTAGTTTTGAGAATATTTAAATTTAAGTCTCGACATTTAATGATATTTTTATTTCTAAACTTTTGTGTTATAAATGCTAGAAAATTGTCTAGGTGCTGCAAAAAACATGTTCATTACATTTTGGGACACGATATAGACATACTATAACACAGTTTTTGGATTTAATTTCAATCCCACAGCATTCAAAATCGTTTTCAAGGGCAAATCTATTTATTTATTTATTTAAAATTTAAGTCAGGCGTCAGGCAACAAGGCCCATATTACAAATACCTTACAGACTAACATACATATGTCGAGTACCGATGGTCTCAAAGGCGGTGGGCGCGTGGCGGTAGTACGATAATGTATTACTTCACAGCTAAACCAGTATGCTACCATTGCTACCAGTGCATGAAATAAACCTTAGGACTCGTTAACCATACTAGTGCCTACTATATTTCAGAACTAAATGATGAAAAGAACTAATTACTATTAGAATGTTGACTGGTTAAATTGAGAATGAAAAGATCACATGAAACCGTTCAAATCTTTATTCAAGTCAAGCTAGGCCGGCTCCAACCCTACGCCTCTGACATGAGAAGATTTAGCCCTATATGGGACCGGCAACAAACTCAGAGGGACAAATCTTTTCAAAACAAGTTAAAACAACACATAACACATCATTTCTTTATTTCACAAAAGTAAGCTTCTAATGAAACATAAGAAATCAAAATAACACTTGAAATAAAACTAAATGGTTAAAGAACGCGGGATTCTATAAGCTATCAGAATAATCCTTCAGGTATAAACCTTCAGGAACGTAGCGAGTTAGGCACGAGGTTGGCTAACGAGTACGTCCGATCTCTAGCGCGGTCCGATCAAGAAGAACTACCAGCGGCGGAGCCTCTCCGCTCCCGCCTCAGTCAAGTTGGCAAACCTGCTCGACCAGTCTACCAACATACCGACAAAAACGCCAACTCGTGCCTACGCTCACTCGAGAGAAACCTCTCGACGTTCCAAAGCCTTCTAACTGTCATCTCAGTTCAACAACACGCCAATAGATGGCGTTACTCTCTACGCAACTTTATTTCAACAATGCGCCAATAGACGGAGTTACTCTCTACACAACTTTATTTATTTTGTTACAACCAAATAATACGTAGCTCAACATTGCTAATCGATTTTATACAGGCGTCTAAAATAATGAACTATAACGCTGCAATACGTCTTTCTGGTGTCAGGGTCCGACATATATATATATATAAATTAAATATATTATTCTTCTGGGTTCGTAGTTGCAGACATTAACATGTCGATTGTTTCAGGCAAGAAACTTTTTATTTTATTCTTTTTTACGCTTCTCATGGCACTCAAAAAAGGGTCGATATCTCTATTGCAGGATTCCCTGGAGAATTTTCGTGCGTAGTCTCGACGATATGTCCTGAAGTGTTTATTCCGGGCCTCTGCAGCCTCCTCCGACAGCTGCCCTATAGGCAACAACGCATTTTTTATTTGAACAATTCCGCTAAACAGAAAATAAGGAAGAGTAGAGTCTGTCTATTAAGTACAAACCCTTTTAATAAAATACTGAATTTTACACAGCAGTACTTAAGCAGTTCTTATGAAATATGCCATTATCCTCCTGCCGCCCAAAGACCTATTAAAAGGTCTCCGACTGAGTAGTGGTTCCGGCCCAAGCCTAATTACACTTTTAACTTATACGCGCTCAATGACCTTTTGAAAGGTCTACAACTTTAACCTGTCATAAAAATTCAAATTTATCGCGTATTGAATTCACATCAGTTCTGAATGAATACACCATATTTGACGTTTTCAATAGATGTCAATCTGTGTAACATGATATGTAAGTTTTGAAGTAATATCCAAAACAATGACGAGAGGTCGAGGACGTCGTAATTTAATCTATGATTTCTTGGCTATCTCGGCAGATTCCTTGTGTATTTTTGTTGTAAATGATGTCTAATATGTTCGTCTTTGTTTTACCACATTTATTTTTTACTTTTAATCAATATTCATGTAAATACAACAATTAACATTTGGAAGACCTATAGGAAAGCATGTGGGTCGTAATATATTTAAGGTTTTTTATAGGTCTACGGGCTTTAACCGCTATATTGGGTTGATTTGCATTGGATATGCTGTTCGTTTAACGATTAAAATTTGAATTTAATAAAGTATTTAATGTTTAATGTCTTTTTGAAAAGCTTTATAGTTAGTTTTGGCAAAAATATTTAAAAATTCATAAATTAAAATAAGATGGTAGTAATTAGTAGCTATAGGATTTTAATAGGTCTGCGGGCAGTTACCCTATTTTTATGAAAAAAATCGATATGCTCGAGTTCGAGTTTAGTGCCTATTAGTTAGGTAATTTTCCCAGTTTATTAGTTTCCCACTGCTTGTGTAGAATTGAATATTCACTGTATTTTTATAATCTAATAGTCAAAGTAAGATAATATGCTGCTTGTGGCTAATATAATGGTTAGCATGTGTCAAAGGTAGGTAATTTTTTTTTGTAATAATATTTTACATGAAATGCGTTATTTAATTCTGATATATTTAAAATATGTTACAGAAGCGGGGTAAATCAACGTAATGGTACATTAATTATTTGAATAAATTCAGAAATACACAATCTAAGTAAAAGAACTTTGTTGAGGTAGCGGCCCAGAGTCCTATAAAAAAGACATCGAATTTCGGTGTTTCTTTGGTTTCTTAACCTTCTACTGATACCACTTATGATGCTAAAAAAATCTCACACCCATAATACAATGCTATGACAATGTAATCATACGTCGAAGTCTTGGGCCGGAACCATGTGAACCTAAAAAAAGGCCTCTGGGCTTGTACCCCATCTTTGAGGAAAAAAATCTGGACGGCAGGAGGTTATTTAACCCCAAATGTTGGAATATTAGTTCTCATAGAAAACCTAAATGATAAGTTAAGACACTTTACTATGCGTGATTTCTGTGTAATATTTATTGGGGAAGACGACTTTAAAAAAATCTCAAAAATATACTAACCTAGTCTCAAGTATTATACACTGTTTCCTTGCCAGGCTACCGCTTGGTACGGAATGATCGTGCGTGTCGCGGAGGTGGAGGGGTTGCAATATATATCCGTTCTCATATTCCTTTCTCTATTCTTACCATGTCGCCTCAACCACTTTCTTCTGACACCGCAGAGTACTTGTTTCTTGAGCTGAGCTTCTCTCACTCAAAACTCCTTCTTGGCGTCTTCTATTCTCCCTCTCTTCGAGTTAACTACTTTAACTGTTTCGAAAAGCTTCTTGAAGATCTTCTACCATCTTACAATCACCATATTATTATGGGCGATTTTAATACATGCTTACTCAAAAATGATTTTCGCTCAAACTCTCTAAAATCTATTGTCGATGCTTGCAACATGACCATTTTACCTTCTGAACCTACACATCACTTCCCAAATTGTTCTCCATCGCTCCTAGATCTTACTCTGGTCTCCTCTACTGATCATGTTGCTAAATATAATCAGTACTCTGCGGATGCCTTTTCCTATCATCATCTTCTGTTTCTTTCATATAAAATCCGTCCCCCTAAGGTGTCTCCCAAGGTTCTTCTTCAGCGCAGTTTTGGTCGGATGAATGTTGATAAGCTTCGCGAAGATGCTCTCTTAATTGATTGGAATGCGATATTGGAGGCGGATACCGTAGATGAAAAAGTATCTCTTTTCAATTCTCTTCTTACGCAGATCTACGATATTCATGCTCCGATACGTCCCATTAAAATCAAACATGTTCCTGCTCCCTGGCTGACTAAGGAGATTAAGTCACTCATATCCAAGAAAAATTCGGCCAAATCTAAATATAAAGGCAACCCGACTGACAAAAACAAAAGCAGGTATCATACATTGCGTAATAGGTGCAGTACCGTGTGTCGTGATGCCCAGAGGAGTCACATCCACAGGTCTGTTAAGAATGGTGATCCTGCTAAAGTCTGGAGATTTCTCAGGTCGTTAGGAGTAGGGAAATCTGCACAAGATTCCATTAACACTAATATTAACATTGATCGCTTAAATCACCACTTTTCTACTTCTGCCACTTTTTCTGGACCAGCTAAATCTGACACTCTCAACTATCTTTCTAACATCCCAACTCCTGATCACCCATCCTTCTCTTTTACTCAATTCACCGACAGTGATGTTAAGAAGAATATTTTAAATATTTCATCCAATGCCGTCGGGGTGGATAGCGTTAGCCGTAACATGATCTTACCTCTCCTTGATGTCCTGGTACCTGTTATTACCCACATCCTGAACCACTCAATTTCCTGTAATATTTTTCCTTCACTTTGGAAAGACGCTGACGTCATTCCCCTTCCTAAAAAGTCAAATCCTTCCTCTTTCTCTGACTATCGCCCAATTTCTATCCTCCCTTTTCTTTCCAAAGTCCTTGAGCGCCTTATACATCATCAGTTAACATCTTTCTTAAATAGACATGAGCTCTTGAATCCTTTCCAGTCCGGTTTCCGAACGGGCCATGGTACGGCTACCGCACTCGTAAAAATTACCGACGACATCCGAGCAGGAATGGACAACAGAAAGGTCACCGTGTTATCGCTGTTGGATTTTAGTAACGCTTTCAACACGGTTGATTTTGACGTTCTGCTCGGAATCCTGCACTCTTTTAATATATCTCCTGCGGTGATTGATTGGTTTAGAAGTTATTTAAAAGGTCGTCGGCAACGCGTAAAAGTTGATTCTCTCTGTTCTTCGTGGTGCAGCACGCTGGCCGGCGTTCCGCAGGGTGGCGTGTTGTCTCCTCTTCTTTTTTCTATTTTTATAAACTCAATTACTAGTAATCTTTCTTCCTCATACCACCTTTATGCCGATGACCTACAAATTTACTCTCAAGGCACCATTAGCGATGTACCTATGATTATCAACTCCGTAAATCGTGACTTGGGTAACATTTCGGATTGGAGTAGGCGTTACGGACTTTTAGTTAACCCAACTAAAACCCAAACGATAATTGTAGGTAGCTCTAAACTTATTCCTAGGATTGATTTTTCTGTGCTACCTTCCATTACATTTGATGGTGTCCACATTCCATTCGCTAAACAGGTAAAAAATCTCGAGATCATAATAGACTGCACTTTATCTTGAATCCCTCAGATTAGCGAGGTAAGCAGGAGGATGTTTGCATCAATGGGTGCACTTCGCCGACTACGTAATTTTTTGCCTTTCGCCACCAAAATTGCGCTATCACAATCGCTTCTTATGCCTATATTAGATTATGCCGACGCCTGTTATCTGGATCTTACTGAAGACCAGCTTAGTAAACTTGAACGCCTTCAAAGTCTTTGTATCAGATTTATATTTGGCCTGCGTAAACTTGACCATATTTCCAACTTTCGTGCCCAGCTCAAGTGGCTCCCTATACGTCTTCGACGTAATTCTCATATCTTAGCTCTTCTCTATAGCATTCTTTTCAACCCCGCTACTCCTTCATACCTTAAAGAACGTTTTAGTTATCTCTCCTCCGTCAGGCCTTCACGGAAATATCAACTTGTTCCCCCTCCTTCTTCTACGAAATTTTATAATGACTCCTTTACCTTTCGAGCTGTTCGTCTGTGGAACAGTCTGCCGTTAGACATTAGGTGTGCTAAAACTCTTCAAAGCTTTAAAAACCTTCTAAAGAATCATTACTTATCTCTTCCTTAATGTGCCGCTGTGTATATATTATGTATTTATATATATATATATATATATATGTCGGACCCTGACACCAGAAAGACGTATTGCAGCGTTATAGTTCATTATTTTAGACGCCTGTATAAAATCGATTAGCAATGTTGAGCTACGTATTATTTGGTTGTAACAAAATAAATAAAGTTGTGTAGAGAGTAACTCCGTCTATTGGCGCATTGTTGAAATAAAGTTGCGTAGAGAGTAACGCCATCTATTGGCGTGTTGTTGAACTGAGATGACAGGTAGAAGGCTTTGGAACGTCGAGAGGTTTCTCTCGAGTGAGCGTAGGCACGAGTTGGCGTTTTTGTCGGTATGTTGGTAGACTGGTCGAGCAGGTTTGCCAACTTGACTGAGGCGGGAGCGGAGAGGCTCCGCCGCTGGTAGTTCTTCTTGATCGGACCGCGCTAGAGATCGGACGTACTCGTTAGCCAACCTCGTGCCTAACTCGCTACGTTCCTGAAGGTTTATACCTGAAGGATTATTCTGATAGCTTATAGAATCCCGCGTTCTTTAACCATTTAGTTTTATTTCAAGTGTTATTTTGATTTCTTATGTTTCATTAGAAGCTTACTTTTGTGAAATAAAGAAATGATGTGTTATGTGTTGTTTTAACTTGTTTTGAAAAGATTTGTCCTTCTGAGTTTGTTGCCGGTCCCATATAGGGCTAAATCTTCTCAGGTCAGATATGTAGGGTTGAAGCCGGCCTAGTTTGACTTGAATAAAGATTTAAACGGTTTCTTTTTACTTTCATATCGCTCCCTTGAGTTAAAAATAGCAATTAGTTCTTTTAAACATTTAGTACTGAAGTATAGTAGGCACTAGTATGGTTAACGAGTCCTAATGTTTATTTCATGCACTGGTAGCAATGGTAGCATACTGGTTTAGCTGTGAAGTAATACATTATCGTACTACCCCCACGCGCCCACCGCCTTTGACACCATCGTAATTCGACATCAGCAAGTGGGATGGATGCGGAGTTTCATGTATTGCTTACACAGCCACCTGGGAGCGTGGTGTATTTCTGGTGTGTTTTGGTGACCTACATTCCATATTCTGGACATGTGGTAATGGTAAGCTCACGTGTCCAACCTTTATTGAAAGGTGAGTGCAATTCATTGTTATTTGGTGAGAATTATTGTGAAATTGTGAATTATTATTGAGGCAATCTAGCATAACGGTTGTGACGTGACGTCATCTCTGGGATCGTTACGTTTCTTTGTAATTAATTTTTATAATCCATTTAAATCTAAGTGATCTTAAGTTATTTTGATGTGAAATCCGTATTGTTAATTATAACGAACTATCGGCTATCGTGACGTGATATTATTTCATCGCTCACTTGTTAATCTACCCTCAAATATGAATTTTCATGAAAATAAAAGTGCACTGTTAGAAATTGATCCTGCTGATTTGCCAATGCATAGGATTAGTAATCTTTAACCTGTAACGTTTAGTAATTAATAAAATTGCTACAAATTATTACCCGTAATGCCGTGATAGTTCACAAATCGTGCATACTATGGAAACATGAGCTACGCATATGAAAATTAATGTTACAGTGTCCTGCAGCCCGAGCCGAGCCAACTTACAGACACCATTACGCATGTGACACAGAAGCAGCTGTGCAGTATCATCTGTGCTGGAGATTTGGAAATAAAAGGACAGGTTTCGTTCTAATTGTTTATTAGTGAATTTTATTTTGAGTGTAATGGCGAAGCATAACAGTCGAACGTAACTAATAAGCTGTCACTTTTCGTATTGGCCCATTTTACCGTGTTACTATTTTTGGAACACATGTTTGTTTGTTCATAGAATGAAATAAAACGCACTCATTGAAGTTTAAATTTTATTCTGATATTTTTGAAGCCTGTTTATATAATACATTGGAAACATGTTTTTTTGTGTCTGCTACATTGCATTTAATAAACCTTTGCGTTTATCCTGCTTACATGATAAACCTGATGCCGTGCTAATGATGATTTCAGTAACAGCCAGCTATGTTAAACTACATCGTGCATCTCGCCATCTGCCGCAGCAATGGCAACTGCAAGGCGGAAAGCATCAGCCTTCGTGCTTGGATCGGACTTCACCACCACCACCTTTGACTTGGTCGCGTGCAGCATGCTTTATTAATCTGGTGAGCAGTTCCCATTTTGTTGGGATTATTTTGAGAGGATTTACTTCTGCATAGAAGTCTCGAGCGAGTTTCTGTTGTTAAAGCTAAAGTAGAAAGCTGAGTTTATGTTGTTAAAGCTAAAGTAGAAAGCTATCTTTAGTGATTTTGATCAGTGATGTTCAGTTTCAGTTGATCAGTTGACGCTGATAGTACCAATTGTTCTGAGTGACATGATTTAAAGAACCGTTTTTATTGTCTTTTTGGAATTCACTCTTAACATTGTTTTTGCTTTCGATGGACTGAAAGCTTGTACTTTCGAAGGACTGAAAGTACGCCCGATGGACTGGGCACTACTGTTTTGCTTTCGATGGACTGAAGGCAAGCCCGATGGACTGGGCACTACTGTTTTGCTTTCGATGGACTGAAGGCAAGCCCGATGGACTGGGCACTACTGTTTTGCTTTCGATGGACTGAAGGCACGCCCGATGGACTGGGCACTACTGTTTTGCTTTCGATGGACTGAAGGCACGCCCGATGGACTGGGCACTAATGTTTTGCTTTAGATGGACTGGGTATTGTTTAGTGACTGCATCAGAAGTGCCGGAGCATGTAAGAGGTGCACGTGGTCTGCTTTTTATGTCCTAAATGCTCTTTGCGAGGAGTAGCACTTATGCGGCTGAGATGGTTAGTTCTGACGAGGGTCTGGTATCTGCCGAAGGACTGGCAATTCACCGAAGGACTGGTGTTGTTTTGTTAAAAATGAATTCCCGTTGATGTACTGTGTTCATATGAGTAAAATTGGCATTATTAAGTCAGAGTGCTATTTATTTTAAGATGTCCTACAATGATAATATCACATTTGACCAAAATATTTTTTTTAATGCCAGATAAATTCCCCGTAAATTGATATTGATGACAATAGTAGTGACACTGTCGAGCAATGAATTAGAGCTGTTGTGATTTGTGTTTTTGATGTTTGAGATTGTTCTGTTTTCACATAAATTTGAGAGTATCCGCCAGATGGAGGCGATGATTAATGGAGTGTATCCGCTAGATAGCGGCGATGATTACTGATTATTTTTATTAAGTCGTTGCTCGATGGACTATTTTTGACTAGAGAATTGAGGATTGTTAAAGTAATTTTGAACAATCATTTTTTCTGGTTGGATTGATAACAAAGTTTGATTTTAATAGTAATTTGAGTGAGACCCAAATTGTGGGTCAGGAATGATCGAGCGATGAGATACTGTGCTGAGTATTTTGTTACAGAATCAAATGCATACACCCACACACGAGGACGTGTGTAGCGCAGGACGGCCGTGTCGGACCCTGACACCAGAAAGACGTATTGCAGCGTTATAGTTCATTATTTTAGACGCCTGTATAAAATCGATTAGCAATGTTGAGCTACGTATTATTTGGTTGTAACAAAATAAATAAAGTTTTTTTTTTTTTTTTTTTTTAAATCATTTATTTGTTTAGGGACTTTTAATCTTAAGATTACGACAGTCCCATCGTACCTTAAACTTAATTACAATCATCTACGGCCTGACAGTATACTGACTAACATAATTATACACAAATAAATATATCTCCTTTGCCTCTTCAGAGATTGGTGCCGCCAAGATGCTTTGAAATGCGCCTACATCTAACCTATTAAGATTTAGTGACCTCATCAACAATTGTCTATTACCTTCGTTCCGCACACATTCCACCAATACATGTTGAACATCCTCTACAACATTGCAAGCTTCGCAGTTTGGGGATGGCACTTTCTTCATCATAAAAGCGAACTTTTTCAGTGGAATGTGTCCTGAACGAAGTCTTAATCCTATCTTAATTAATTTCCTACTTAACCTAGCATTCATAAACCAAGGAATATGAGGAGGTTCACACTGCATAGTCCTGTACCATATACCTTTTTCTTTACAACGCTCATCAAAGTGTACTTTCCATATCCCACGTACTTTCTTATTGTATTTATGTAATTTTTCTGTAAAGTCTGGTGTAATGTAAACTTCGGATCCAATTGTGCAGGCTTCTTTGGCTAAAATGTCAACCGCCTCATTTCCACTTAATCCTATGTGTGCGGGGATCCATTGCAGTCTCAAAGACATATCAGTAGGTAAAGAGTACAATTTATCAAGCACTGTGTAAGCTATCGCTGTACCTCTGTTTCCAGAGGCGCAGCGAGCTACATGTTGCAAAGCACTTTTACTGTCCGTAAAAATGACGATATTTTTGCATTTTAAACTAACTGCATAAGATATGGCCTCCGAGATCGCAAATAACTCCGCCGACATAATACAAATTTCTGAAATTATGTTGTACCAACTCTTGGTTTTATACACTGGGTCAAAATATGCGGCTCCTATACTAGTTTCAGTCTTTGATGCATCTGTATAGACTTTGTGCCAATCTCCATATTTTTCATTTAGTTCCAATAAAACATTGTTTCTTATATCGCTAGGATGGTATAATTTCTTTGCATATTGCACTAAATCTAAATTAGTACAAATGACATCTCTGAAACGTATATTAGAAACCCAAGTATCCAGACTGAACATTTTAAGGGGATTTGAGGTAAATATCCTTTCATGTTTTACATCAGAGTAAACAGTTGCAAGCAGTGGTGGTTTTTTCCTTAGCCAGTACCTACGTCTAGAAGATAACTCAAGTACTTCTAGAAATTCAACAGTTTTATTATTGGTCCATGTTAAACATTTAAGACAATATTTGTAAGCCAAATAAGATCTACGTATATGTAAAGGTACTATAGTTAACTCAGCCTCCATTACATGAATCGGAGTAGTTTTTATAAAGCCACCTATTACTCTTAAGGCTTGATTCTGAAGCTTATCTAATTTCGTTACGTGGGAGTTAGCACTACAGTCATACAAAAAACATGCATAGTCCATCCTACTACGAATTAGCGCTATATAAATTCTCCTTAAATGAGAAGGGTGTACACCCCACGTCGGCCCGGACAGAACTTTCAATATATTAACGTATTTGGATATCTTTACAAGAGTTTCATTTATATGGCTGCTAAATAGTAATGCTTTATCCAACCAGAAACCCAAGTATTTTATTTTGTCCACTAAACATATTAAGTTATTTCCATGAGTTAGATTAATGGGCTGTATTTTCCGTCCTCTAGTAAATAAACAAGCTTTAGTTTTACTGTTCGATATTTCTAACCCTATTTCTTCTAACTTAATTGCTATTTCACTGAGTGACACTTGTACGCTCATTATACTTTCGTTCAAGTTACATGACCTTTTGTATATGACAAAATCATCCGCATATTGAGACAACATTACATTTTCAGTAAACTTAGCTATTTTATGAGTAACAATATTGAATATCAAAGGAGATATAGGGTCACCTTGAGCTAGTCCCTTTCTGCACCACCTTTCACAATCTGTTGAATTATCACTTTTAATTTTAAGCTTCCTTCTAGTAAGAAATTTCCACAAGTAATTGCATACTTTAGAACCCACTGACAAATCATCTAATGTAGTTACAACTTTTTCTACCAGCACATTATTGTACGCGTTATCTATGTCCAAAAAACAGGCGAGGGTTGGCACTTTCTCAGAAAAACCTATTTGTATGTAC
This sequence comes from Cydia splendana, assembly GCF_910591565.1. Taxonomy (NCBI): domain Eukaryota; kingdom Metazoa; phylum Arthropoda; class Insecta; order Lepidoptera; family Tortricidae; genus Cydia; species Cydia splendana. Next base: position 1,449,591 of record NW_026946893.1, read on the forward strand.
GTAACCAAGCGAACCAGGGCATCAATACAAGACTGTCCTCTTCGAAAACCTGTAACAGAACATGAAAATATTTTGTTTTTCTCAACATACCATTCTAATCGTTTAGTTAACATAACGTGGAAGATTTTGCAGATACAGGATAATAAAGATATAGGTCGAAGCTTATTTTCAGCATCGCTATGATTACCTATTTTAGGAATAGGTACCACCTGTATACTTCGCCATTGATTTGGTACAAAAGCATTAGTGAATATCAAATCCCAACAAAAACATAAATGTGAAATGGGAGCCAAGTTCAATATTAAGAATATGTGTCGTTGTTGACTCGCCGACAAAAGAATTGAGATCTATATGGGTGCCAAGTTCTGTGTTGTGTAGAAAATCCTGAAATTATAAAGGAGTTGTCTTGGCTAGTTTTTACGTATAGGCTACTTTTCTAAAATTTGGTTTGTTGGTAAAAACTAGCCAAGTCAAATCCTTTATAATTTCAGGATTTTCTACACAACACAGAACTTGGCACCCATATAGATCTCAATTCTTTTGTCGGCGAGTCAACAACGACACATATTCTTAATATTGAACTTGGCTCCCATTTCACATTTATGTTTTTGTTGGGATATCATTACTTTTTGTACAGAAATTACTATAGTAGGTATTCATCGTGAAAGCAGTTTGCCTGAGCTGAAAAGGAGACCCTCGCTAACGCGCGGTCACACACACACACACGCGGCTACACGGAGGTTTGACAAGTTTTTTAGAGTGTCCTCTCAACCTTACATTCTGACTCGATGTGTATAGGTCTTTAATATTTGGAACATTGTAGTGACCGGACAAGATTTTGTAAGTCTCAATAAGATCGCCTCGCTTCCTTCTGTCCTCCAATGTTGTAAGACCTAATTCTTGAAGCCGTTCTTCATATGGTATGTCTTTCAATGAAGCATCCATTTTAGTTGCTCTTCGCTGAACTTTTTCCAGTAATGTGATATCCTTTTTAAAGTAGGGGGACCATATCTGAAAAGCATACTCAAGTAAAGGACGAAGATATGACTTGTATATTCTAATAAATAGTTCCTTAGTAATAACATGGAATGCTTTCCGGATCATATACAGCATAGAATTTGCTCTCTTGGTGATTTTGGTGATATGTGTGTCCCATTTCAAGTTATGTGAAACAGTGATTCCCAGGTCTCTTTGACTAGCTACAGCTTGTAGGGGAACAGAGTCAATGTGGTAATTTAGTTTAGGGTTTGTTTTCCCTATGTGTAGAACTGTGCACTTGTCAGCATTTAGTGATATGAGCCAGTCTTTAGTCCACTGAATTATGCGATCTAAATCACTTTGGATAATATTATGAGTTACTAATGGATTACCCATAACTTTGGTATCATCAGCAAATATTGACAGTTCCGAATGTACTACACTCTTCAGATCTGTTATAAATATGCCAAACAGGATTGGTCCAAGGACTGATCCCTGAGGAACACCACTATAGACGTTGTGTGCATTCGATAGAGTTTTCCCTACTCTTACTTTAAATATCCTGTGGGTTAGAAAGTCCGATATCCATTCAAGGAGCTGACCACGAATTCCAAAGTGCTCCAATTTAGCAATGTATCTATGTATTATGATCGTTTGTGGGTACGGGTTTTTATTTGCTTTTGTTAAATTTGCTTGCAAGTAAAATTTGACCGACTTCCCGGATTCCGATGAAGCTGAAATTTTGCATACGTATGTAAGTCGGGTGACAATGCAATACTATGGCACCATGGAGCTGATCTGATGATGGAGACAGGAGGTGGCCATAGGAAATCTAGTCTGTGATAAAACCACGCAAGCTATTTAATTACCTACTTAATTGTTTGTGGTTTTTATAATTGTCTCGATGTGTTATAGTTGTCTGTGGAAAGAAAAGAACAGTCAGCGATAAAAGCATATACCTACTTACCAAAAATGAGATTATTGACAAAACTTGTTACTTACTTAGGTACTTAAGTTTTATCATGACCATTATATAAACGACTTCCAAAAAAGGAGGAGGTTATCAACTCGTCTGAATCTTATTTTTGTCGTGTTAACCATTTACCAGACTGACATTTAAAAAATGACAATCGAATGTCAGTCTTACTCATTGAAAATAGAACACATGCTTGAAGTGCCGTATCTGGGAAATATATATCCCTTAGCCGGTAAAGGGTTAAACTAAGATACTCTGTTGAACTCTCGATATATGTAGTACATACACAGTGGCGGATTTGTAGTCTGTGCCGCCCTAGGCCCCAGGCCCTGTAGCCGCCCCTTTCTCAGCACCCATCGTATTAACTAAATTTTGAGTTATTTTTGTTTTCATGAGGGATTTTTTTTGTTACAAATTGCCGCCCCTTAATATTTCGCCTCCCTAGGTTCGGGCCTACTGGGCCTTAGGGCAAATCCGCCACTGTACATACATATAAGCCAGACTAATTATTAGCTTAGGCACTGTTGCGCAAGTGATCGCCATCAGAACTTTTAACTTTAAAAGGAAACTATTCCTTATTATAAGACTATTCTATGCCATGTAAGTGAGTAGTTTTCCTGCTATAGGTAGGTTCACGAAGTTATCAATTTATGAAGTGACACGAAAAGCTCAGTTTCAGTGATATCATACATATATTATGATTTGATATGATCAACGGCTAACGTCCGATTCCGAAATCGTCGCTAATAGGTATCATAATTATGCCAGCAAGGTGATGATTATTATTTTATCGTGACAATATAAATAGATAATCCCTACTGCACCAATAAGGCCCATTTTGCCAATTTGAATTTTCCATAGAGCAGAGGGTCAACCGCGAAAACCGAAATTCGCAAATTTCGGGTATCTTTCTCATTTACTCCAATTAAGGCGTAATTAGAGTAACAGAGAAAGATGCCCGCAATTTGCTAACTTCGATTTTCGCGGTTATAGCCCAGGCGTCACACGTAGCCGTTGACACAGTACGGCTCTATGTACCTATAACCACGAAATCCGGTTTTGGCGTACGCATAATCTCAATTTCCATTGTACTCAATTAAGCCTACTACCTACTACTTTACTTAGGTACCTTTTGACTTTCAATATGAGTTCTACGTTTGTTTCTTGGTCTGAAGGTTGTCTGGGAGCGATCGCTTTTAGCAATAAGGCCGTTTGTTGTTACCTAGTTATATTGTCATTTATATATATTTATTTCATTTTATTTATTTATTGGAGAAACGACAGAAGTATGCGACAGGATAATAGGTTACATTGATAGGTACATATATTATTGAGATGAACACTTAGGTACTTCCTTAAACGCTCTCACTAAAACATACTTGAAATAATAAAAAAAATTGTAGTTTTAAATGTAAAATGTACAGTCACCTGCAAGAATATGTTACACAACGAAGGCTGCATAAATATCTGGCACGATCTTATTTGTAGAGCCATAAGAGCGGGTCACATACTTATATTTTTGTGCCCTTCGAAGAGTAACATATTATTGACTGTACGTGTACGTATTATTATTGGTAAAATGAAGAATACATATTTACTGACATATAATGCGAGACAGTTAGATGATTCATAATAAAAATGAATCTCGTTCTTAGGCGATGCTAGCATGACTATTTTCTATTCTGATGACCTGAATCTGTTTACATTAAAACTCTGCATCACATGACTTCGGTCCCTAGCAACAACCCTTACGTTACGAGTTGGTACCTATACCTGAAGATTATTTAATACTCTTCAGTATATCTTTTTTTATGAAAATCGTTTACTGATCATTCTGCTATACATACCTACATCAATACTGTAGGTATTTAAAATAAATTATTTTACACCATGCATGAAATAAAGCGCCAGATAATTATTAGAAAAACACAGATAGGAGTTATTTTTAAACACAATTCTATTTAATAAATCGGATAGAAATATAAAAAGTAGGTGAGTTGACCGTGACGTCACGATGTAATGTTTTATCCCAACAAAAACATAAATGTGAAATGAGAGCCAAGTTCAATATTAAGAATATGTGTCGTTGTTGACTCGCTGACAAAAGAATTGAGATCTATATGGATGCCAAGTTCTGTGTTGTGTAGAAAATCCTGAAATTATAAAGGATTTGACATGGCTAGTTTTTACCAACAAACCAAATTTTAGAAAAGTAGCCTATACGTAAAAACTAGCCAAGACAAATCCTTTATAATTTCAGGATTTTCTACACAACACAGAACTTGGCATCCATATAGATCTCAATTCTTTTGTCAGCGAGTCAACAACGACACATATTCTTAATATTGAACTTGGCTCTCATTTCACATTTATGTTTTTGTTGGGATATCATTACTTTTTGTACAGAAATTACTATAGTAGGTATTCATCATAAAAGCAGTTTGCCTAAGCTGAAAAGGAGACCCTCGCTAACGCGCGGTCAATTGTTAAAAAGTTTCAGTTTTCAGATTTTTTTCTTTTTTATACGCCTAATAGTCTACCTTCATGCCAAATATCAAGTTTCTAAGTGATCTAGAAGTGGGTTAGGTTTTTGGTCTATAAGTATTAATTATTATTTTTCCATCGAAATATCAATAATTTCCAGTTTTCAGATTTTTCCCTCTATATACACCTAATAGTCTACTTTGATGCCAAATATCAAGTTTCTTGCATGTGCATCGGGTGGATGTGCAACTGAGACAAGCTATGAGATGCATAACAGGAACCATCAAGAGCACCCCCGTAGAGTGGCTACCTGTGCTGAGCCACATAGCTCCTCCGCACTTAAGAAGGCAACATGCTTTGGTCCGAGAAGCTCAGAAGATTCTGGCCAACCCAAATCTACCCGCCTACGACGATCTCAAGAACCCTCCACCCAACCGGCTGATTTCACGTCAACCGCCACATAAGACTGCCTCGATACTCTTAAACACCTCCTTCGACGTTAATGAGAGATGGGCCCACGAATGGAACGAGAACTTGCCCGCCAACCTAATGACAAACATCGACCCTCTAGAAAAACCAGCAGGCTTCTCACTACCCAGACGAAATTGGTGCCAGTTAAATCGCCTACGAACGGGTTGGGGTAGAAGTCGTGAGTTCCTGCACAGATGTGGCTGGAGAGAGTCGCCAGCATGCGAATGCGGGACTGCGGTGCAGAGCATGGACCACATTATCCGCGAATGCCCACTCACCAAATACCAGGGCAACCCCGGGGACTTGTTCACCCTAGACAACAATGTCACCCAATGGATCCAGCAATTGGGCGTACTGCTATAATATACTATACTCGTATATCATATTATGAACGATTGTATTTTTGCCATACGAATAAATAAATAAAATCAAGTTTCTAAGTGATCTTGAAGAGGGGTTAGGTTTTTGTCTATAAGTATTAATTATTATTTTTTTCCATCGAAATATCAATAATTTCCAGTTTTCAGATTTTTCCCTCTATATATACCTAATAGTCTACCTTGATGACAAATATCAAGTTTCTAAGTCATCTAGAAGTGGGTTAGGTTTTTGGTCTATAAGTATTAATTATTTTTTTTCGATCAAAATATCAATAATTTCCAGTTTTCCGATTTTTCCTCTATATACACCTAATAGTCTACCTTGATGCCAAATATCAAGTTTCTAAGTGATCTAGAAGTGGGGTTAGGTTTTTGGTCTATAAGTATTAATAATTTTTTTTCCATCAAAATATCAATAATTTCCAGTTTTCAGATTTTTTCCTCTATATACACCTAATAGTCTACCTTGATGCCAAATATCAAGTTTCTAAGTGATCTAGAAGTGGGGTTAGGTTTTTGGTCTATAAGTATTAATATTTTTTTTCCATCGAAATATCAATAATTTCCAGTTTTCAGATTTTTCCCTCTATATACACCTAATAGTCTACCTTGATGCCAAATATCAAGTTTCTAAGTCATCTAGAAGTGGGTTAGGTTTTTGGTCTATAAGTATTAATTTTTTTTTTCCATCGAAATATCAATAATTTCCAGTTTTCAGATTTTTCCCTCTATATACACCTAATAGTCTATCGTGATGCCAAATATCAAGTTTCTAAGTGATCTAGAAGTGGGTTAGATTTTTGGTCTATAAGTATTAATTATTATTTTTTCCATCTAAATCTCAATAATTTCCAGTTTTCAGATTTTTTCCTCTATATACACCTTATAGTCTACCTTGATGCCAAATATCAAGTTTCTTAGTGATCTAGAAATGGGTTAGGTTTTTGGTCTATAAGTATTAATTATTTTTTTTCCCTCGAAATATCAATAATTTCCAGTTTTCAGATTTTTTCCTCTATATACACCTAATAGTCTACCTTGGTGTCAAATATCAAGTTTCTAAGTGGTCTAGAAGTGGGTTAGGTTTTTGGTCTATAAGTATTAATTATTTTTTTTCCATCGAAATATCAATAATTTCCACATTTCAGATTTTTTCCTCTATATACACCTAATAGTCTACCTTGATGCCAAATTTCAAGTTTCTAGGTCATCTGGAAGTGGGTTAGGTTTATGATCTATATGTCAGTCAGTCACAAAAATGCCGGTTTTTAAACGTTAATTTATCAGTAACTGTTTGAGCTACGTTTATGAAATTTTGTATTTTGGACAAGCTAAGGGGCTTGAATACATGTGCCAAATTTCATTAGTGTAGATTAAGTAGGTTTCAAGTTGTGAAGGGGTCAAAAGTAGCTCGAAATGGTTCGTGTAATATTACACACGGTTGCTGCGTCGCCAGTTCCTTTTTCTTTGAACTTGGCTGGACACGCTACCGCGTGTCTAGATACAATTCATCACAAATTACAATACCTATTGACATCTTCAAAAAGTGATTTATCCTGTCGGGCCTGATCAAATTGGTCGATTTGATCAGAAATGTAATTGGCGTCAATCTCCAAGTTTAGATTTATGGTGATATTAGAGCCCTCTAAATTGAAAAAATGCCCCAGAACGAAAATACTGGCCTCACAAATTGGTATTCTTGCGTCCGCACCTCATTTTATCGGTAATATCGTTCATTATCGGCGGGTGAATTCGGCGAGCCAAATTGGCGTTTGCGTCCGCACCTCTCGATTCGATCGGGCAATTTAATCAGATTGGCGAAAAATTGTTTAATCTGGATACACCTTTACGTATCAAATATATCTTCGAAAAATCGAATAGGTAGTCATGTTTTCGGACATTTGGGACCGACCATGCACGACCACAGCGCCACCTAGCGAGCGCAACTTTCTATCTTTCTTTCGCGAGATATTCTGTCACAAAACTTTCAAACGAGAAGTAAGTAAACATCGTAATAATTTCAATGAAATCTAATGATGTTACAGTATATTCGACATTTTTGGACGATGGCTGTATTGACAATTACATTAGCATTGTGGTTTTCAGTTAAAATGAACGTGCTTGTGACGGGAACAGGGTTTCGTGCCATAACCCATGAAATTGTCTTCCAGCTCGAGACAATGAATAAGGGCAAAAATTTGGTGTTAGCTGGGCACGTACTGGAGGTGCAAGACATTTGGCAAGGCGCCAGGCCAGGAGCTACATAATCAAAGCCCGAGGTGGTTCGTCAAGCCTCTGTGACGGAGACTGCGTACAAGGCAGCCTTAATTCGTCATGTTACTAGTGTAACATGCGATTGTGTTTATTAAAAAAGTGGCAAATGCAAGCACATTGCAGCACTAATTTACTACATCAATCACCACCACTAAAACCAGCCAGGAACAAAAATGGGGCAAGCCAAGTGTCCCACAATTTACGAACGAAAAGTAATCCAAAGGGAGATACTTCCACGAAATGTATCCTACATCAAAGAAACACAAGTGTGAAGCTTTTCAGTTCGATGTCTCAGATTTAAAGGAAGATTGTGCCTTAAAACGTGTACTTACTGGAAGCTGCTGAAATAAATTGTACAGAAGATATTGAAATTTCCGTTAGCAAAGTTATCCAAAATTTAGTAGAACACACTGATATTAATATTCAAAAAGAAGATTGTGTTACATGTCTTGAAAACTTTAGTATTTTTAGAAAAGAGTTTGATGTGTACCAAAGTGAAGCTAGTCTAGTTATAGAAAAAACATTAAAAAACTTTTATGAAGCTAATGTTGTGTTGGCAGATAAAGAAATTTTTAAATTATGTAGTGACACAATAGAACAATCAATGTGTCAAGAGTGGTACTCGGCGAGGAGACTAAGAAAGCCTTGGTTGTGCACTAGTGTAGACGGTGTTGTTATACATATGCAATGAATGTGTCAGAATGTTAGTAGAAGTCCTGTATCTTGTAAAAACCAACCTATTGTAGATTTTGATAAACAACAATATAATTAGTGTAATATTTGCAGTTTGTGAATGATCAACCAGAACTAAAAAGAAGCAAACCATATTATATTATACCCAAATTCAAGTGCAAGTGTATGACACTGGTATGACTATTATATGTGTGATTTCTTTATATATTCACCAAAAGGTAGTTGTATTGTATAGTAAGAGCAGACAGAGACGAAGACTTTATTAAAGCAGCAATTCTAAAAAGTGAAGAATTTTACTTCGCTCATTATCTACCGCTCTTGTATTCTACAAGAACAAACCAAACTTTGAGTGAGAAAAACCAGCCAAAGCATAGTTTTACAGGTAAAAATATAATCAATACAATGTTAGGTAATTAACTTTTAAAATATGTAATAAAAGGTAAGGTACTACTGATCTCAATAAGTACAGTTAGCATCATTGTCATACAGGCATGAAGCATACTGATTAATTAAGTTTAGTTAAAAATAATAATTTATATGTTTAAATGTTGTTAACTCAAAATGTTTATTACTGTTTTTTTTTATATGTAAGTATAGTAAAGTAGCCGAATATTGCAGTATCACACTTTGTTAAAATTAGCAATACACATACCTAGCTGTAAGTAAGGAACTCAACATTTTAATATCTTAGAATCCTAGCATACCTAAATATTAACCTGACCTTATTTGATTGTTTTTGTTTTGTTTTAATGTTTGAATCTTTAGACTATGTTTGATTCTGATGTATGTATTGTCCCTATCGCATAAGCGTTTTGGCATCCTTAGCTGTAAGTTTATGCATGTGACTGAAATAAAGAAATATATGACAAATGGTATGTACAGTTGAGTTCATAAATATGTATAAATTTCTTTACCTTTATCCATTGTAATATGGTGAAAAAATGTACACACATTTATGAACTTGACTGTACATTAGACTTATGAAAATGTTGATCAGTCCAGTGCTTGGTCATATTAAACCCTAACCTGACTGACACATTTTCATAGGTCCACGGGCCCATGTTATAAATATGTGGCGGTCAATGTCTGTGGTTCCTTATGCTCCATGTGCAATAAGGGTCCTTCAGACATGAAAAGTCACATAACATTTACAGGTTTTGTGTGAAATAAAAACAAATTTAAATTAAAAATGTTTTAATAGCTTTTTAAATAATGTAAATATTGTAAAAAATAACTGTTGTTTTATTTGTTTGAAAATATAGGTGGTTGCAGGTTTACCAGTACACAACAAACATGTAATATATCATCAATATGATAAAATAAATTTACAGGTATTTTATGTAGTATCTGATAAATTTTTAAGTGCTGCATTATTCTTTCGGCATGAATTCTGACTCGAGCTATTTTATAAGTTGCATCGGTCTCTTCCCTTGTAAATTCACCTTTATTCTGGAGAAAATGTGGCATAATAATAGCAATTTCTTTTCCACTTTCATCAATTACCTTCTTTATTGCCGGAAATCCCTTATCAGCCAATACAATATCCCCATTTTCTAAGTAGTCGACTAATCCTGACTACCGTTATTTGGGAGACACTTTTTCTTTCACCACTTACTTTTGACTTGAACGAAATGAAGCCTCTTGGAGTAATACTAATAAGCACTTTTTATAGAGTGAGTAGCAATACACACGATTATCAACACTTGATGGTACTTCTATAGGAAACTCTGTACAATCAATAATGACTAGTGTTACTATACTCCGGACGGAAGCATTCTGGCATTGTCTGCTGCACAACATTTTTGTCTGGCCAAAAAACCTAATTTGATGTACCAGCTGCTATTTCTTCAACATACGAGCAGAATATTCTTGACACTGTTTTCCAGCAATTCAAAGTCACTTGTATTAGTTATATTAATAGCATTAACTGCTTCTATTTTTTTCGCGTTTCTTCGTTCCATATAACGTTGAAACCTCGATATTGCCGCATTTTCGTCAATCCGTTTTGTTTTTTACTGCGGGGGAAATATCCTTGGAACATAACTGGGACTGACTTGTTCATCAGCCTTTCTACCACCGATAAAGTGAGCACTGCAAATTGGGTGCCATAGAGATCCATCGGGACTGTAACAAAATAATTCACCGTTAAAACTTCATACGATTATAACATAAATCAAATGATTGCGTATTTAAGGAAGGTAATATGATTTTAGAGGTTAGGTTAGGTGACTTACTTTTTTGTCCTTACGGCAATTATCCATTTATTGCGCTGTTCTTGTTTCCACACTACTTTTGGAAATCTATAAAATTTGCAGTCACTACTTCTGCTAGTGTTTACACGATTAACAATAACACATCTTGCTGTGAAGTGAAGACCATTTTTATCTAAAACATCGAATGTTTACTGCAAAGCAAAGCAACTAACTCACACAATGACACGTGTACAGATGCGCTGTTCACACATAGAAACGCAAATGATGCGGTAGTATACAAATTATTGCGCCATCTATCCGCTCGTATAAGAAAAACTAAGAACTACACCAACTACACCTAACAACTACAACGTCTACAACTCTTCTAGTGGCAGCGACCTCTTGCGGAATACACTACACAACCTACAGCCCGCTGAATGACAAACGCCATCTAAGTTTAATACAAAAATAATGTTTTCTTCCGGGGTACGCTACTCAATATGGCGATTGCTCGTCCTAGTAGACTAGTCCGTGCCGCTACTAATGTAAGTTAGATATAACTTTATCATTATGTTTTAATTGTTTCGTCGCGATATATAGGAAATGTTAGGTATCCTAATTTTAGCCGTTGTATGTTATTAACCGTAGCCGCAAATTTATTATGCTATCTGAGTTAGTGTCCATTCGTGAAAGGTTAAATAAATTAAGAGAAGATATTGTAAAGTTAGGTCCAGAGAGGCGACGGAAAGAAATAGGTAGAAAGAAACTAGACGAATCAAACGAATTATATAATCGCGCGGCGGATATTGTGTCTCAGTTACAGAAACAAACGGAAAAATATAAAATTTCAGAATTAGAGTTAGCTAATAAGCATATAAACGATATTGCCGACACTTACAGTAGGATAAAGATAGCATTAAATTATTTTGATACAGAATCTCAAACAGACGGAAAAATGGCTAAGCCCAGTTTTGATGTCAAGACGGCCATCGCCTTGTTGCCCGTCATGACGGGGCAGGAGGATACCACTAAACAATTAATAGACGGTATTCTAATGTACAGTTCCATTCTTAATAGCGAAACTCAACAGGTTTTAATAGACTTCGTCCTAAAAACAAGACTTTCATCTAGCGCTAAGCTCAGATTAAAGACGTCATATAGTAGCGTAGAATTACTTGTCACGGATATGCGCACATTTTTACTACCTAAAAAATCATCCGAATCGATTCAGGCTCAACTATACAGAGCTAGGCAAGGTAGGAGAACTATAGAGGCATTCGGAGCCGAGATCGAGGATCTTTTCGTCAACCTGACCATATCTCAGGCCGACGGTAACGATAGCAGGTACGATATACTTCGTCCGCTGAACGGGAAATCAGCCATTAAACGGTTTGCAGACGGTCTAGCAGACCCAAAATTAAGCACAATAATATCATCTAGGCAATTTACGTCATTGCCCGAAGCAATCAGGACGGCCATTGACGAGCACAGCTCATCACCACAACAGGATCAGGTCCTACGTTATGGACGGGGTCCTCGTAATAATTACGGGAACCGGAATGCCCACTCTGCGCGTTACAATAGGAATAGGGGCAGAGATTTTAACACAGGAAATAAAAATACATTCGGGACACGGTATTATTCCAATAATAACCGTAACACAGGTATTTCGCAACACGTCTCGACAAATAGAGTTAAACGACCGGACAATTTCGCTGACCGTGCAGCTACAGTCCACCGACCTGCGCGCGCGCCCACTCGCCCGAATACGCGTGCGCAGCACATGCAACCGTCACACGATAATGTAAAACCTAACAGGCAGTTTTTTCGTGACTAATATGAATAGCGCAATATTTAGTTATAATAAAGATAATTATAGCACAGTAACTTGTAGTATAGGTAAAACATATAAATTAAAACTCTTGGCCGACAGCGGAGCAGGCCTGTGTGCTATTAGGTACGAATATTTACAAAACAAACCCGATCTTTTCAGACAAATACAAGGACATAGCATTACTATTAAGGGAGTATGCGGAGATTTAACTTCAGAAGGATATATATATTTAGACTTAGACTTTAACGGTTTCATTTGCGAAGAAAAGTTTCATGTTTTTAAGAATATGCAATGCGCAGCCCAAGCAATTTTAGGGGAAGAATTTTTCAAACGTTACGATGCAGATATAAGTTATAAACGCAATGCATTAATTTTAGAGGACCGAGGTCAGTCCGTTTCGATACCTATGCAAGTACATTTAAATAATACGTATGTCCATAATATACCTCCATGATGCGAAGTTATGACTCACATTACGTCACAACTGGTAGACGACTGTGTAGTACTAGCCCAGGAAATGCAAGCAGGCGTTTTTGTAGCAGGTGTCATTTCAAGACCAGACAAAGGTCAAATACCCGTACGGATATTGAATACGACTGATAAGCCAGTTACTTTAGATTTATCAAAGTTGAAGGTAAACCGATTATGTAATTTTGATATTTGCAATTTTGACACAGGGAAAATTAGCGTCAATAGAGTAAAAACCTTATTAGATCTCTTAAATTTACACACTTATTTAAACAAAGAGGAACAATTAAGTATAGAACAAATTTGTGCAAAATACGCAGATGTTTTTCATCTGCCAGGCGACAAGCTTACCACAACAAACTTGCTGGAGCACAAAATTAACTTAAAAGAAAATGCAAGCCCAGTATACGTAAAACCTTACAGGATACCACATGCCTTACGCAAAGAACTTCAAACGCAGATCCAAGATATGCTAGATAACGACATAATAGAAGAGACTACTTCCGAGTGGTCCAGCCCAGTTTTGCTTGTTCCTAAAAAGAGTGATGAGTTAGGAGAAAAGAAATGGAGATTGGTTGTCGACTACAGGCAACTAAATAATAGAATACAGGATGATAAATTCCCATTGCCCAACATAACAGAAATATTAGATTCCCTAGCAGGTAGCATATATTTTTCAAAGCTCGATCTTTCCCAAGGTTATTACCAACTAGCTTTAGACAAGGAATCCCGGAAATACACCGCGTTTACTACCGATAAGATGTATTCAATGAAGAGATGTCCCATGGGACTCCGAACAAGCGGTAATGTTTTCTCAAGACTTATGACCATAGCCATGTCCGGATTAAATTACAAACAATGTTTCATATACTTAGACGATTGCATTGTCATAGGTAAATCCATAACGTCACATAACCATAACCTCACTCAAGTTTTAGAACGTTTGAGGAGCGCGAATCTTAAACTAAATCCATTAAAATGCGAATTTTTACGTAAAGAGATAATGTATTTAGGGCACAAAATAACTTCAAAGGGAGTAGAGCCCGACCCAGCGAAAGTAGATGCATTAACCAAATACCCAAGACCAACGAATACAGACGAGGTCAAAAGATTCGTAGCATTTGCCAATTACTATAGACGGTTTATTCCAAATTTCGCGAACATAGCTTATCCCTTAAACCAGCTTTCCAAGAAAAACGCAGTTTTTAACTGGTCTACAGAGTGTGAAGCAGCATTTTTAAAATTAAAAAATATTCTTACGAGTCCACAAGTTTTAGACTATCCAGATTTCTCAGAAAATAACATTTTTACGTTACATACAGATGCATCAAAAATAGGATTAGGTGCAGTACTATCAAATTCCAACGGAAAAGTAGTCGCGTACGCAAGTCGAAATCTTAAGCCAGCCGAGACGCGATACCCAATCATAGATTTGGAATTACTTGCCATAGTTTGGTCGACAAGACATTTTAGACCCTATCTCTTTGGGAAAAGGTTTAAAATTGTCACCGACCATAAACCATTGATTTATCTTTTTGGAATGACTGATCCCTCGAGTAAATTAACCAAATTTAGGTTGTATTTAGAAGAATTCAATTTTGATATTGAGTACATTCCGGGGCGAAACAATGCAGCTGCAGACGCATTGAGTCGTTTACTGATGAATAGTGAAGATTTAAAAAATATTAGAACACACGTTGTATCAGTCATGACCAGAACTCAAACACGGAAACTGCGCGCGCAACAAACTTGCGATCAAGGTGACTTAGCGACAGATGTACCCGCAAACGATAGGCTTGATCAACCTAGAGTTGTGGAAATCATCAAAGCACCAAAAAATTGTACTGAACTCATATTAAGTTCCGATTACAAATCAAGTAAGACATGTCAAAATAAAATAATGAGTAGTAAAGGAAATTTTGAGTACGTACCAAGCGAATCATGCATATATCTAACATCCCGATCGTTATCTACCGTAGGCGTGTTAGCGAGGGAATTAGAAGAATTTTGCAAGAAGCAACGCATAAATGAAGTTATAATAATAAAAAATAAACAAAATGCGCAAGAAATAAACGAATTTTTAGCTAGCTACAAATGTGATATTCCTAGGATCCTAGTAACGAAAGGTGTCACGAAAGTATACGATAAAGAGGAAATAAGAGTTATTTTAAACGATTTCCATCTATTACCCACCAGTGGCCACGCGGGGGTTAATAGAATGCTCAATAACATTAAACGTCATTACTTCTGGCCAAGAATGAGCCACGATGTATACGAATACGTAAAGAAATGTGCACATTGTCAACACAACAAACACACTAATAAATACACTAAGGAGCCAATGGTGATAACTACAACGCCAAGTTCATCCTTCGAAAGAGTTTCTTTAGACATTCTAGGACCTTTAGAAATAGACAATTTTAACTATAAGTACGTATTAATAATTCAGTGTGAACTGACTAAGTTCGTCGAAGCATATCCTTTAGAGAGGAAAGACACTGAGTCTGTAAGTAAAGCATTTGTAAATAATTTTATTTTAAGATATGGCGTACCAAGCGACGTTATAACGGATCAAGGTACCGAATTTATGTCCAGTGTTTTTAGCGATATTTGTAGATTATTAGGTATAAATAAGCTACACTCGACTGCTTATCACCACGAAACTATAGGAGCACTCGAGAACACGCACAAGAACCTAGGAGCTTACCTTAGGATACAATGTAGTAATAACCGCACAGACTGGAGTACCTGGTTAAGCTATTGGTGTTTTTCGTATAATACCACCGTACATACCGAGACGCAATATACGCCATTCGAATTAGTTTTCGGCAAACACTGTCGTTTACCGAATAATTTAATTTCTTCTGTCGACCCTCTCTATAATTATGATAGTTATCCTAAAGAATTTAAGTATAGGTTACAAAGAGCTCAGTCAGAAGCTAGAAATAATTTAATGTCTAGTAAAGTCAATAGAAAATTAATGTATGATAAGAAAATGAATTCTGTACAATATAAACCAGGAGACTTAATACTTTTAAAAAACCAAGTAGGCGATAAATTAGACTCTATTTATAATGGACCTTACAAGGTCATAGAAGATATGTCACCAAATGTTAAGATATTAAAAAATAATCAGGTTTATATAACTCATAAAAATAACACTAAGATGTATTTTGAAACTAAGTAATAACTAGCAACTATTATATTATATTATAATTTAAAAAAAAATGTAAATGCAACTGCGTGTGTCACATTTTTTTTTCTTCCTTTGTGGGGGTGAAGAGTAACTTTCCAGGGAGGTGTACTATATGCCTAAGTTAACATATTAACAGTAACTATACGTTACTGTCTGCAACATAAATATGCGACGCACGTAATTGTATAAATAGCATGTAAGCAATAATAGCCTATAAATATGTTATATTTAGATTTACTTGCTCTCTTTATACTTGGATACCGAGAATATAACACATCTTCGGTAATGTCTCGTTTCACTTAATCTCCATTCGACCCTCCAACTACCAACTCATCAGACTTATGTACACTGTTACAAGATCTTGTCCCCTGTACAATGCCTTTTTTAAAGCCTTTTTTACTGACTTTACAGTGTTTTCTGCCGCCCCATTGGTTTGTGGTCTGTACGGGGCGGAGGTGGTATGTTTAATCAAGTTGTTTGCGCAATATTGTTTAAAATCTTCGCTTTGGAACGGGGGTCCATTGTCAGTCACTAATTGTCGTGGAAAACCAAATCTCGCAAAAAGGGATCTTAGGGGCTATTCATAAATTACGTCATTTCAAATTAGGGGGGGGGGGGGGGGTCTGGACATCGGATGACGGTAGCATGAAGTAGGAGGAAATGGGGTCATTTGAAGCATGATTTTTGGATGATTATAGGGGGGGGGGGGGGGGGGTCCAAAATCGTCAAAAATCGATGACGTAATTTATGGACAGCCCCTTAGGAACGTTATTGTATCTTTTGCTGACGTACTACGGATCTCTTCCGCCTCCAACCACGTAGAATGCGCGTCTACTAACACAATATAATACTTTCCATTAAATTGTGCGAAATCCGCATGCAAACGCTGCCACACCGTGTCGGGGAACTCCCAGGGGTGTAGGCTGGCCCGCGGGGGGGGCGTCGCGCACACTGCAACACGCGTCACATTCCTTGGCTATTGTTTCGATATCTTTATCAATGGATGGCCAGTAAACATAATTACGCGCGATCGATTTCATTTTAACTACTCCTAAATGGCCTTCATGAATTTCCGACAACAATTTTTTTTGGTATTTCGGTGGAATAACTATTCTATATTTATAAACAATGCACCCATGTTGTAAAGTTAAGTCTGCTCTTCTAAAATAAAATGGTTTCACCTGTTCATCGTCACATCGTTCTGGCCAACCGAACAAAATAAAACCTACCACTTTACTAAGTATCGCATCTTTCTTCGTTTCTATTGCTACTTCTTTAAAACTTATCGGTAAAGTCTCATCCGTAAAAAATAAATAGTGACAATCTTCTTCCTCCCTTACCCTCTCCTCTGTGACTTACCCTGTAACGGCAAGCGCGAGAGTGATTTTTGCCGATTTTTAGGTTTTAATGCCATTTTGAACCTTATTTCTATACGCATATGCTCCAAAAACAGCGTTGAGCTTATTTCAATATTTAAGGATTTAACAAATGTAGGTATGTGATGCCTATACAATGAATGCTCTTCCTATAATCGTTAACTGGAATAAATCACATAACTACATTAGCTTATTTGAACAGCAATTACAGACGTGCGCTCGCTATGTCATTCTTGACACATAGACTCGGGCGGCACCGGCATTGCAGGTGCGAATATTTTTCCTTTGGCATCCAAGGTCTGCTTTAGCTTTTCCTTAGATCTGAAATACAATGAAATTACCTTAGAAAAAAAAAACAGCAAAAAAATCACGTTTGTTGTATGGGAGCCCCACTTAAGAGCGCTATTACATTTCGGCGTTGAGCGAGTTTAGGTATTTTACGCGCTGCGGCAGGCCGTGCGAGCTCAGTACGCCGATCCCTTCTACCACACTCGCACTACAATGATGGATTAAACATTCTTGATCCTTCGCGAAGCATATTGAAATCAACCATAACAACACTAACTGTACTTAACTTTTAAAGTTCTAAAACTGTTATTTGGTAAGTACGAAAATACTAAATGCAGTGCAAATGTACATAGGGGCTGTTCATAAATTACGTCATCTATTTTTGACGATTTTGACCCCCCCCCCCACCCCTCAAATCATCCAAAAATCAAGCTTCGGATGAATCTGTTTCCTCCTACGTCATGTTACCATCATCCGATGTCCAGACCCCCCCCCCCCCCCCACTCCTCCCATTTGAAACGACGTAATTTATGAATAGCCCCATACTCGTGCTTATGAAGGTATATTACTCGAAAGAAATTATAGGTACCTACTCGCTTATTTACATGTTTCGTCATTGCATTTGGTACCTATAGGTTGTAAAGTTTGTATCAACGAGGGTTTAAAAACGAACTGGTACTGAGGATCTGATGATGATTAAGGTGGTCACGGATACCAATCAACCATGTAGTAACATGATTAGGCTCGTTTGATTCGTCTCAACAAGATCTTTGACACTGAAGATACACAGGGTCTGATGATGGAGCTGGAAGGTGGCCACGGGTACTAGGGTGATTCACTTTTGTATGGAGAAAAAAAAGTTGTAATATTTTTCCTGACTTTGCTCACCAATGGAGTCTCCCCACACTAAAAACTATCTATTTCAATTTTCAAAAGAATCGAATAACGTTTAGAGGTTGCACAAGTTGAAAAGGTAGAGTGAGAACCCCATACATTGCGTGAAAATGAACTATGTTCTAAAATGACAAAATATAATGATCTAATACTAAAATCGAATGAGAAAACTGAATTTTGCGTCTAAAACACGATAAAAGCACTTTTCCTTTGGAAACAGGTGAAAAAACTGGAAAATCTTAATTAGAACATTTATCGAGTAACCAAAATCCAAGTTTACTACTAATTTTAAAATTTATTTATATGTAGAAGGCGGTGTAGAAGTTGTGCAACCTCTAAATGTTTACCGATTTTAATTTTTTTTAACATATAATATTTTCTTATCAGTTAGAACAAGAATTCGAGCAAAGTCAGATGAAAATCGAAAATTCGGAAAAATGAAACACCCTAACGGGTACCAGTCTATCATGTAACTAAACAACTTCGTGTTTGGGCTCGTTTGATTCGTCTCAACAAGATCTTTGAGACAAGACAGTACTCAGGGTCTGATGATGGAGCTGGAAGGTACCATTACCAATCAACCATGCAACTAAACCACATCGTGTTTAGGATCGTTTGATTCGTCTCAACAAGATCTTTGACACTAGGTGATACTCAGAGTCTGATGATGGAGCTGGAAGGTGGTCACCGGTACCAATCAACCATGCAACTAAACCACTTCGTGTTTAGGCTCGTTTTATTCGTTTCAACAAGATCTTTGACACAAGATAGTACTCAGGGTCTGATGTTGGAGCCGGAAGGTGGTCACCGGTAGCGGTACCAATCAACCATGCAACTAAACCATTTCGTGTTTAGGCACGTTTTATTCATCTCAACAAGATCTTTGACACAAGGTAGTACTCAGGGTCTGATGATGGAGCGCGAAGGTGGCGACGGGTACCTGTCAATCATCATCAGCTCCATCATCAGACCCTGAGTAGTATATTGTCTCAAACATCTTATTGCGAGGAATCAAACGAGCCCAAACACGAAGTGGTTCAGTTACATGGTAGACTGGTACCCGTGGCCACAGTCCAGCTCCATCATCAGACCCTGAGTACTAACTTGTGTCAAAGATCTTGTTGCGACGAATCGAACGAAGCCAAACACGAAGTGGTTTAGTTGCATGGTTGATTGGTACCGGTGACCACCTTCCGGATCCATCATCAGACCCTCAGTACTACCTTGTGTCAAAGATCTTGTTGCGACAAATCAAACGAGCCCAAACACGAAGTGGTTCAGCTACATGGTAGACTGGTACCCGTGGCCACAGTCCAGCTCCATCATCAGACCCTGAGTACTAACTTGTGTCAAAGATTTTGTTGCGACGAATCGAACGAAGCCAAACACGAAGTGGTTTAGTTGCATGGTTGATTGGTACCGGTCACCACCTTCCGGATCCATCATCAGACCCTCAGTACTACCTTGTGTCAAAGATCTTGTTGCGACAAATCAAACGAGCCCAAACACGAAGTGGTTCAGTTACATGGTAGACTGGTACCCGTGGCCACCTTCCAGCTCCATCATCAGATCCTGAGTACTATCTTGTGTCTAAGGTCTTGTTGAGACGAATCAAACGAGCCTAAACACGAAGTGGTTTAGTTGCATGGTTGATTGGTACCGGTGACCACCTTCCGGCTCCAACATCAGACCCTGAGTACTATCTTGTGTCAAAGATCTTATAGAAACGAATAAAACGAGCCTAAACACGAAGTGGTTTAGTGGCATGGTTGATTGGTACCGGTGACCACCTGCCGGCTCCATCATCAGACCCGGAGTACTATCTTGTGTCAAAGATCTTGTTGAGACGAATCAAACGAGCCTAAACACGAAGTGGTTTAGTTGCATGGTTGATTGGTACCGGTGACCACCTTCCGGCTCCATCATCAGACCCTGAGTATTATCTTGTGCCAAAGATCTTGTTGAGACGAATCAAACGAGCCCAAACACGAAGTGGTTTAGTTGCATGGTTGATTGGTACCGGTGACCACCTTCCGGCTCCATCATCAGACCCTGAGTACTATCTTAAGTCAAAGATCTTGTTGAGACGAATAAAACGAGCCTAAACACGAAGTGGTTTAGTTGCATTGTTGATTGGTACCGGTGACCACCTTCCGGCTCCATCATCAGACCCTGAGTATTATCTTGTGCCAAAGATCTTGTTGAGACGAATCAAACGAGCCCAAACACGAAGTGGTTTAGTTGCATGGTTGATTGGTACCGGTGACCACCTTCCGGCTCCATCATCAGACCCTGAGTACTATCTTAAGTCAAAGATCTTGTTGAGACGAATAAAACGAGCCTAAACACGAAGTGGTTTAGTTGCATTGTTGATTGGTACTGGTCACCACCTTTCGGCTCCATCATCAGACCCTGAGTACTATCTTAAGTCAAAGATCTTGTTGAGCCGATCGATTTTTGACGATTTTTGACCCCCCCCCCCCCCTATAATCATCCAAAAATCATGCTTCAAATGACCCCATTTCCTCCTACTTCATGCTACCGTCATCCGATGTCCAGACCCCCCCCCCCCCCCTAATTTGATATGACGTAATTTATGAATAGCCCCATGGTTGATTGGTACCGGTGACCACCTTCCGGCTCCATCATCAGACCCTGAGTACTATCTTGAGTCAAATAAATACATATAGAATGTCAGGTCGTTTCAAATATTTTTAATCCTGTCCGGTAGTTTATTAAACTGTACCATTATAAATTATAATACTATAAAAACAGTGCTAGGATCAAAGTCTCTCGTTGCGGTTTACACGCACACAGTATAGCGTTTTACACGGCGCCCGCCACACACAATGATAAAAAACCTCGTCGTCGCCGTTGAAAATGTGCGGAGCCGACCGACACACGTCCTGCCTCTACAAGCTCTGCCGCGGCACTGAGCTGGCGCAGCGCGCGTCATCGGTAATATAGAGTAGTTTTCAAAAAATTGCCAAAAAATTATAGTAGAATTTCATAAACACTAATGTATACCAACAGTATAAGCAAACGTTGCAGATTGCTTGAGTATGAAAATGACTTCGATATTAAGTAGATTTTCGTAGGAATTGACACTTGTTTCGGAGAGAAAATCGAGTTCGTTTTACTTTGATTTTCTCTTTCTCAAAGGTATGTAGGAAAAATATAGTTTGATATGCCTAAAGTACAGGGTATTAGTAATACAAAATAGCCAGGTTTAGCAGAGTAAAATTCTCAACATTTCCAAATAAGAGCTCGCCATTCAGTGCTTCACGGGGTTTTTCGGAAACGACCATCAGAAAAAAAATCATTACTAATTTAATAAGTCCTTTTTCTAATATTTACAACGATATTTATAAAGATAAGAAGACGCTTTTACTGGAACAAGTACTCATTGTTTCTAATAATGAGCCCAAAGTCCTGAATTTCGTCGACTAGTATCATCAATTTTGCATTATTTCGACTTTTCTTGTAAGAGCGCTCTTAAATATTTATTTTATTCTGTTTTTAGTATTTGTTTTTATAGCAGCAACAGAAATACATCATCTGTGAAAATTTCAACTGCCTAGCTATCACGGTTCATGAGATATATCCTGGTGATAGACAGACAGACGGACAGCGAAAACTTAGTAACAGGAATAGGGTCCCGTTTTTACCCTTCGGGTTCCGAACCCTAAAAATGGATAAGTCGTTTCCAATTCAAAGGAAAGTTAGGTTTTTTTAAATGTTTTGTAAGTGTTTTTATATTTTACTTTTACATTCATATTATAAAATGCCTAACTTAAGAAGTAGAATAAATAACGGAAATCACATTATAAGAAATAAAGATAATAATAATAACTGTATTGTCTGTATTGAATTAGAGTCAGGTTAAGCTAACTCTGCGGCATTTTTGATAGCACAGGCTGTGCAAGTGTTATTTTAAACGTCAAATTTCTATGAAATGATAACGTATAAAACTACACACTAGTTACACTTTAGTTAGTTTAACCTGACTCTATTCATATCAGAGTACAAAAAATGTTGTTTTATTTCAAAATTCAAAAAATTCAAAATTCAAAATTTTATTTGCTAAAAATGCACGTACATATTAGATGTTGTCATATACAATAGAATGTGGGTATCAGCGCATTTAGCCAGAAGGCATGCAAATCAGAAAATATAAGACATATTTACAAATATTTACAAAAACATATTTACAGATATACAAATAACTTAAAATTGAAATTAGAACATGTCAAACCAAAACTAAAACGAAAATACGGCTATGTCTATGATCATCTATGGTTATTTATTTATTTAAACTCTATTGCACAGTAAAAACTGTACAAAAGGCGAAATTAATGCCAGAAGGCATTCTCTACCAGTTAACCCTCATCTGTTTTAAGCCGGGTACTCATTAGCGAGCCGTAACCGTAACATGCATGATACAGTAACGAGGTTCTAGTGTGTACGCATATTACAGTTTCGGCTCACGACGTCGCCGGAACGCTTTCACCGAACGTACTCATTTTGCGAGCTGTAACTGTAACCAAACAGATACAGACGAGGTTCTAGTGTGTACGCGTGTTACAATTTAGGCTCACGACATCGCCGGAACGCTTTCACCGAACGTACTCATTTTGCGAGCTGTAACTGTAACCAAACAGAAACAGTAACGAGGTTCTAGTGTGTACGAGAAGGCCACTGACAAGCCGGATCTATCCGCAGTTTTGGTTTGTAACTCCACGATGTCGGACGAAGTATTTCTCGCTTGTGCAGCATACATACTAGATGCCTACTCGATGGTCATAAACGGCCACGAAGATGGGGGATTCATAGAATGTATCGGGAAAGAAGTTCCATAGAATACTTAGTACTATATAGTACACTATTTTCCCTGTAGGCGTCTATCAGCAAAATAAATTTATCCTCTGACCATTCACTCATGACGAAGAAATACTCGAATATATAGCTGGTTCGCAGCGGCTAGCAACAACTGATCTTGACGTCCACGAGCGCACTGCGAGCGCCCTTTGATTCGCGGCAAAAACCGACAATCGTCGGCTCGCTGCGAGTCGCTCGTGTAGCGTTCGTTGCAGGCTCGCGAACCACGTACACACTATGTTTTTGGTAACAGTAACAGTTAGAGTTACGTGCAACGTTACGGGTTCAGAAATGAGTACTGTTGTCGCCGCGAGATGACAGCACTTGGTGACGTCGATTGACGTCACATCCGAGCGAGCAGAGTGGGGCCGACGGGGTTCTCACGCCACCAAGTTGCAGTGGAACATGGTATAATAATATACTCCGCCTGGTACTCTATTCCGAGATTCGCGTATGACCTAACTGACACGGGCCTACGTCATCATGCTGTTTACAGGTTCTCAAACTTTAAAATGTGGGAGAATTTTAACCAGCGGTGAAAATTATTTTAACGGCATTAATTTTAAGTTATTCATGTAGAAACATAGTAAAATAAAACAAATCTAATGTATTAAATTAAACTTTATTTATCTATACAAGACAAACGTTTAAAAAAGTAATTCACAGTTACACATTAATTACCAAGCTTACGACGTGAAAAGTTTGGAAAACACTGCGACTGCTGACACTGAGCGAGAAGGAAATAACAATTAACACGCGTTCGACAAGGATGACGGTCAGGGCATGAAGTTATCTAGATCCGAATTGTCAAATGTGACAGCGCTATCCTGTCTTATCCTGCGGTAAGCATGTTGGCTGTCGTGTATGGGTTTTCTCAGAAGACAGCTCTCCCTTATATACTTATCGATTACCTTTTCCAAGGTTTTAAGGAGGAACGAGGAGAGGCTGATGGGTCTGAAGGACTTGGCTAAAGCGTAATCCTTCCTCCCAGCAATATTGACAAATCTCGCATGTTAGTTGGTATCGAACGATATGGCAATCGACCCCGACTCTAGTTTCCTGTAGTAGGATTCCTGTGTTGCCAGTAATGTAAACAGAATTACCCGAACGTCTGAAATTTCTTTCGTGAATCGGAAGATATTGCTAACGAATAATTAAAAATGACGTGTTATTGTAAAATTTAAGATAAAATACATTATAAATGAAAATTATAAAATTATAAAGAAATATTTTAACTTAATAACCATAGCTATAATGTACCCATGTAACATGTTATGTTGAAATAAAGTGGCAATGTTATTGTGACGTAGGCCCGTGTCACTCTGGGAATAGTAGACCATGTTTTATTAGACCATGCAGTGGAAGGGAGAAGACCGGTGCGCCACACTTTTGTACTTGACTTCGAGCGAGAATGTTGTCTTGATTATTATTGTACTTTGTTGGATCATATTAATTATATTGATTATTTATTGCGACCCTTGGCTTTCATTTTATATCAGAAGTGCTCGAACCCCGCCATGGCGCCAAAAAGAAAAAGTAAAGAAATAAGTCGTAAAAGTAGAAGTAAAAATAAAAATTCTCATAAAAAGCGTAGATATAAAGACAGTTCGACCTCGGAGTCAGGCACGTCTCGAAGCAGTTCGTCGTCATCATCAAGTAGCAGCAGCTCGGGAGACAGCAGGCGACGGCGGCGGAAAAACAAGCGAAGTCGTAAGCGCTCCGAGACCGTGAGTCAGAATGCATTATTATCCTCGGTGATTCCTGAGTTTGATCCTTTGATTGATGATGTATCTATGTGGCTCAATGTTGTGGATGCTAATGCTCGGGCTTTCGGATGGTCAGATAAAGTAATTAAATATCAGGCGTTACAAAAGTTACGAAATACTGCGAAAACATGGTATGATTCGTTACAAAAAAATCGTACGTGTTGGACTTCTTGGGATTGGAAAGATTGGCGCAATGAAATGTTAGACACTTTCCAAATAAATCGAAATATGCATACGTTGTTATCGGATTTAATGAGTGCTAAACCCACCGAAGGGCAGTCGTTGTACGAGTTCTACTTCCAACAAAAAAGTAAGATTGATCGGTTGCGGCTATCATTTAAAGAGAAAGATGTGATTTCAATTATAGTAGGGACTATTGGCGATAAAAATATTTGTACAGCGGCTGAAGCTGGTAATTTCCAATATTGTGATGAATTAGCTTCATTTTTACATGGCAAAATATATTCGACGGTAGAAACAAAATTGTTAAATAAAAATAATGCAATCAATGTTCCGTCTAAACAGCAAACTTCTCGGTCTAACAATAGTGGGTCTGTTTTTAGAAAAACAGACCAAGCCAGTAATCAGGGCTCGTTTAGTAACGAGCATTTGCAAACCAAAATTACTTGTTTTTCTTGTGGTGAAGTGGGGCACAAAAACATTGATTGTAATCAAAAAGACTCCTTGAAATGTAACTTTTGTCAGAAAACGAGACATTTAGAAGCGGCATGTAGATCAAAACCGAAAACAAAGACCGAAAAGTCTGCTGAAGTGAAGTTTATTAGTACATCTAACACTAAAGAAAAATTTTACAAAGAGGTGTATTTAAACGATTGTAAACATCAAGCTTTTATTGATATGGGTAGCGCATGCTCGTTAATGGAATCAAATTTAGTTGCTAAGTTGAATTTAGTTCCGCGGCGGTTAGACGGACCGGTTACGCTCACCGGGTATAAAAAAGAGATATGCAGTGAGGTGACGGAAGTGGTGTCAGTGATGCTCAAATTGGATAAGGTCCAGTTAGAGGTAGATGTTATAAATGAGCTCTCTGGATGTGACACGCTAATAGGTAGAAATTTTACTGAAAATTAAAATATTATGTACACTCGAGTGGGTAATACATTGATGTTCCAACCAATAACAAAAGAACAAATTTGTTTGATTGAAACATCGATGTTCAAAGCCGATAATGCTGAGCATATTGAAATTCTGAATGATCTTTTTACAAAATATCCGAAATGTGTAGCAAATGACTTGTCCAGTTTGGGGAAAACATCATGCGTTGAGCTTGATATTGAAGTTACCACGAATAAGCCCGTGTGTCACCGACCATATCGTATGTCGGAATCGGAAAAAAAAGCTACACGGGAAATAGTTGACGATTTATTGAAAAATAATATTATACGCGAGAGCAATTCACCGTACGCGAGCCCGGTTTTATTAGTTGATAAACCTAATGGTCAAAAACGATTGTGTGTCGACTATAGACAATTAAATAAGATAACTGTAAAGGAAAAATATCCGATGCCAATTGTAGAAGATTTGATAGATAGAATGCGCGGTTGTAAATATTTCACGTCATTAGATTTGAAGTCTGCATATTATCAAATTATAAAATTAAAGATGATTCTATTCCTAAATTTGCATTCATTACAGTATGTGACTCGAAATATGAATTTTTAAGGATGCCGTTCGGGGTTTGTAATGGGCCTGCAGTTTTTCAGAGGTTGATGGACACGGTATTGGGTAAACTTAAATTTGGATGGGTTATATGTTTCATGGACGATTTATTAATAGCGACGGAGACACTAGAGGAAAACATACAATATCTGGAGTCCGTTTTGAGTATTTTACAAGATAATGGATTAACAATTAATTTAGACGTAAAACGTGCATCAAGTTAGGCAATTTCTAGGGTTAGTAATTTTTTTTCGAAAATTTGTAAAAAACTGTGCACTTTTATGTAGTCCTTTGACGAAACTGTTGAAAAAGGGTATCACATGGGAATAGGGCAATGAGCAAAATATAGCTGTAAACGTGTAAACACATTGAAACATGAACTATTCACTAACGCGCTGCTTACTATATTTGACCCCAAATTACCGAGTATTTTACAGATACAGACGCGTCACGTGATGGGATCGGATGTATTGTGGTACAGGTTACTAAAGATGGTGAAAAACCAATCTATTTCTATAGTCGACAGACAACTGACGAAGAAAAAAAATACCACTCGTTGAACTGGAGTTTTTAGCCATTGTTGTGAGTTTAAAGAAATTTAGGCATTATTTGTTGGGAAATCAATTTAAAATCGTGACTGATTGCAATGCGGTAAGGTAAACTATTATGAAACAAGAAATAAATTCTCGCATAGGTAGGTGGGTGTTACAAACACAGGAATTTAATTCTGATATTGTGCATAGGCCGGGGAATCAAATTTATTTATTTATTCGTATGGCATTTACAGAGTCGCTAATTATCAATTACAATATTTACAATACGATATCTAAATTCTTCACCCATTGGGCAGCGTGTGCATTAGGCGAATGAAGGTCTAGAGCCTCTCCGACAAATTTCCGTTTCGGGCAACTATGTATAATGTGGTGTATAGTCTGTACTGGGGCCCCGCAGTCGCATGCTGGTGAGTCTCGCCAACCACACTTAAACAGGTAGTCCGCACAGCGTCCATGTTCGGTACGGAGTCTGTTTAGTTGGCACCATTCCTTCCTAGATGCTGACAAGCCATACGGCTTTTTGGTAGGATCGTACGCATTTAGGCTGGGATTTGGCAGGTTGGATTGCCACTCATCTTTCCAAGCGTCTTTTATATTGAAGCCACCTTGCGTCAGGTTTTGAGCGGTTTGGTAGGGCGGGTGTCGAGACTTCAGACGATGCTGTGGTGGGTTAAGGAATTCCTGGTGGATCGGCAGTTTCGGGTCGCTGTGAATTTTGTTCGCTTCTTTTACCAGTACCAAGCGTCGTCTAAGATGAGGTGGTGGGATGTGGCTTAGGGTTGGGAGCCATTGTACGGGTGTGGATTTGATCGTGCCTGATATACATCGCATAGTATTACGCAGTTGCACGTCAACTTTCTCTGTGTGTGCGCTATTGAGCCAGACTGGTGCGCAGTATTCACCAGCAGAATAGACTAAGCTCAGCCCAGTTGTACGAAGAACGTCCGGTTTTGCTCCCCAAGTCGTGCCAGTTAATTTGTGGAGTATGTTGTTTCGGGTCCCAAGTTTTTTGCTCAGCTTTTGAAGGTGGGGACCGAAAGTAAGTGAGTGGTCCAGCGTAACACCAAGATATTTAGGGTGCAGGTTGAGAGTTAATATTTCACCATCAAATGCTACCGTTGGGATATAAGCAGCTTGCTTGCTGTTGAGGTGGAACGTCGACACTTCCGTTTTGCTGGCATTTGGAACAAGCCGCCATTTCTTAAATTACTCGTTTAGACAACCTAGATCTTTGTTAAGCTACTCTTCAGATACCTCGAATGTCTTGTGCTGGTGCGCAATGGTGATATCATCTGCATACACAAATTTCCTAGAGACTATTTTAGGTAGGTCATAAGTATATAGATTAAAGAGCAGTGGGGCCAGTGTGGATCCCTGTGGAATGCCATTGTTTAAGGTTCTAAGGCGGCTTTGTTTATCTCCTAGGTGAACTACAAAATCCCTGTTCCTAAGCATATTGTCAATCAGGCAGGTAATTTTACGACACGGGACAGCCTTCATTAGCTTATAGTAGAGTCCCTGTCTCCACACCGTATCATAGGCTGCACTTAAGTCAATAAAAGCAGCTACAGTTTTCAAGTTCTTCTGGTAGCCAGCTTCTATATGCGTTGTGAGAGACAAAACTTGATCCGTGCAGTTACGTCCAGTTCTAAAGCCTGCTTGTTCGACGGGGACTATGCGATCCATGAGAGGGGTGATCCTATTCGAAATTAGTTTTTCCAGGAGCTTGAATAATGCGCTAAGTAGTGCGATAGGTCTATAGCTTTTCGGATCTTCAGCTGGTTTGTCGGGTTTTAGGATGGCTATTATCTTGGCACGCTTAAAGCCTGGGGGCAGCGTGTTTCTTTCTGATATGTCCGTGTAGAAAGCAGCCAACCACTTGCGGCAGTTGGCGCCTAAGTTCTTAATGAATTCATTGTAAACGCCATCTTCTCCTGCAGCTTTGCCCAAGGACAGCTGTTTGATCGCAGTATAGGTTTCCTCGGCAGAGAAAGCTTTTGAGATATTTTTGTCCGGAGTCATCGTTTTTGCCAAGTTTCGGGTACATTTTTTAATCACCTTAGTGTGATGCTTGTCGCCCTTAACTCGAGATGTTTCAACAATACGGCTTGCAAGGCTATTCGTCAGAGTTTGGGAAGTGCAGGGTGATCTTGTGCCTGTTTTACCCGTGAGCCTGTTAAGAACTCTCCATGCTTTCCTGCTAGACACTTTAAAATCCATCTTTTCTACGGTGGCAGTCCACTTGTTCTGACGCTGGGTGTCTAGGGACCTTAACAAACTTTTCCCAATTTCTTGGTCTCCAGTTTCTTTGTACAGCTGATACAGGCCTTCACTGTCATTGTTCCAGCATGGGACATACACTTTTCGGAAACCTCTAGGAACATGTTTCTTTGCTGTAGCCTTAAGTAGCCCCACAAACCTTGCATAGTTCTCTGATTTCGGAGTTATCCATCTGATTACCGAGTCCATGTCAGCAGCAAAGGAGGCCCAATCTCCTTTCTGAAAATTCCATCTGGGCAGAGGCATGGAGTTGACGAGTGGGATTTGCTCTCCTACTTCCAGTAGGACAGGTCTATGCTGGCTGTTAGGGAAGTTTGAAAGGATTTTCCTTTTTGTCGCGAGGGGCATATCACCATCCCTTGAGACGAATGTTAAATCTGGGTTATACTCGCTCTTCCATCTTGCCGATCGAAAGGAACCCTTATCTTTGGCATCAAAGACTAGATGGTAATTATTAACCTCCGCTCACTGAGTGAGTTGGATTCCATTTGTGTCATTGGCGTTATAACGCCATGTTGTGTGGTGACTGTTGAAATCCCCCGCGTAAATACATGGGTGTGGGTACACCGGTGGGCTGACTTAGGCGGCTTCTACATGTTGGAAATTATAAGGTCGCATACTTGTATTGTAGAGATAAAGTAATTCGGATGTGAGTCTTGGGGTATGACAGAGACATCGGTAATATTTTCTTTTACATAAGTTGCAATACCGTACTTTGGGTGGTTTATGGAGTGAACAATGTTATATTCTGGGATCTGGCCTCTAGACTTCAAGTTGTCCTCATCTTTAGCATGTGTTTCTTGTACCAGTAAGACATCAACTTTATGTATCGTCAGAATTTTGTGTAGGTATTCACACTTTGCCAGACTTATTCCCTCAATATTTAACTGGCAGATTATTAAGTTAGGCCCAATATCTATTGTTGGAGGGGTTGTATTGGGACTTTGTGACATAGTGTTCGAAGTATCCATCATATTGCATTCCAGTGAAGCGACTCGTTTTTCGTGCTGTGAGGTCTATTCAGACAGGTACAGCAGCCAAAGGTTGTTGCTCGATTAGCGCCACCCAGGGGACACGTGTAGGGTTATATAGTGGCAATTCCTACGGACGTGAGCAACTTTCATCCCCGGGGAATCAAATGCAACACGTAGACGTTATGGTGATATAGGTATCAAATATTGAAGAATTTAACGACGACCTTATTCCCCTTATTCGGTTTTGGAGTGGATTCACTATGAAAACCAAGAATCAGACGATGTTATAGCTTCGCTGCGTCAGGTAGTGGTGTATAAAACCCGTCCAGTAGGGTTAAAAACATGGTGATTATAATTCCGCCGGATTAATACTTGATTTTGTTACATCCATATAAAGAAGCTTAAACCAAGTTTGGCTGTGATATTATGTCACTGGGGTTAGGTCCAGCTGTTGGTCTATACTCGATCTTTTCTCGAAGTGTATGCCAAGGTAGTTAGTTTATATCGCCATAGATTCTTTACAACTATATTACTTGCTGTAAAACTCAACAATAGCAGATGACACAGCACGGGTAAAGTAATGGTGAATCGAATTCCTGACAGATCGAGTTTGACATTCAAAGACGACAATGATAATATGTGACGTGGAGAGAGTCGGCTGATGATGACAGATTCAGTAACATTCTAGTTATGTGGAAAGACAGTATATTATATGTTCCCCGACTTCAAACTGTTCAAGTGTTCAGGCACAATCAATGGGTTGTGAAGAGATGAGAGAAAAATATTCGATCAAAACGTTGATGTTACAGCTCCAGAATTAGTTATAAACTATATTAAACACATGCCAATACTTTCTTTTTACTTGTGAATGAATCAATATTCATTTTATGAGAACTTTTTCAAGGATTTCCATATGATGTAGGTAGTTGAATTGAGATTACTTTATAATTGTTGATTATTGTTTTCAATCATTCTATAATCGTGTCGGTGTTGATTCTTATAGAGAACTGTGATGATTATGTATAATTAAAGACTTATTATTATACTAGTGTATTGTTGTGTAAGGGTCAATTTTCAAATAGGCATATTTTGCTGTCGCACGGCTAAAACTCGAAGTCCATAGGACTAAAAGACTGGGTATGTATATATTTTCATTTAATGTATTATAAGCTTTAAAAATAATGTACAACTGTACCTAAAATATTATTTGTTTCTGACAAAATCGCATTTGAAGTTCCAAAAACGGCGAAATTTGCCATCATTACCATTTTTCTCGTGTCCCAGTGGCAGTATAGCGCAATAAAAAAAACCGGGCAAGTGCGAGTCGGACTCGCGCACGAAGGGTTCCGTACCATAATGCAAAAAAAAAAACAAAAAAAAGCAAAAAAAAACGGTCACCCATCCAAGTACTGACCACTCCCGACGTTGCTTAACTTTGGTCAAAAATCACGTTTGTTGTATGGGAGCCCCATTTAAATCTTTATTTTATTCTGTTTTTAGTATTTGTTGTTATAGCGGCAACAGAAATACATCATCTGTGAAAATTTCAACTGTCTAGCTATCACGGTTCGTGAGATACAGCGTGGTGACAGACGGACGGACGGACGGACGGACGGACGGACGGACGGACAGCGAAGTCTTAGTAATAGGGTCCCGTTTTACCCTTTGGGTACGGAACCCTAAAAATTATAACTTTGGATGCAGGCAACGTATTACAAATAACTTTGTATTTTTATAAAGAGCATTTTCTAGAGAATTGATTTAATCATATTGATAAATTAATGCGTTATTTAATAAAACAAGGGAAGCCTTTTTATCGTTGTCCCGAGCGGCACTTGTTTTGTTATGACTTAAATATACCCCCTATAATCTTCTTTGTCTACTGAATAACGGTTAGATTAAATTTATGACGCAATATTGAGGTTAGTTGGGCATCGATTGACATCGAGTGTGGACGCGGAAACAGTTTAATTTATTTTAAAACAGGTAAGAATCTCTTTCGATATATTTTGGTACGACTACAATGACATTTGTATGGACGCTTAATATGTTGGTACATAGTTGAAAAAAAATGTTTGTTTTATAATAATAGTTGCAAATATAGTGTTAAAATATAATATAGTAAAATAAATAAGTGCATCGGTTGTATTGTGTAGGAAATTTCGCTGAAAAATATTATTGGCGACATGTCGCGACATTTGTATGGCGACATTTATACGGCTATTTTGACCGTAAAAATGTCGATTGTGGCATACAAATGTCGTCATAGTATCATACAAATGTCGAGAAGGTGCCATACAAATGTCGTCAGGGTCTTACAAATGCAACAAAAATAATAAATAGTGGCATATAATAAGATACTGCCATACAATGTCGAAAAAATGTCTTATATGACGGAGGCACGGGCGACGGCAGTGGGCATAGTACCTCAATGTATTACTTCACAGCTAAATTAGTATGCTACCAGTGCATGAAATAAACATTCGAACTCGTTAACCATACTAGTACCTACTTTATCTCAGTACTAAATGATAAAATATTTAGTCGCTATTGGGATGCACTCAAATAAAAGGATCACATAGAATCGTTCAAGTCTTTATTCAAGTCAAGCTAGGCCGGCTCCAACAGTACACCTCTGACCCGAGAAGATTTAGCCCTATTTGGGACCGGCAACAAACTCGGCGGGACACATCTTTTCAAAACAACACTTCTTCTCTTTATTTTACAAAAGTAAGCTTCTAATGAAACATAACAAATCAAAATAACACTTGGAATAAAACACTTAGCTAAATGGATAAAGAACGTTGGATTCTAATAAGCTTTCAGAATAATCCTTCAGGTATAACTTATACCTGAAGGATTATTCTGAAACTCGCCACGTTCCTGAAGGCTTATACCGTATAAGCCTTCAGGAACGTGGCGAGTTAGGCACGAGGTTGGCTAACGAGTACGTCCGATCTCTAGCGCGGTCCGATCAAGAAGCCACACAACGGCGGAGCCTCGCTGCTCCAGTGCTCCCGCCTCAACGTCAAGTTGGTCAACCTGCTTGACCAGTCTACCAACATAACGACAAAAATGCCAATTCGTGCCTACGTTCACCCAAGAGAAACCTCTTAACGTTCCAAAGCCTTCTACCTGTCATCTTAGTTCAACAATATGCCAATAGACGGCGTTACTCTCTATGTTATGAATTTCGTTACAACTTCCAAACAGCAAACATTGCTAGTAGCCAAACATTGCTAATCAATTGTATACAGGCGTCTAAAATAATGAACTATAATGCTGCAATACGTCCTTCTGGAGTCACGCCCCGACACGGCCGTCCTGCGGTTCACACGTCCCCGTGTGAGCGAGCCGTATCTGAAAAGGAAAATAAATTTGCAACAGTAATTGCTCTAAAGCTCGGCCAACCTGACCATGTGAATAATAATAAAGAGTTGACCATGTCACAAGGTATTGTCTTTATTTTATGACAGTAATGTACAAAAAGTATTCACATGAAAATAACTGACAACAGATAGTTCATTAACCTTAAAGTCCTTAAACATGATACAAAATTACAAGTCTATTTTCTCTCAAACTATTTGCTTAAATGACCGATATTCCTGGACAATCCTCCAGGGTGACCGAACCACATGGACAACCCCGGAAGACGACCGACATTCCTGGACAATCCTGGGGTAACCGACAGCTACCTTGCCTTAGCTAGGTAACTCCGAGGATAACCCCAGGACGACCGACTTTCCTGGACAATCCTCAAGAACGACCGAAATCCATGGACAGTTCCTGAGGATGACCGACATTCCTGGACAATCTCCAAGGGTGACCGAACTCCATGGACAACCCCTGAAGACGACCGATATTCCTGGACAATCCTCCAGGGCGACCGAACCACATGGACAACCCCGGAAGACGACCGACATTCCTGGACAATCCTGGGGTAACCGACAGCTACCTTGCCTTAGCTAGGCAACTCCGAGGATAACCCCAGGACGACCGACTTTCCTGGACAATCCTCAAGAACGACCGAAATCCATGGACAGTTCCTGAGGACGACCGATACTCCTGATCAATTCTCAAGGGCGACCGAAATCCATGGACAGCCCCTAAGAAAGACCAACACACATGAACAATCCTCAGGGACGACCGAACCTCCCGGTCAGCCCCCGAGCACAACAACAACC
Source organism: Cydia splendana (assembly GCF_910591565.1). Classification (NCBI taxonomy): domain Eukaryota; kingdom Metazoa; phylum Arthropoda; class Insecta; order Lepidoptera; family Tortricidae; genus Cydia; species Cydia splendana. Next base: position 1,484,411 of record NW_026946893.1, read on the forward strand.
ACAGAAACTCGCTCAAGAGTTCCAAACAGAAGCAAAACATCTCAAAATAATCCCAACGAAATGTGAACTGCTCACCAGATTAATAAAGTATGATGCACGCGTCCAAGACAAAGGTGGTGGTGGTGAAGTCCAACCCAAGCACGACGGCTCATGCTTTCCGCCTTGCAGTTGCCGTTGCTGTAGCAGATGGTGAGATGCACGATGTGGTTTATTATCGTAGCTGGCTGATACTGAAATCATCATTTGCACGGTATCAGTTCCATCGTGTAAGCAGGTTAAACTTCAAGGATTGAGAGTGTGCTCTAGAAGCGGAAACTAAAACATGTTATCAATGGATACAGGACTTTTAATTCTTTTATTTCAAATTAAAAGTTAAACTTCAATGAGTGTGTTTTATTTTACTTTATGAATAAACACGTGTTCCAAACGTTAATAAAAATTATAAAAAAATAACACGAAAAGTGACAGCTAATTAGTTAAGCTAGACTGTTGTTTAGCAATTACACTCAAAATAAAAAATAAATAAAATAAAATAAAATGCATTTATTTCAGACAAACATGGTCCAAATTTTGTTAGTACATCTTAACAATTTAAAAACTAGCTACGGTTAACTTAAAAATAAACTTAAATTACTATCTTAGGTACTAATGACAAATGCAGAGAGGACCAGTGCCTTATCAGGCCACTGTCCCATCTGTCAGCAACAACGGCCAGGAGACTGTGGAGGAAATAAAAATCACTAATAAACAATTAGAACGAAACCTGTCCTTTTATTTCCAAATCTCCAGCACAGAAGATACTGCACAGCTGCTTCTGTGTCACGGGCGTAATGGTGTCTGCAAGTTCGCTCGGCTCTGGCTGCAGGACACTGTAACATCAATTTTCATATGCGTAGCTCATGTTTCCATAGTATGCACGATTTGTGATTTATCACGACATTAAGGGCAATCATTTGTCGCATTTTTATTAATTACTAAACGTTACAGGGTAAAGATTACATAATCCCATGCATTGGCAAATCAGCAGGATCAATTTCTAACGGTGCATTGTATTTTCATGAAAAAAATTTTTTTGAGGGTAGATGCACAAGTGAGCGATGAAATAATATCACGTCACGACAGCCAATATTTGGTTTTAATTAACAATATGGATTTCACATCAAAATAACTTAAGATCACTTAGATTTAAATGGATTTTAAAAATTAATTGTATTTTCATGAAAAATCAATTATTGAGGGTAGATTCACAAGTGAGCGATGAAATAATAACACGTCGTGATAGCCCATAGTTGATTTTAAATAACCGTACGGATGTCGCATCAAACTAACTCAAGATCAATTCGATTTAAATGGATTACAAAAATTAATTACAAAGAAACGTAACGATCCCAGAGATGACGTCACGTAACAACCGTTATGCTAGACTGCCTCAATCATAATTCACAATTTCACAATAATTCTCACCAAATAACATAATGAATTGCACTCACCTTTCATTTCAATGAAGGTTAGACACGTGAGCTTACCATTACCACGTGTCCAGATTATAGCATGTAGGTCCCCGAAACAAACCGGAAATACACCGCACTCCCAGCGCGTGGCTGTGTAAGCAATACATGAGACACGGGATCCCAACTTCTGATGACGGAGGCACGGGCGACGGCAGTGGGCATAGTACCTCAATGTATTACTTCACAGCTAAATTAGTATGCTACCAGTGCATGAAATAAACATTCGAACTCGTTAACCATATTAGTGCCTACTTTATCTCAGTACTAAATGATAAAATATCTAGTCGCTATTGGGATGCACTCAAATAAAAGGATCACATAGAATCGTTCAAGTCTTTATTCAAGTCAAGCTAGGCCGGCTCCAACCGTACACCTCTGACCCGAGAAGATTTAGCCCTATTTGGGACCGGCAACAAACTCGGCGGGACACATCTTTTCAAAACAACACTTCTTCTCTTTATTTTACAAAAGTAAGCTTCTAATGAAACATAACAAATCAAAATAACACTTGGAATAAAACACTTAGCTAAATGGATAAAGAACTTTGGATTCTAATAAGCGTTCAGAATAATCCTTCAGGTATAAGCCTTCAGGAACGTGGCGAGTTAGGCACGAGGTTGGCTAACGAGTACGTCCGATCTCTAGCGCGGTCCGATCATGAAGCCACACAGCGGCGGAGCCTCGCTGTTCCAGTGCTCCCGCCTCAACGTCAAGTTGGTCAACCTGTCCACCAACATAACGACAAAAATGCCAATTCGTGCCTACGTCCACCCAAGAGAAACCTCTTGACGTTCCAAAGCCTTCTACCTGTCATATTAGTTCAACAATACGCCAATAGACGGCGTTACTCTCTGTTTGAGCCTTTTGGGCTATTTAAATAAAACTATGGATCAAAAAATATACCATTCTTTTAATGGTGAAAATGTACAATACAAGGTTCGTTTTAAGTCTAGGACACGCGCGTTCGCTTCAATGGTTAGATTGCAAGAGAGAGATGAGAGTGGTCCGCTGCCTGGGGATGAGTCTTTTAGGCGAAACATTGGCGCTAGCATCGCACTTTCTGATTGGCCGCTGATCTCGCCGTACATGTTGGCATCTTGGGCTGCATCTCCACACATCATTGGTTGGTTCGAAGCTGGCAGGGTTGCCAGAGCGCTAACATACTCCGGGGCGCTGAAAGATCCTCTTTCAGGACTCTCTATGTTGTACAGGTAGAGGGCATATTCGGTTGAGTGCTCGCTTGACTATCCCTCTAGCGGTATTGATGTCTGCTACGCGCGGCACGCCATCCTTTCCATTATATAGTTTGACGACTCTGCCCATGCGCCATAGCAAGGGTGGCAAGCCTTCCTCCTTTATAAGTACGAACTCTCCGAGTTGTAGATCGCGTTGCCTCTCGCGCCACTTGTAGCGTTGTTGCTGTAGGGACACGAACTCTGCCGACCAGCGATTCCAGAAGTGTTGCCGTAGTTGCTCTAGCCTCAGGAAACGGTCCAGGCGGTTCGGGTTCCGGGTGAAGTCTTGCAGGGGCGGTGCAGGCAGCGACGTGAGCGGCCTAAAAATGAGAAAGTGCCCGGGAGTAAGGGGGTAAAAGTCATTAGGGGAGGAGGAGAGTGGGCAGAGAGGCCTACTGTTCAAAATTGCTTCCACTTGGCTAAAAAGAGATTAAAGCTCTTCAAAGGTAAGGTGTGTATTGCCCAAAACTCGTTTGAGGTGAAATTTGGCGCTTTTAATGCCGGCCTCCGCGTAGCCGTTAAAGTTAGGAGCATAAGCTGGTGCGAATTTAAATTTTATACCTTGACTAGCTGCAAAATCTGATATATCGTTTTCATATAACTTAAAAAAATCATTTATCTCTTTAGCTGCAGCTACAAAGTTTCTGCCATTATCACAAAACAGCTCCGCAGGTTTGCCGCGCCTGGCGATAAATCTGCGGAGTGCCAGCACAAATGCATCTTTAGACAAGTCGCTCACAGCTTCTAAATGAACACATTTATATCTTAAGCATATAAATAGACACAGATAACATTTAGTGATTTTACATCCACGTCCACGGCGATCTGTTATTAAATAAGGACCGGCTAGGTCTACAGCTGTTGACGTGAATGGAAAATCAGCCTTTATGCGCTGCGCTGGTAAATTGCCCATTATATTTTTTAAAGTTTGGCCAGCGATTCTTTTACAAGTGACACAATTGTGGGCCGTGCTCCTTGCGAGGTTTCTGCCCCCGACCGGCCATATCAAGTCCCGTACTGAGCATAGCAATAGCTGTGGTCCTGCATGTAAGAGACGTATGTGTTCATGTGTAAAAATGAGTTTGGTTAGTGTGTGTTTAGCACGCAATAACATAGGATGCTTCTGTTCGTAACTACAATCTGAAGCATCTAGCCTTCCCCCGACTCGCAAGAGACCTTGCGAGTCCAAAAATGGGTTCAGAGTTATAATGTGTGATTTAGGACTCAACCTGTGACCTTTGCGCATCGTTTCAAGATCAGAAGCAAATAAATGACAGCTGTTGTGCAATTTTAACTAAAGTATGTAAAGAGTCTGTAAGCTCTTGCGGCGATAGTGCGCCGGTTAGTTTAGGCAAGCTAGGCTTACAGTTATTTATGAAACGACGCACATAAGCCACAGTATGTTGTAGCCTTTTATATTTTGAAAATCTATTAAAATCAATGACAGATGGTGCATCGTCTGTGCTTGTAAGCATAGACGTTACCTCGATTTCAGGCAGGACCTCCGGCTCTACAGAATTTAGCTCTGGCCATTCATTTTCAGGCTTTAATAGAAACTCGGGCCCTTCCACCACAGAGCGTTTCCAGAGACATGCTGTGGATCCAAACCACGTGTTACAAGATCACTTGGATTTTCTTTTGTAGGTACATGTCTCCAGGTGGCTCCGGGATTGAGACTGACTATAGCGGCTACTCTGTTTGCTACAAATGTTTTAAGTTTGGATATGTCTGTCTTTAGCCAAGCCAGGCAACAGCTAGAGTCAGTCCAAAATATAGTGCGAGAGACAGGACGCCTCCATGCTCTTACTACGGCTGCATATGTTTGTGCTGCTAACAAGCACCCGGCTAATTCTAATCTTGGTATACTTGTACGCCGGATTGGAGCTATTCTGTCCCTCGCACACAGCAGGTGGACTTGTTGTTCACCCGAGTTAGAAATGGTTTTTACATAAATGCAGGCTGCATATGCAGTCTCTGCAGCGTCAGAAAAGCAATGTAGTCCTATTGTAGAGGGCGCCTCGCACAAACTAGGTATACTGAGTTCTTTAATGTGATGCAAATTTTTAATAAATCGCGACCAGATTCGCTGTATTTCAGGCGAAACTGGCTCGTCCCAAGATTTGCCTTCTTTCCACAAAGTCTGAATTAATATTTTAGGTTTGACTGTGCACAGGCTTAAAAGACCTAAGGGATCAAATACTTGGAACGTTTTAGACAAAATTGTTCTTTTTGTAAGTGTTTCATCAGAGTGATCATTTTTAATTGAAAAATTTAATATATCTTGGCTGGGTTGCCACCCTAGTCCAAGTGTTTGACAAGCTTGACTCAAAGCTAGATGATCATCTTGATTAATGAAATCAGACTTTAATAACGCGTTTGAATTTGAGCGGTATTTACGCAATATGAAGCAGCCAGAGGCTAAAGCCTGTGAGACGCCGGCCTGTATATGAAGCAGCTCAGAGTGATGAATTTAAAGAACATGTGAATGAGTATTCGAAGAAGTTTAAAGTAGATTGTCATATAGCTAAGCGAAATTATCTAAGTCAGAAAATAAAAAGTAGTTCCGACATTGTTAAAGCAACCTGGAAAGTTATAAATGTGGAGACTGGTCGCTCGAAACACACAATTAAAGAACTTAAACTAAATATTGATAACAAAATTATAGATTCCAATTTAGAAGTAGCTACAGAATTTGAAAAAATTTTCACCGAGGTACCAGTATCCACAACTAAGGTGTCCACGCATGTAGGGGTGGACGAGAAGCTCTTGGGGTCGTGGATGAGGTGAGTTAAATGACACTCGTAGTCCAATACATGCACGTATAATGATTAACTTGGGTGATACATAGGTAGATGTTAAGATATCACTGTAAGCGGACGGGCACGACCGTCCGTCGCAAGATTGCTGAGAGAATGGCCGCTGCCGGCCCCACTACTCCGCGCCCCGCACCATGCATTGCGTCGGCGACGGCTCCCGAAGATTCCCGAGCAAAGACGAGGCGTTAACATCCTCCGCGGCGTTGAAAGCATACTGCTTTCAAGGGATCAGATGCTGAAGACTGAATTTTAGGGATCGGTTTGATCATCCTTTGACTTGTTGTCCTCGTCATCGGGTTCAGGATCAGTTGGCAGAAGACACATCTTGTTTACGGCCCTTTTGATTGGACCTTTCTCCGTCAATATATCGGCGACCCGACAAACACCGTCAGGGCCATTGTAGAGATGAATGACGCGCCCCATGCGCCATTGTAACGGCATCAGATTGTCTTCTTTGAGTAGGACGAGATCTCCAATCTGGATTCCTCTCTGATTGGTTTTCCATTTTACGCGCTGTTGAAGCTCGGCCATAAATTCGCGACGCCATCTTTCCCAAAACTGCTGCCGAAGAAGCTCGATGCGCTTGTATCTGGTAACTGGATTGCCCGTGACGGGTAGAGATGGCACAGATGAAGTCAGTGGCCGAGTAATCAAAAAATGCCCTGGGGTAAGGGGACTCAAGTCGTTGGGGTCTGATGAAAGAGGAGTGATTGGACGAGAATTTAGGATAGCCTCTGTTTGCACAAAAAGAGTAGTCAACTCCTCAAACGTCAGGTTTGCGTTACCAGCAATACGTTTTAAATGAAACTTGGCTGCTCGGACGCCAGCCTCCCATATTCCGCCAAAGTAAGGCGCGTACGCGGGAATGAATTTAAAATCAATCGACTCGTTAGCTGCGTAATCCGAAATTGGATGACGGCTGGACCGTAAAACTCTACCTAGCTCATTGTGCGCGCCTACAAAGTTTTTTCCGTTATCACAGTAAATTACCTCGGGCTTGCCACGACGCGATACGAACCTGCGCAGACACAATATGAAAGCTTCGGTGGATAAATCGCTAACCACCTCAAGGTGAATCGCCTTGGAGGCGAGGCAAACAAAGACGCATAGGTAGGCTTTAGTATTACGACTGCCGCGTCCCTTCTTATTAGCTATCATGAAAGGACCGGCGAAGTCAATCCCAGTAGAATGGAAAGCGGAACTTGTTTGTACTCTTACGCTCGGTAGATCACCCATTATAGGCTGAACTGTTTTGCCTCGTTGCCTAACACAGTCAACACATCTTTGAGATATACTTCGAGCTAAATTCCTACCACCTACTGGCCAGAACTCTTCACGTAGTGATGATAAAATCAACTGAGCACCGGCGTGATACAAACGTAAGTGCTCGTATTTCATAATAAGTTTCGTAAAATGATGCTTAGCATCTAACAAAATTGGGTGTTTTTTATTAAAATGATAGTTTGAATTACTTATTCTCCCTCCTACACGTAAAACACCACTGGGATCTACAAAAGGGTTGAGAGACAAAAGTCTACTTCGATTATGAAGTGTTTTACCTTGGCTTAAATTTTGGATGTCTTTTTGAAACGACTGCGCTTGACATTTTTTGACTAAAAACGTCAACGAGTCCTTAAGCTCCTGAACTGATAAAGGTCCCTTAAGTTTGGCATTTGACTTTCTACAGTTATGTATAAACCGGATGACGTAAGCATAAATTCTTTTCAAACGTACGTAACTCGAATGTCGATCGAATGTTACGACTGGATCACCAGAGCTTAAGGTATCGTCTTTAACAGTTAATAACACCTTGACCTCAGGTAAGTCAGAAGGCATTTGAGGCTGTGAGGGCCACTCCATAAAATCCTTCTTCAGGAACGAAGGACCTTCCCACCAGAAAGACAAAGACGGCAGATGCTGCGGATCAACGCCCCGCGACGCTAGATCTGCCGGATTTAAGTCTGTAGGTACGTGTTTCCACTCGTGACCTTGAGTCAACTCATTAATTTTATTAACTCGATTGCGTACGAAAGTTTGCAGAGTTTTAGACTGCGATTTAAGCCAACCGAGAACGACCATACTATCGGTCCACATTACATGCTTGACAATTTTAGTTTTTATAGACTGAGCTACTTTCGTGCACAATTGAGCGCCCAACAAACTAGCGCACAGTTCGAGCCTTGGGATACTTAAAACTTTAATTGGGGCCACTCTGGCCTTTGCGCAAAGCAATCGAACTGTCACATGATCATTGCTATCAACTGACCGCAAATAAACACATGCGCCATAAGCCTCTTGGGACGCATCAACAAAACAATGAATCTCTGTGCGCTCAGTTTTAGGTACATCACAAAGAACATGTCTACTTAAATTGATATTTGACAAATGATCCAAATTGTTCACAAACTTCAACCATCTTTTTTCAAAATCCGAAGGTACTGGAGTGTCCCAGTCCAATTTGGCAGACCACAAATTCTGAAGAAGAATCTTAGGTTTTACTATACAGCAACATAGAAGCCCCAATGGGTCAAACAATTTGCATGTTGTAGATATGATAGTTCGTTTTGTTGTTTTATTTGGCGGTGCAAAGTCTATCGGAAAATGCAAGGTATCCGCCTGAGGGGACCATTTTAGGCCTAAAACTGAAGCATCATTATTAAAGTCAAGGCAATTCGTAGACCCTGACTGGTCTTCTAAAATTTGTGCACAATTCGTGCGAAACTTGCGCAGGGGAAAGCATGCAGAATTTAGAACTTTGACAACATTTTCGTAAATATATTTTAACTCTTCTACTGTTGACGACCCTGTGTTAAGATCATCAATGTAAAAATCATTGTTAATGACATTAGAAGTGACTTCATCTTGACATTCGAGAGCTAACTGCTTGAGGCACCTTGTTGTGATAAAAGGTGCCGACGCCATTCCATACGTAACAGTGTTGAGCTGGAAAATCTTGACAGGCTGATCAGCCTGGTCTCTCCACAGAATGAGCTGAAGATGGCGCTGCTGTTCGCTATGGGAGACCTGCCTATACATCTTTTCGATGTCAGCTGTTAGAACGAACCTATTAGTACGGAAACGCAACAGTATTGAAAGTAGGTCACTTTGCACGACCGGACCTACTGCCTGAATGTCATTCAGAGACTTGCCTGAGCTCGTAGGAGCTGACGCATCATAAACGACTCTAAGCTTAGTAGTTTCTTTTTGCTCACGAATAACACAATCGTGGGGCAAGTAACACCCGAAACTTGGCCGTTTAACTTCAGCCATGTGTCCTAAATCAGCATACTCCTGCAAAAAATTATGATACTGTTCTTTAACGTTGGGGTTTTTATCTAACTTCTTTTCCAAGTTAAGAAAACGTCTCATAGCTATAGGATATGAGTTTCCGAGAGTCTCCTCGGGTTTTTCCTTGAATGGCATCTGTACAGAGAATCGACCATCAGGTAAACGACTAGTATTATCAACATAATGAGTTTCACAAAACTCTTCATCAACAGACAAAGACTTACAATCGGAAGGCAAATCTTCCACCTCCCAAAAACGCTTTAGAGAATTATCGACATCTTGTAGTGACGTCTGGCGCCTTGTAGTGGCTAAATGACAATAAACATTATTAATTTGGTTGTAACTTTCGCCCGTGCGACCAACTACTAACCATCCATAGCTTAGTATCTTGTAGCATAGGTTTTCCTTCTCCTAGATCTATTTGATCTGGCTTTAAAACTCTGAAGAATTTGTCCCCTGACAACAAAATATCAACCTGATCCGGTTTATAGAACAGCGGATCAGCTAACTCAACATGGGGAAAATCTAATTTTTCGACATCGATTGCCACATTTGGCACATCATCCGAGATTTCGGGGACCACCCAAAAATTAGCATCTAATTCGTAAGAATTAAAGCGAGACCTAACTTTTAGTTGGATACGTTCAGATATCTCCGTTTTTTGTTTATTGATCCCAGTAATATCAAACGCTTCAATTTTACTTGTAGGTAGATTCAACTTTTGCTTAAAATTTTCTGAAATTAAACACGATTGACTGCCGTTGTCCAAGAGTGCACGAGCGATATAAGTAGTGTTATTCTTAGGACAATATACTTCGACTTGAGCCGTGCACAACATGACCTGACCCGATGCGTCAGCGTCAGTCGACATGTGAACAGAAGAGTTTATATTTTTTACAGTGTCGGTAGGTGCAACATTTTTATTATTACTACTGACGCTGTCGCAATGCAAGAGAGAATTATGTTTTTTCTTGCAACTACGACAGGAACCCTTCAAAGTGCATTGAGAACCATCATGTCCCGCGCGTAGACAATTGTTACAAAGTTTATGTTTTGAAATCTCAACAAGTCTGTCTTCCAGGCTCATAGACTTAAACTTGGTGCACTGATAGACATGATGGTTCTGGCCGCATACCAAACACGGTTTAATTCGTGGTCCCTCGCCAGAAGAAACAAAAGACTTGGTATTTTTATTTTCCTTAAAAACAGGTTTACTTTCATTTGACTGATTTGACCGACAGCAAAACATCGTTTCTAATACATTAGCACGATTACGTAAAAACTCTTTAAAATGCTCCAACGTGGGTACTTCAGAAGAATTTTTATTTAAATCACCTGAGGGTAGGCACGAAAAATTGCCTTTATACTCTTCCCACTTTCCATTTGTTTTGGGATCTAACTTCGCCGAGACCATAGTAGATTGTTAACCAAGGGTTGAAAGGCACCCATTTCTGTCGAGGTAGTTTGGCGCTTGAACGCAGTGAGAGCGCCAATAGTCCGAGACGGAAATGGTGCCTTTCACCCGAGTTAAACACTCTACTTTTCATATCGAATGCGAGGAAACCAAACAAGACAAGGCAATTTCGCAAAATCAGCAATTGAAGTACCTAATAGACCTACGGCCATGATTTTTTTCATTAGGACTTACTTGCAATCGGAGACTTTACAAGTGTAAAGATTAATAACCCCTAGCGAAAATCATTTATATTGCAATATTTACGAAAATACACATTTTTTAACAAACTGCAGTAATTTTAAAATGGTTTGTACATTATAATATGAAAATCAGCGGGATTGCATCTTACTTTTTAATTTTATACTTTTTCGTTCTAAAAGCCGCAACAGGCTACCGGACCGCACCGCGACCTTGGTGCACCGCACCACGTAATAACATAATAAAAGTATTTTAAATATTAAATAACTATTTCATTAATAATATAACAAAATTTTTATCTTGTATTTTATTTTATTTTCATGAATATAGTGCTAAATAACTTTAAAAACCAATTTAATATCGTACAAAGGTTTAACTGTGGCTGTATAAGATTTTGCCTTTGCTAATTTACGCAAGTGTAAGGTTTAAAAAAATATTTTTGGTGTATTCCTGTTGGTTCCCGCCTTACGAAATCGAGTAAATAGAATTCAACGAAAGAAACAAGAAAAATTTGTTTCTAACAATTTACTTACATCATTTTTTATAAAAAAAGGATCAACGTGGGATTAGTAAAATTAAACAATTACCAATTGTTCCAAGCGAGGAAATAAAGACACTATTTTTCCATTTTGTTTCCACCCAGTTGTTCGTGGGACGGGGACGCAGAGGAGTACACTACTTTTCTGCGCTAGAGCATAAACGTATCACTTTCTGCGCACCTTTTAGAACAACAACGACCCACTTTCAGAGCATGAGATATGAAAAAAATATTACTAACGGGTCCCAACCCTGAGTTGAAATACCTAACGTATCCAATGAACTTAAATTTTTCGACACAGTATCAATTAAATACCTTAATGCCTTAAAAGACTCCTTTTGTATAGGATTAATATTTACGATCGCACTCAAATGATTATTTATTAATATATTTTTATTATCGTATCTTTCACACAATGTTTTCCACGCAAGCTCGTATCCGCTGGCAGAAAAATCAATTGACCTTATTGCTAAACTAGCACTTCCTTGTAACTAGGGCTTGCAAATATTCGAAACTTTCAGGTATTCGAATATTCGACTTTTTCTGACGAGATATTCGAATATTCGAATAATTATTCGAATATTTAAAAAAATAAGAAAAGGAACGAAAAATCGGTTTATTATCGTTTTATTCAAAAGCTTTTTTCACATATTGCTAAAATTAATGATATTTTGCAGAAATCCACTTATTGACTAGATTTTATCATCCTACTCTGAAATACCCACGTTTATAAAAGCAAGTAAGTACCTAAAACGCAAAAATTAGACATTTTCAATATTTCTTGATAAAACTTTTTATTATAAATGCGTCGTTGCGTGAATTAATATAACTTTAACCATCCAAACACGTATGTAAGAGAGAAAACATTTTAGTAGGTAATCACTAATCATTTTCTGATTTAAATTAACTTCTTGTCGTTAAGAAGCCTGTAAAATGGCCTTTAATTCCATTGTATTTTGAATCTTTATTGACTTTATTAGTCTTGGCAAGTTTAGTTTTGATTCCTAATGGTCGGCTGTTATATAATAAGTTATATAATTGTTATTGGAATATTTAAGGGAAAAAGTTGGCTGACTACGGGGTGGATTATTCGTTAGCTAAAGGTGCATGGTTAGATTACCTAGTTCGGTAGGTTTGGTATGATCAAATTTGTGAATTGCGATAAAGGGCAAGGTTTAGACTTCGAATATTCGCTTAAGGTACGCTTTTACTCAATAAACAAAATGACCCTTTATCTTAAAACTTACGTAAAGTTACTTGTACCTAGAAAAAGCATTAGCCGCACCGTAATAAAACATACTTTTTGATTTCGTTTCCTTTGAAATTGAGTTAGGTTCTTAGGTTTAACTGTATTCACGAAGCCTATTGAGAGGAATACAGTAAAAACATTATTTCCTTCGCATTTGGGTACCTACGGTTCCTCATTCACTGTTAATACCCGGCAAAATACACAGAAACTGTAACTATAACGGATGAAAATAGATTTTACCTAGTAATAAAAAATATTCGAATATTCGAAACCTGAGCGGCCGAATATTCGAATATCAAAACAGGTCGAATATTCGACATATTCGAATATTCGAATATTCGAATTGCAAGCCCTACTTGTAACGAATTCCTTAAATAGTGGAATTTATTTATCGGCGCAATTGATTCGTTGTCGTTGATCAATGACTCAAATAAATCTTTAAACTCTAACCAACGCGTGTAATTTCCATCAAACGTCGGCAAATTTATGACTGGTAGACGAACTGACGAATGTTTTTCATGACAAGAGCTTGACTTAGTTGAGCCACTGTCCACACTGTTTTTGGCCGAAAACGAATCAATTATATCTTGCGCTAACGCAATTTGCGAATAGAAAAGACTTTCAGTTTGAGTTCGTTCCGCTATTTGTTCGTCTAAATTAGAGGAAATATCTTCAAGTTGAACTTGCACGGCGTCATAATCAACCATTAATTTACGAAGTCCATCCAATCGCAAACTGAGCTCCTTTATTAATAATGACGTGTGCTCAGACCCTTGTACAGTTTTTACAAAGTCTTTAAAAACGGTCAACTGACTTTTAAGCCCACCGCGCCTTCTATTTAATTTTTTAACTAATTCCTCACCCATTTTAAACAATAAACAATGAGCTAGGTAAATAAAATGGTGCAATCAAACCGGTAACACGATCCAGCCGTCTAGTCCAGCACAGCTGCCGCCGAGCCCGCCAGCAGCACCGGCCGCGTCAGGCGAACCCGTCTCCACAGCGCTCGTACTCGCGAATAGCCCGGAAACCGCGTAGCAACAGGCTCCCGGTAACAGCGCGCAGCGATGTACACTGGAATTTACCACAACGGACTTTGAACCATAGGAATTCACCTCAATGGACTTTGAACCCTAGTCGTAATTACCTATTAAATGCAAATAAACAACTAAAAATGCACCTTTAATGAGTCGAAGCGAATAAAATGTATTAATCTTTATGCACAATAAAGAAGGCAAAACGAAATTATTGCATAGAAGTAGCAAGCGTGGCATAGAAAAAAAAATACGGTAGGTATGTTTTTATAACGGTACTTACAACGTATACTTTTTAAACATTAAAACTTAATTTGTCGTATTTTAAAATAATAATTACTAGCGTATTGTTATTGCATAAAACTTAAAAGACGAGTAACTTATTGATTTATATAGAAATCATTTATGACGAAGCGATAAGATTGAAATAACGGTGCATAAAAAAGCCGGCAAGCATTATCGAGCTAATTACCGAATGTAAATAACTTCTATTTGCAATTTTAAATGATTGATCTATACGGAAACCAAGCAAAATATAACTTAGTGCTCAAAATAGTGCAAATTGACTAGTACGCATAAAGCTAGATACATAACCTGACGTTTGCAAGTAGGCTAGCACTAATTATAGCAAACAGAAGTTTTAAAAATTAGGGAACAAAAGGAACGGGCTTACTTCACATCGGCATTGACTTTCAATGTCTATTTCAACTTGTAGTGTTGCAGAATCCAAAGCGCCACGGCAGCAATCCCAGTTTCTTTGTTCTTGCGTAGTCCGTTATTTCTCGACAGTCGCCATTACAGTTGCTCGAACTCCAACGGTCGCCTCATGACCGTTTGATTTTGAATGTCACGGTCGCCAAATGTCCACGCATGTAGGGGTGGACGAGAAGCTCTTGGGGTCGTGGATGAGGTGAGTTAAATGACACTCGTAGTCCAATACATGCACGTATAATGATTAACTTGGGTGATACATAGGTAGATGTTAAGATATCACTGTAAGCGGACGGGCACGACCGTCCGTCGCAAGATTGCTGAGAGAATGGCCGCTGCCGGCCCCACTACTCCGCGCCCCGCACCATGCATCGCGTCGGCGACGGCTCCCGAAGATTCCCGAGCAAAGACGAGGCGTTAACAAAGGATTTAAATTCATCACCCTCATCTGCTGTTACATTATTAAAACATAACGTTGAGTGTTGTGGAGACCTTCATTTTGAACATGTTTGTACCTCAGATGTAATAAAGGCGTTTAAATCAATTAATGTCAAAAAAACTAATGACCTCTGGGGAGTCTCTGTCCATGCTGTCAAATCCTTAGTAGAAATTGTAGCGCCTGACTTGGTAGTTATATTTAACAACAGTGTTGATTGCGGCGAGTTTCCTGATCTAATGAAACATATTAAAGTAATTCCTTTATTTAAATCTGGTAGCAGCTCTGACCCCACTTACTTTAAACCGATATCTGTGCTACCAACATTTAGCAAGATTTTTGAAAAATTAGTTCTTTCTCAATTAGTACGACATTTTAACGTTAATAATTTGATGCATAATAAGCAGTTTGGTTTTACACGGGGTCGCTCAACAACCGATGCTGGTGTTGAGCTAATTAAGCATATTTTCGATGCCTGGGAGGAGTCACGAGATGCTTTAGGTGTCTTCTGTGATTTATCTAAGGCCTTCGACTGTGTTTGTCATGAAACATTAATCAGGAAACTTCATTATTACGGAGTTAGAGGATCGGCACTGAATTTACTTAAGTCCTACTTAAATGGTAGAATACAAAGGGTCGATGTGAATGGACAGCGATCACCTGGGTCATTGGTCTCTATGGGTGTACCACAGGGATCAATATTGGGGCCTTTCCTGTTCCTTATCTACATAAATGACTTGCCATTCCTTGTTAAGACCCACCATGATATAGTATTGTTTGCAGACGACACCTCACTTATTTTCAAAGTCAAACGACAGCAACAAACCTACAATGATGTAAACAATGCCATTTCAAAAGTAGTAAATTGGTTCAATGTTAATAATTTATTGTTAAATGAGAAAAAGACTAAATGTATTAAGTTTGTCACTAGTAGTAACGTAAGGCATGTGCAAACAAGTGTCATTGTGAAGGATGAGGAATTGGAATTAGTTGATAGGGGCTGTCCATAAATTACGTCATTGATTTTTGACGATTTTTGACCCCCCCCCCCCCTATAATCATCCAAAAATCATGCTTCAAATGACCCCATTTCCTCCTACTTCATGCTACCGTCATCCGATGTCCAGACCCCCCCCCCCCCTAATTTGAAATGACGTAATTTATGAATAGCCCCATAGTACAGTTTTTCTTGGTATAACTTTAGATTCTAAACTCCAGTGGGGTCCCCATATTGCTACTCTTTCGAATAGACTGAGCTCTGCAGCTTTTGCAGTGAGCAAAATCCGTCAGTTAACTGATGTGAAAACAGCTCGATTAGGTTTACTGATGTGGGCGTCATGCCGAATGTTTTATGTATTTATTATTGATTTTATGTTCATACACTTTTACATTTTACAGTTTTATGTTTTTCAATTTTATCTTTTTACAATTTAATTTAATTAATTTTATTATTTATTTCCAATGCAATTAATTATTTATTCCGAATCATTTAATGTTATATACAATGAATTTATTTTATATTCTAATTCAGTTAATAATTATTTACAGTAATTTTAATTGTTAATTAGTATTTCATGAATTTTACCTTTTAACCTTTTTACATAAATTGATTTAACTTATTGCAACAAATGAATTAATATAAACAATGAACTAGATACAATAAAATCAAATAGCAAATGTTAATGTTACATGTTTTGTATGTTCAAGCGGACAAACAGATCCCTTGTTATTAGTAGATAGTTTAGCGCGCAGCGACTGCATACGTCACGGCCATACCGGTTTTCTGCCGGCCGCTCTGCGCCCGCGCATTCTCTCGCGGCTACGCGAGTCAGTCCATCAGCCGCTTTGACGCGAGGTGCATGTCGCTGCGCCGCGCATTTGCACTGCAATCGCATTCCATTGCATTTAGCTCGCGCCTAATAGTTTTAAGTGCCTATCGCTTTACCATTTCTCCTTCTGTAAATATCTACTCTGTGCTTTCGCTTATGCATGTGTGTGCTCAAGAATAAAGCTACAAAACATACTGCTTGTTTGCTTTCTACGCCCGAAGCTAGCACCTAGATCAAGTAAGTGGATAGATCAGAGATATACTGCGTTAATACGCATACCACATTGGTGACCCCCTGCTAAACACCCCAGAATGGGAGGCGAAAACGGCACTGATGACAAAGGAGTACCGTTACAAAATGGCGCCGAGCACTTAACGGCTGAGTCATTTCGGGTTGGCGTCAAGGTGCCACCGTTTTATCCTGACAAACCTGCGCTATGGTTTGCGCAGCTGGAAGGACAATTTCGATTATCCCGAGTGACAACTGATGAGACCAGGTTTTATTATGCCATGGCGCAACTTGAACCTCAATATGCGGCGGAGGTTGAAGATATTATTACGTCACCACCAGAGGATGACAAGTACGGCAAACTAAAGACGGAGCTGATTAAGCGCCTTTCTGCGTCACGGGAGAGGAAGGTACAGCAGGTCCTGAACCTTGAGGAGTTAGGAGATAGGAAGCCTTCACAGTTTCTTCGGCACCTTCAGAACCTGGCAGGACCTGGGCTACCCGAGGACTTCCTGCGGTCCATCTGGGTCAACCGGCTACCGAAGCGGACGCAGGATATTGTCGCGTCGCAACTTAAATCATCTCTGGAGGACTTGGCGGAGCTCGCCGATCGCCTTCATGACGTCGTCACGCCCGCCCCGCAGGTGGCAGCAGCAGCGCTACCCTCCACGTCGTCGGAACCCCTGATGCTGCAGATTGCGGAACTGAGCAGGCGGATGCAGGCGCTGGATGCTAAGGTCGGTAGAATGTCCCGGCCCAGAGGAAGGTTGTCGAGTCACACCAGGCAGCGTTCAGCGTCCAAGAGGTCCAACTCCAACTACCGGAAGTTCCCCACCTGCTGGTACCATCACAAGTTCGGAGAGCAGGCTAAGCGGTGCATCAAGCCTTGCGATTACCAGTCGGGAAATGCATCGGGCAGTCGGTGATGGCGGCGAGCGGCTGCCCTAGCAAAGGTCGCTTATTCATCATGGACTCCAGGTCAAAAATCACATTCCTCGTGGACACAGGTAGTGATTTGTGTGTTTTTCCGCGTAGAGTTTTAAAAGAACGTAGGCCGCCAACGAACTATAACTTGTGCGCCGCTAACGGCACTGTGATAAACACGTACGGTTACGTGCATCTAGTGCTTAGCATAGGTTTGCGCCGCGACTTTGTCTGGCGATTTGTTGTTGCAGATGTAACAAGGGCGATAATAGGTGTAGATTTTTTAATTCACTACAATCTTATTGTCAATTGCAGGGAACATCGACTCATGGATGGCAATACACTACTTTCGACCGCGGGTTTGCCTGCCCGACCGTCTGACGACATTGCCTCAATCAAAGTTGTAACTGGTGAGTCTGTTTACCACGCAATACTACGGGAGTATCCCGACATCACACGCCCATCTGGCATACATCGCACAACGAAACACAATACACTACACCATATCCGGACTACACCTGGACCCCCGGTGTACAGTGCACCTCGTAGATTAGCTCCTGACAAGTTGAAGATCGCCAAGGAGGAGTTTTCTTCTATGCTCGCTAGTGGCATAGCCAGACCCTCCGAGTCCCCTTGGGCTTCTCCCCTGCATTTGGCCCCTAAAAAGGACAATGGTTGGAGACCCTGCGGCGATTACAGGATGCTCAACGCGCGTACAGTACCTGATAGGTATCCTATCCGCCATATCCAGGATTTTACGCAGAGTATCACAGGCTGCCGCGTGTTTTCAACCATTGACCTTGTTAAAGCCTATAACCAGATCCCCGTCAACCCTGAGGACATCCCGAAAACCGCCATAACAACGCCGTTCGGTCTTTTCGAATTCCCGTTCATGACGTTCGGGCTTCGAAATGCCGGACAGACGTTTCAGCGTTTCGTGGATGAGATGTTGCGGGGACTTGACTTCTGTTACAGCTATCTGGACGACTTCTTAGTCTTCTCGAAGGACGAGAAGACCCATGAAGGCCATCTTCGTCAGCTGTTCACCAGGTTGCAGGATTATGGAATGGTGATAAACACTGCCAAGTGCGTCTTCGGAGCTGCAGAGGTGACATTCTTAGGTTACCGTATCTCTGCTGAGGGCACCAAGCCCCTCCCTGCCAAGGTCGACGCAATCAAGGACTTCCCACCGCCCAAGAACGTGCGGGAGCTCAGGCGTTTTCTGGGTATGTTAAACTTTTATCGCAGGTTCGTACCCGGTGCTGCCCAGAATCAAGCTCCTCTGAACGCTCTCTTGGCGGGTTCGGTGAAAGCTTCGCACCCAGTCCACTTTACATCGGCAGAGCAGGAAGCATTCGATCGCTGCAAGCAGGACTTGAGCCAGGCTGCTCTTTTGGCTCATCCAGATGCACAGGCAAAGCTCTGCATAGTCACAGATGCATCCGATGTGGCTATGGGCGCGGTTGTACAGCAGTTCAACGAGGAGAAGGGCTGGGAACCGCTAGCCTTCTTCTCGCGCAAGCTGAGTCCTGCTCAGCAGAAGTACTCGCCTTACGATCGCGAACTCCTTGCGATTTATGAGGCGATAAAGTATTGCCGGCACATGGTCGAAGCCCGCGACTTCACCATCTACACAGACCATAAGCCGTTATGCTTTGCGTTCCATTCTCGCAAGGAGAATTGCTCGCCCAGGCAATTCCGTCACCTGGACTTCATATCGCAGTTCAGCACGGACATCAGGCACATCTCAGGTAAGGACAATGTCGTAGCGGATACTCTCTCTAGGGTCGAGGAGATCACACCACCGGTGGATGTGAACAGGCTAGCTGCAGCTCAAGACAACGACCCGGAGTTGGAGCAGCTGCTGGGTGGTGATAACTCGCTGCACCTGACGAAAGTCCAAGTGCCTGGGACAAATGCTGAGCTGTACTGCGATGAAAGTGGCAGTTCCTCAACTGCTAGACCGTACGTTCCAGCAGAGTTGAGGCGTCAGGTCTTTGAAAGCCTGCATTCATTTAGTCACCCAGGAGCAAATGCATCTGCGAAGCTCGTGGCTGACAGGTATGTCTGGCCCGGGGTCAGGAGAGACTGTCGTGAATGGACTCGGAACTGTCTGGCTTGCCAGCGTTCGAAGGTCACTCGACACGTCTCCACTCCACTGTCATCATTTGACGTCCCCAAGGGCAGGTTCCTGAATATCCATATCGACCTGATCGGACCGCTTCCACTTTGTCAGGGTTTTAAGTACTGCCTCACCGCCATTGACCGTTTTACGAGGTGGCCTGAGGCAATCCCGATACAGGACATGACCGCCGATACCGTCGCACAGGCTCTGCTGCATGGCTGGATAGCTCGCTTCGGGTGCCCGGTGGATGTCGTCACTGACAGAGGACGCCAGTTCGAGTCTGCACTTTTTAAGAAGCTCTCTGAACTGGCAGGGTTTGTACACAAGCGTACCACCGCTTATCATCCTGCGTGTAATGGCATGGTGGAGCGGCTCCACCGCCAGCTGAAGGCCGCCATTACGTGTCACGCCGGCACCACCTGGGTTGAATCGCTCCCACTGGTGTTGTTAGGCGTAAGAAACGCCTTCAAGGAAGACCTCCAAGCCTCTTCTGCGGAGCTCGTCTACGGACAGCCCCTGCGAATGCCTGGTGAGTTTTTCAACCCAGGTGCTGATCCATTTCCTGATGTGACGGACTACTTGTCTCGGCTTCGCACGTTCACGAGAAACTTGCGCCCGACACCAGCTTCCCGTCACGTAGGTCAGCGTCGTACATTTATTTTCAACGACCTAGCAACGTCTTCGCATGTGTTTTTAAGAGACGATACTCAGTGCAAGTCGTTGAAACCAGCGTACACGGGTCCCTATAAGGTTCTTCAGAGAGGTCCAAAGGTGTTCACTTTGCTCGTAAATGGTAAGTCTGTGACAGTATCTGTAGACCGGATAAAGCCAGCCTACATACTTCACGACACACACGCCAATCACATTACACATAAAACACAAACACATAACAACTCCCACAAAACGACCACCACAGGTTCAGCTTTGAATGAGGAAGATGCCGTCAAACGTACACGTTCAGGTCGTGTGGTTCATTTTCCTGACTATTATCGCCCTTAGCCGGTCTCTGGAGGGGGGTGATGTGGGCGTCATGCCGAATGTTTTATGTATTTATTATTGATTTTATGTTCATACACTTTTACATTTTACAGTTTTATGTTTTTCAATTTTATCTTTTTACAATTTAATTTAATTAATTTTATTATTTATTTCCAATGCAATTAATTATTTATTCCGAATCATTTAATGTTATATACAATGAATTTATTTTATATTCTAATTCAGTTAATAATTATTTACAGTAATTTTAATTGTTAATTAGTATTTCATGAATTTTACCTTTTAACCTTTTTACATAAATTGATTTAACTTATTGCAACAAATGAATTAATATAAACAATGAACTAGATACAATAAAATCAAATAGCAAATGTTAATGTTACATGTTTTGTATGTTCAAGCGGACAAACAGATCCCTTGTTATTAGTAGATAGTTTAGCGCGCAGCGACTGCATACGTCACGGCCATACCGGTTTTCTGCCGGCCGCTCTGCGCCCGCGCATTCTCTCGCGGCTACGCGAGTCAGTCCATCAGCCGCTTTGACGCGAGGTGCATGTCGCTGCGCCGCGCATTTGCACTGCAATCGCATTCCATTGCATTTAGCTCGCGCCTAATAGTTTTAAGTGCCTATCGCTTTACCATTTCTCCTTCTGTAAATATCTACTCTGTGCTTTCGCTTATGCATGTGTGTGCTCAAGAATAAAGCTACAAAACATACTGCTTGTTTGCTTTCTACGCCCGAAGCTAGCACCTAGATCAAGTAAGTGGATAGATCAGAGATATACTGCGTTAATACGCATACCACACTAATATGTGGCCGAAAATTGTATGGCAAATTATCACTACCCAAACAATTTTTCCCATAGTATCATTTGGCAAAACTATCAGATGGCAGACCAATGTTTCGCATATATAACATGTCGCAAATGATTATTTACAATATTATTGTAGGGCAAAATATTTAGTTGGTCATGTTTCAAAATGTCTTTTATTGTTATGTCGAATGTATTGATAGGCATAAATTATTTTTCGCCTAATATTGTGAATAACCTACCTATCCCTAGGAACAGTTTCGTTTTTAGGGTCATAAAAAAATAACCCTAACCTACCTATCTCTGGGAGCAGATTCGTTTTTAGGGTCACAAAAAAAAATAACCCTAACCTACCTATCTCTGGGAGCAGATTCGTTTTTAGGGTCATCAAAAAAAAAAACCCTAACCTACCTATCTCTGGAAGCAGATTCGTTTTTAGGGTACCCAAAAAAAAACCCTAACCGACCTATCTCTGGGAGCAGTTTCGTATTTAGGGTCATCAAAAAAAAATAACCCTAACCTACCTATCTCTGGGAGCAGTTTCGTTTTACGGGTCATAAAAAAAATAACCATAACCTATAACCTACCTATCTCTGGGAGCAATTTCGTTTTTAGGGTCTTAAAAAAAATAACCATAACCTACCTATCTCTGGGAGCAGTTTCGTTTTACGGGTCATAAAAAAAAATGCTAAATATAGTTGTGATTAGGGCTTGCAATATCGGATGGTTTCCAATTCCGGAACCGATTTTCGATATTGGAGTCCAATTCCGGAATTCCGGAACTGGTTCCGGAATTAGGGTTTATCATATTTATATTCCATTTTTTAGTAAAAAACGGCAAAAAATGTGAAATTCTGATACTTTACGTTTATTAAAGTTAGTAATGTTTAAGAGAAATTTAATTTGAAGTAGGTACGTTTTTTTTACCACCCATTATACCACCTTATTAAAATGGTTACAATTATTCACTTCTATGATACGGGGTATTTATTTGGGGAAACTATAGTTGCTAGCAAACCATTCGATGCATAATTTTATAAAATAGTTAAATATAATAGCTTCCTACTCTTCCTCCTAGTAGGTAGTGGTGTTGTTTAAGATGTTGACGGTCTAAGTTTGGCTTTTTCCTTCCTAGTTCCTAATTATGATTCAGAATATCATATATGCTTCTACAGGATTCGAAATCGTTAATAGAGAAAACCTCTTTCTCTCTGAATTCAAGATAAAAAGTCCAAATAATTTTAAATTTCAATTCTACAAATTCGCTTATGTAGGATTCAGACTATTCTGAATGTTCTTAGTAAATCGCTCTGCTTTATTATTTTTTTATTATGAACCTATATTGTCCCACTGCTTTAGCAAACGGAAAAGTAAAATATACCTATACTATAGGTAGTTCACTGAATGATTGATGAAGAAGCACTTAATAACGACAAAAAACACCCGTACAGTGTAGTTTCTTAACAATTTTTAATAATAAATGTATTAAAACCTACAAAAAGTACTTAAATCCAATTCCGGAATTTTCGATATTGAGTGGTATCAATTCCGGAATTGTAATATCGGAAAATTCGTTCGGAATGCAAGCCCTAATCACTAAGCTAGCAGTAAAGAAAACAAAGTAGATCTTAGTATTCCATAAAACGGGACACTTCAAAGACATTCTGTTGAGCGAATCTACCTGCCATAGACGTTTTCTTTCGAAAACGATGACATCTTTAATCTAACATTACATTTCTGTTAAACTTCAGTTCAGACAAATGTAAAGTATGTAGTTCATCATTATTTCGTAACAAATCCTAGGTGAGGCGACAGCGGCTGGGAAAAGTCAATATACATAGATAGGATTAAGACTTAACCTATAAAGGGTTTTTTTTTGTGTTTTATTTGTATTCCACTTACAAAGTAAGTAAAAATACTGCCTAAAATGTAGCGTTTTAAAGTATCCTTCTTATTTTAATATTTAAACATACCGTTGGTAACCGTTAGGTTGGTATTGGTAATAAATGGTTGCCAAGTGTCATGATGGGATATAATTTTCGGCAATAATTTAGAAAACACACATAATATGTTTTGAATAGCCTAGTAAATACTCAGAAGGCTTTAATATAGAGTTTCTACAGCCACGTTCTCATGCAGTATCAAAAGTTATGCCACGCCGATTTCACGCCGATCACGCCGCCGCCGCCGGTCAAAAAATCATCGGACGCCGCCGCCGATGATTTTGCCATCGGCGCACATCTCTATTTTAGACTTAGACTTTATGCTCAAAATCAGGCCCATAGAACAACATATCAACCAGTCGTTGCTGCGTCGCTGGAGCATTGGTCAAGTCAAAAGGCATAGAAACAAACTGAAAGGTACCACGCGAAGGAATATAAAACGCCGTTTTACACCGGTCTTCTTCCTCAATAGGAATTTGCCAAAAACTCTTTGACAAGTCTAAACTAGAGAGATACTTCGCGTCACGCAGATTGTCGAGTATCTCAGAAATGTAGGGAATACTGTAAGCATCTTTGATGGTAACTGCATTCAATTTACGGCTATCTAAGCAGAATCTTTCCGGTTCCGGCTCTCGAATCGTAAACATCATAGTACTGTCGCTCCGTAAACTTTTCCAAAAATAAATAGTGTTTAGCCGCAGTCCTCACGGAAACTTACTTCTAATTGACAAACTAAGTGAAATAAAGTGGTGGAAATAGTAGTTGTCGAGCAAACATTGAAATCTACACAAATAAGTGAAAAGAAAACTGTGTGACTTTGAGGTTAAGTTTCTAAGCATAGTCAAACGAATGCTTTAACTGTCAGTGACGAATAATCGCCCAAGTGTCATCTCGAGTGTTGCAAGCAATTAAAATCGGCTTACCCCATTACTACCATTACGTTCCATTCTAAGCAAACAAAATAACAAATACAAATATGGAAGCCCAGTTCGAACTCTATTTCGAAAAAATGCAAAAAGAGATGCACGCTCAAACTGAAGTTATAACCACTAGAATAACGGAAAGTATCGACATAAAATTAAAGCCGTTAATAGAAGAGAATGATTAATTAAAGAAAAAAGTAGATCAGTTGGAAAAAAAAGTGGAATTCATGGAGAAAGAGAAGAAAAGTAACAATATAATAATACACGGGCTATGCGAAGGCGAAAAATCTATAACTGAGTTAATAAATCATGTCCAAGAAAAGTTCCTGACAGAGTTAAGTATATCATTAGAAGCTCTCGACATCAACAAAATCTATCGCATCGGTAAAAATAAGAAAGACGATAAACCAAGGCCAACACTTCTATCTTTTGTGAGTGGATGGAAAAAGACAGAAATAATGAGGAATAAGAATAAATCTAAAGAACTAACGCTCACTGAAGATTATTCCAAAGACATTTTAGAAAGAAGGAAGGCATTAATGCCACAACTAATGGAAGAGAGGAATAAAGGAAATGTTGCGTACATAAAGTATGATAAATTGATAGTGAAAGAAGCTACTAACACAAAAGAAAACAGGAAGAGGGAACTATCAATTTCCCCATCAAATAACTCGCAGCCAAAAAAAAAGCAAACCGCTACCCCACCAATTAATAAAAAAACAAACGCATTTGACCTGATGAGAGCTAGATCTAGCTCAAATTCCAGTGAATATGTGAGGCAGCGGTCATCAAATGGGCCGGACGATTCATCATAGCAACTACCACCAACAACCAAAACATCAGGTCCCAACCCGGCTGGTCCCCGTGGGACGTCAGACCACCACCCTCCAGCAAGTTTAAAACTAAAAACAAAACAACAAAAAACTACACAACAAAACCTTAAACCAAGAAACAATTTTAAAACAAATGAAAAACTTGTACGCAGAAAAACACCACAAAATTACATAACAACAGAGAAAACATTGAAAATTTGCACCTATAATGTACGATCTTTAGCATCAATAGAAAGATATATAGAGTTAAACAACGCACTTAGTAAAATAAACCATGACATAGTAGGATTAAGTGAAGTCAGAAGAATGGGCAGCAGTATAGAAGAGTACGAAAACTATATCCTCTGTTACTATGGAGAAACCAAAGGATTGAACGGAGTGGGGTTCCTAATAAAAAAGTATTTGAAAAACCAAATCACCAATTTCTTGGACTCTCAGAAAGAGTAGCATTGCTTCAACTTAACATAGAAGGGGTAGAACTTTCGATAATTCAGGTATATACGCCCACAGATAAATCAAGCGACGATGAAATCCAAAAATTCTACAACGACATAGACAAAGCTCACTCTCTAGCCGGCGACAAAATAATCGTCATGGGAGATCTTAACGCAAAAATAGAAGGAAGAAAATCTAATTATGGGCAAGTATGGCTACGGAGACCGAAACAAACGAGGGGGAAGACTCATAGACTATGCATTAGGAAACAAACTCTCCATAATGAATATCTTTTATAACAAAAGATCGAACAGAAGATGGACCTGGATATCACCTGACCAAAAAACCAGAAATGAAATAGATTTCATAATGACAAACCAACCAGCACATATCACTAATTTCGAAGTCCTGAATAATGTACTATTTCCATCAGACCACCGACTTCTGCGAGCAACATTTAACTTGAAAATCCCAAAAAAGAGTCGAAAAAACTTCCATTCTTCGTTTAAAAGCCTAAAGACAGAAGAGGAAATACATAGTTATATAAGATGCTTAGAGACAATACTAGGAAACAAAACAGAAGATACAAGTGTTCAGGATTACTACAATAACATAGAAAAGTCAATAACAGACAGCTTAACACAGAGGACCAACACGGACCACACAAAAATAAACAATATCTTTAGCGACAATACAAAACAACTTATAAAAGAACGCACAGAACTAATGTTTAAGAAAAACAAAGATCAAGACATGAAGAAAGAACTTACCCGGCTGTTCAAAGAAACAAAGAAATCTATAAGAATAGACTACGGGAATCACAGGAAAGAAGTAATAACAAGGAACCTAAAGAAACACAGAAGTACAAAGAGAGCTTTAAAAGAACTTAATCTAAACAAATCTTGGATACAAAAACTTGGACAAAACAAAGAAGAAACAAAAACTAGGAAGGACGTATTAAATCATGCTACAAACTTTTATGAAGAACTCTACAGAATGAAAGACTACAACCACATACAAGAGGAAACAAACACCCATAGCGAATAACGTAAACTTGTCAGTAAAGCAGATCGAAGAAAAAGAAGTGTATGAGCACATAAAACAGCTGAAAACCGAAAAAAGCCCAGGTCCAGACGTAATAACAAACGAAGCTCTAAAACATGGTGCACCAATTCTGCTTCAACATCTAACACATCTATTCAATATGGTACTTAATTCCGAAACCGTACCAGAGCAATGGTGTACATCTGACATAATATTGCTGTACAAGAAAGGCAATTCCTTAGACATCGGTAACTATAGGCCAATCAGCTTACTGGCGAGCATCTACAAACTGTTCTCCTCAATATCCAAAACAATTGACGACTCACAACCAAGAGAACAGGCAGGCTTCAGGGCAGGTTTCAGCACCACTGACCACATACAAGCACTAGAACAGATAATAGAGAAATATAAAGAGTTCAATAGAACCCTATATATCGCTTTTATAGATTATAGCAAGGCATTTGATAGCATCAATCACAGCGCAATCTGGAATGCATTGAAACAGCTTAGTGTCGACCAAAAATACATTAATATAATAAAGAATATATACGCGAAAAGCACTAGCCGAGTCAAGCTGGAGACAAGAGGAAAACAAATAAGGATAGAGAGGGGGGTCCGACAAGGAGATCCCTTATCACCCAAGATCTTTATCGCTGTCCTGGAAATCATATTTCAGAATCTCAAATGGGAATCAAAAGGCATTAACCTGGGGGGCCAGCTCATAAACCATTTGAGATTTGCAGACGACATAGTCATCATAGCCGAAACTGCAACAGAACTAAGAGAGCTTATAAATCAACTAGATGAAGAAAGCACCAAAGCAGGCTTACAAATGAACACAAATAAAACCAAAATAATGACAAACAGCAAACAAACACAAATAAATATCAACGGCAACGACATAGACTATGTAGACAAATATATATATCTAGGAAAGCAACTGTCCTTCACAAAAACAAACAATGAAGAAGAGGTAGAAAGGAGAGCTAACATAACCTGGAAGAAATTCTGGTCACTTCAAGAAATCCTGAAAGGCAAATACAGCTTAAACCTAAAAAAGATAGTGGCAGATACGTGCCTTCTACCGAGCCTGCTCTATGGGTGCCAAACATGGACTTTTACAGATAAAATAAAGAGAAAGATAAGAACCACCCAAAGAGCCATGGAAAGGAGCATGCTCAACATAAAAAAGACACAGAAAATAAAGAGTATGACTATAAGAGAAAAAACAAAGGTACAAGACGCACTAACTCAAGCCCTCAAATTAAAATGGCGATGGGCAGGACACATCGCACGGTATAAAGACAATAGATGGACAATAGTGGCAACCAAATGGAGAGGCCCTATTGGCAAAAAGAAAGTGGGAAAGCCATATAAACGATGGCTAGACGATATAAAAGAAACTGCATGGAAAGACTGGCTAAACGAAGCGGAAGACAGGCAAAAATGGAGACAGTTGGAGGAGGCCTACACCCGAAGAGGGGTCCAAATAAAATAAATTAAATAGTAAATAATATACATAAACTTAACACTAACTATTAGCTATAAGGACCTTACTAACCAATATTCAGAAACTTATAATGTAAAAAAATTTGGAAATAAAGGCTTTTTTATTTTATTTATTTATTTTAAGCAGAATCTCATTTCGCCATTTTTTTTAGGAGTCAACAGAACTGGGGACGACCAAGGGCTCTCGCAAGGTTCTACCACGTTTTCACGCAACATTTCATCAAGCTGAGTGTTTAGTATTCTTTGTTTTTCAGGAGACATTCTGTAGTATCTCTGTCGAACAGGAACAGCATTACCGGTATCTATATTGTGAGCAATTAGAGAAGTGCGCCCTAGGCCACGCTCTTCATATGAAATGTTACGAAACTGCGCAGTGATATGATCAGCCGTAACCTTTTGCTCAGGCGAAAGATGGTCATAGTCACATAAGTGTGTAGGTTGAGGGTCTAGTGATAGAGTCTAAATGATCAACATCCCTAGGCAAAATTACGGAATCTAGTTTTTTAGGACACAATTCAAATATTTTCCAGAAATCCATGCCTAATATCAAGGAATTTTCAACTTCTGGCACGACGTAGGCCTTCAAGATGTGGGTTTGGTCTAAGAACGAGACAGGCAGATTGATCATACCAATATTGTTTAGTCTATGCCTGCCAGCTGCGAATAAATTTATCGTATCTGTACTGTTGAGCTTAAAACCCGCATCCAAGAAAACTTTATGATAGTTATTACCTAGAATTGTATAACCACTACCCGTATCTAACAAACCATGTATAGTTTTACCATTGATCTGAACTGAGACATACGGTCTGCTATGTATATTATCTGAATCGTGGATTCTAGTGACTGAATAGCAAGTGAAAAATTTAGATATAAAGTTGAGCCAAGATTTCCACTCTGAATCACTAAAGTTTTCACTAGATTTTTTAGATAGATTATGTACACTACAATCCACTAAATTTAGTTTTTTGCACCTTTAGGGTTACAGGATTTACAATCAGGATAACGTACACCTTTGTTACCACATTTAAAGCGGTTTACCCTTGAATTGCCGACAGACATTTCATCGAATGTTATTTCGAAGACAACGTTTCAAGTATTTTCATTTCATCGACAAGTTATTCCGTCGAAGAATCGACACTAGTAAATTTAAATGGGGGACTTTGAATTAGTACGTGAGTTATTTTGTATATAGTTTATATCGTGGTATTTCCTTACGGGTTTTCTTATTTCATTTTGGATTGTATTTAATAAAATTTATTACGCGTAAAATTATTTCAATTTGTAATATTTCGTAATCGAAACTAAAAGCAGTCACGTCAGTCGGCTCACTCTGCGCGATTATAGCTATGTGGGAGTTTAAGATATAAAATTGTTTATCTGGACATACATACATAATTTTGAGAAAGCGGCAATTTTAAGTTTGCGCTCTAATTTTGAAGATATAATTTAACAAGGCTGACATTTTCATTTTGCCAAATTATAAATAGGTTGGTAACAATAATTTAAGCCGTTCATTTATGTGTAGGGTCGCAGTTCTAACCTAACCTAAACCTACTTTGAAAGCCGTTCGTTTCTGTGTGGGGTCGCAGTTCTAACCTAACCTAAACCTACTTTGATAGCCGTTCGTTTCTGTGTGGGGTCGCAGTTCTAACCTAACCTAAACCTACTTTGAAAGCCGTTTGTTTCTGTGTGGGGTTGCAGTTCTAACCTAACCTAAACCTACTTTGAAAGCCGTTCGTTTCTGTGTGGGGTCGCAATTCTAACCTAACCTAAACCTACTTTGAATGCCGTTTGTTTCTGTGTGGGTTCGCAGTTCTAACCTAACCTAAACCTACTTTGAAAGCAGTTCGTTTCTGTGTGGGATCGCAATTCTAACCTAACCTAAACCTACTTTAAAAGCCGTTCGTTTCTATGTGGGGTCGCAGTTCTAACCTAACCTAAACCTACTTTGAAAGCCGTTCGTTTCTGTGTGGGGTCGCAGTTCTAACCTAACCTAAACCTACTTTGATAGCCGTTCGTTTCTGTGTGGGGTCGCAGTTCTAACCTAACCTAAACCTACTTTGAAAGCCGTTTGTTTCTGTGTGGGGTTGCAGTTCTAACCTAACCTAAACCTACTTTGAAAGCCGTTCGTTTCTGTGTGGGGTCGCAATTCTAACCTAACCTAAACCTACTTTGAATGCCGTTTGTTTCTGTGTGGGTTCGCAGTTCTAACCTAACCTAAACCTACTTTGAAAGCAGTTCGTTTCTGTGTGGGATCGCAATTCTAACCTAACCTAAACCTACTTTAAAAGCCGTTCGTTTCTATGTGGGGTCGCAGTTCTAACCTAACCTAAACCTACTTTGAAAGCCGTTCGTTTCTGTGTGGGGTCGCAGTTCTAACCTAACCTAAACCGATTTTGATAGCCGTTCGTTTCTGTGTGGGGTCGCAGTTCTAACCTAACCTAAACCGACTTTGATAGCCGTTCGTTTCTGTGTGGGGTCGCAGTTCTAACCTAACCTAAATCTAAAATTCTTACAACAGAAAAATGTATAAATGTGTAGTACGACATATAAAAATGTCTTAAAGTAATACGTCCAACAAATGAATTGCAATGTTTAGTAGTTGTGCCAATTACAATAATTTGAAACGAATTAGCGATCAAGTAATATTCGTTGAATAGTATTTCTACGCAGTAAGAAAAATTGAAATAAATAGTATATGAAACAAAATAACGCCAAACAAAATTACTAGTACTAACGTTTCGATGAATCGTTGTCGATGAAATAATATTCGATGAAAAGTTTGTCGGCAAAACAAGGGTACACCATTTAAAGCAGATAGGGAAGTGTGGCTGTTTGCATTCTTTCAAAGTGTGTGTATCAGTGCGACACCTAGGACAGTACTTACGCAAGTTACTAGTAGTGTTGACATTATTTGAACTGTTTGCTGTTGCTTGTACAGCATTAGTAGTAGTAGGTTTTTCCTCTGTAGTTTTAGATTTGTTGTAGTTGTAAGAGCTCGAGTTTTTCTGTCTTTCATTTGAATTAGTATTTTGGTAGTTTTTATTTGTGTAGTAGTTATTATTTTTATGATATTTAGTGTAGGCAAATTCTGGAGCTAGAGTTTCAGAAGTCACCCTAGGCGGTTCATGAAACAAGGACAAGCGAGACTGAATGTCCTCATAGTTTGAGCAAAGGGTTTTTAATGTCTTTAGGTCCTTGATCTCAGGTGAAGCGGCTAGAGTGCTGGCATAACATGGCCGAATGCTGTGTAAGATAATTTCGAGTTTTTTTTCCTCAGACAACGGTTTAACCAATCGCGCGAACATGCCATGCATAATAGACAAGTAAATTGATATGTTTTCTTGTTCCCCTTCCGTACTAGATTTTATTTCATTAGTCAGGCGATAGTCGTAATTCCTCGGACTAAAATCTTTTTTTAATAGGCCGACGACATCGTCCCAACTCTGAAAACTTTCTTTATTGCAACGGAACCAATGTAATGCGTCGTCAGTGAAAATCTCGTAGGCAAACTTCAATACACGATCTTTTGATATATTCCTAACTTCTACGAATTCCTCAACTCTTTGAATGAAAGAAAAAACGCAGGCTTTTCCAGAGTACTTTAGTTTTGCTAAGTCAGAGGTCAGGTTACGATCACAGTGAAGCACCGCCGTGGGTTCAGGTTCCAAAACTGAGACTGCATTTGCATTTGAAGTTGATGCCGGCCTCAACGCCGTAATTTCTTTGTATTGGTTGTTAAAGGTAGTGCAATAACTCTTGTGCTGGTCAAATAACGCGGCACTGACGTTTGAGATACGTCTTAGTCTGTTATATGTATGATTTAGTAGATTTTTGGTACGGAAGACCAGGGTCTTATCAAATTTAGATTTGAGGGATGCTAGCATCGTTTGGGATTTTGTTAGACTGTCTTTAACAGCATCAAGGTCAACCGCAGGCTCTAAATGTGATTCCAAAATGTCCTCAGGAGGTATGGCCAATTTTACTATCTGGCTTCGGAGGTCCTGTACCGAACCAGTTGAACCACCTCTGAGAATCACCTCATATTCCAGCTCAGCTTTTTGTAGTGACAAATATTTAATTGGGTACGACATGTTTAAATCTTAAAGTAAAAGGTGTGTGTTTTGATTACAATTGATTAAAAAGCAGTTAGGTTTAGTTGCTAAGTAAGTGGAATGTGAGAAACAATAGAATTTTAAAATTATTTTAAATTAGAATAAGTCAAGTGTAAAGTGTTTTTTTTATTATTTATAACAAGAACAATGTGCTATAACTATGTGAAGTGAGAAACAGACCACGTACCAAACAACTGCTCAAATCAGACTTAAAAACTAGATGAATTACAAGTGCTAATATTAGAAAGCCACCAACACCAATGAAAACCAAGAAGAAAAAAAAGGCCAAGGACTTGCTTCAATAATGCACAGCTCAGAAATAACCAGTATGGGCCAATGTGACGTTTAGCGTCGCATGAAGTAGGTAGATTGCAAAATGAGACTGAAGAAAACTAACTTGTATAAATTTTACGAAGTATAATTTTAAAAAATAAAAACTAAAGGAAAGAGAAGGTCGTGGATCTTTTCTGAGCTGGCAATAACAAGTAGCGAAACGAGTCCTTGATAGGGGTCACTTCCCTGCACTACGTCGCAGAACGTCGCACTTGGAGGGAACCTTCCGGAACGTAGCGGAGCATGCGAGTTCAGGTTGGTAGGTTCCGACTCCAACCCCAGACTTGGTCCCTGGAATTCCGGTAAAATGGCCATTTCAAGAAAAGTCCAATTTTGTACAAGTGACTGCGACATCCGGATTTTAGGCCAAATTAATGTGCTAATGAGAAAGTAGGCTGGTATAGTAAACCCCAAAGAATTAAATGGTGATCAATGATGTGGCAGTCACAAGTAGAATCATCATTTTATATTTAAAACAAAGAAGAAAGTGAAGTTAAATTTACTAAATGTACTTCTACAACTAAAAGTAACTAAAAACTACAATTTGGCATGTAATTTTGCACATTTAAATTAGAATTATGCATAACTTTGATTATAATCTACAAGATTTTTATAAAGTGGGTAGACACATATTTCCAGAAGGTTCGAGAAGCTTGTTATTTCCAGCGTTATTTTTATAGGAAAATTACAGTTAATAAGCAGATAGTGATAGCCAAATGTACCCAGTAAGAACTAAATGAAAATGTGATGGCAAGAAGAAAATGATTCCTTAATTGACTACTATGAAAGTTACCTTTCTCTTAAAACTACAAAATATTCAAAACACTCACCCTATTTGGGGAAATACTGGAACTTAACTTAACACATTTAATATTAGAATAAATTTTACACCATACAAAAAATTTGTCACATCATGACTTGAAAATTGTATCTCTGTATTTAGTCGATTTGACCTCTCGCTGTTAGGGCCGTGGTAGGAATGTCGCGGACGCGTATGTGTCTCATTAGCTGGCCGGAGCACATCGCTTATCGCGAGCGGGTGACGTAGTCCTTTGTATTCGCATCTAGTTTTATCTAATAGCAAATGCAGTCATCAATTCTGTTTGTTCGCAGGTTTATTTTATGTTATTTATTCGTTTTTAAGGTTTTTGTATATTTTTTTAGATAATATGTATGAAATGTGTATTATAGTAATTTATAGTTATATTTAGGTTTTAGTTTATTTCTTATTTTATAGAATTTTAATTAAAAAAAACGGTAAACCGTTACACCGGTTCCACGTCCATTATAGGGTTTACTACGTTATATGTTAGTCTGTAAGGTATTTGAAATATGGGCCTTGTTGCTTGATTTAAAATGTTAAATAAATACCTCCCGAACCAAAAACCTCCCGAAAAAAAAGGTCTGACGCAATAAGGTTGAAATTTCGATTTTAATTCTTTGTGTCGGGGTCTTATAAATAAATAAATAAGACCCCGACACAAAGAATTAAAATCAAAATTTCAACCTTATTGCGCCAGAACTTTTTTTTTCGGGAGGTTACGATACCTTTGGTATATATGTGTCGAAGACCGAGGGTCCTAAAGGCGGTGGGCGCGTGGGGGTCGTACCTAGATGTATTACTTCAGAGCTAAACCAGTACGCTACCATGCTACCAGTGCATGAAATAAACCTTAGGACTCGTTAACCATACTAGTGCCTACTATATTTCAGAACTAAATGATGAAAAGAACTAATTGCTATTAGAATGTTGACTGGTCAAAATGAGAATGAAAAGATCACATGAAACCGTTCAAATCTTAATTCAAGTCAAGCTAGGCCGGCTCCAACCCTACGCCTCTGACATGAGAAGATTTAGCCCTATATGGGACCGGCAACCAACTCAAGATGGACAAATCTTTTCAAAACAACACATAACACATCCTTTCTTTATTTCACAAAAGTAAGCTTCTAATGAAACATAAGAAATCAAAATAACACTTGAAATAAAACACTTAGCTAAATGGTTAAAGAACGCGGGATTCTATAAGCTATCAGAATAATCCTTCAGGTATAAGCCTTCAGGAACGTGGCGAGTTAGGCACGAGGTTGGCTAACGAGTACGTCCGATCTCTAGCGCGGCCCGATCAAGAAGAACTACCAGCGGCGGAGCTTCTCCGCTCCCGCCTCAGTCAAGTTGGCAAACCTGCTCGACCAGTCTACCAACATACCGACAAAAACGCCAACTCGTGCTTACGCTCACCCAAGAGAAACCTCTTGACGTTCCAAAGCCTTCTACCTGTCATTTTAGTTCAACAACACGCCAATAGATGGCGTTACTCTCTACGCAACTTTATTTCAACAATGCGCCAATAGACGGCGTTACTCTCTACGCAACTTTATTTATTTCGTTACAACCAAATAATACGTAGCTCAACATTGCTAATCGATTTTATACAGGCGTCTAAAATAATGAACTATAACGCTGCAATACGTCTTTCTGGTGTCAGGTTCCGACATATGAATAAGATTCATAATTGTTTGTTTTATATGTACTTTGAAAAGGACAACGGGACTCAGGAGGTTATAAGTGATATGAGTGGAATATTGATAGTTTTAATACCGGGGGTTGCTGGCACCGAGCTGCTTACGCCCGATGCCACAAAGAGGTTATACCCGCCCTCATTTTTAAACTTGATTCTCAACCGTTACGACCCGAAAAATTTGGCCAAGTTGATTGCCAATGAGTATTCCGTCGGACTCCCCATCAAAAGATACCCGGTGCCAGTGTACGAGGTGTTCGTTTCACATTTAAAAAGTAAACACAAATTTAAACAAATCTCCTCTGTGGCGGACATAAAGCGACACGACGGCCGATACCTATACCTGCTAGGTTGGGATTGGCTCACCAGCCACTCTAGCGCCACTGCCGCACTCAATCAATTGTTCTCGACGCCCGTGGTGCAAGCCATAGCCAGACTCATCGCCATAGGCCACTCGTCGGGCGCCTTGGTCGCGGCCCATCACGCGGGTCGGTATGAGATGTCCTTTCACCAAATTGTCGGGGTGGACTCTCCGTTTGGAGGCAGTACTTGTGCGCCCAGTAAGCTCGTGCATGGCAGCGAGGACGACACCTTTCAACCACCCGACCTGAATCGCGCGCAGATACGCCAACTCTTGAACGCCGACAACAACCTAATTCTATACGAACTGTGCTCCAAAGAGGCTCTGGACGGTTTCAATACCAACACTCCAAATATCGAATTGGCAAAATTGAATGCGGCAAAAGAATTTGTCGCCTATTGTTCTCGCGCCAAGTGCGCCATGCATCAAATTCTCCCACAGGGCTCTAGTACAATGAAAACACCAGGCCACGTGACAATTCATTCAATAAACACCACCGCTAGACAAGCGTTTCTTTTAAACGATCCCAATGTAATCTCTTTGATATATCGTGTCCTAAATTTATAACCTCCCTCTTTTCCAAAGTACATACCTTAAAAACACGCAACATCCGCGTCAAAAACGTGGATGAGTCGTACACATCACAGGCGTGCTCGGTGTTTCAGAAAATCGGCATGAATCATCGACTGCGCTGGGAAGTTAGTCCGACGTCGTGCCACAGCGAGTTCGATAGGGACGCTAGTGCCGCACAAAACATACTGATCAAACATACCAAATCTACCATTTGTATGCCAAGGCATCGTACCACCCAAAACCACCAAATAATTTACCCGCCAACGATCTCACCTATCTGAAATAGAATAGAATAGAATAGAATAGAATAGAAGCCACAGCCGATTCGCAATTTAAAATGCAAGACTATACCGATTTATTTTCAAAGGCTACCCAGCTCGCCGAGATGATTGATAAATGCAACTTGGATTATAAACAGTGCGCCGAACAGTTGGCGACCGCGATCGTGGCCGTCGAGGAGACGTGCTGTACTTGCAAACGAATCAACGCCCAATGCTCGGTTATCGCGCACAGCATGTCCGCCTGTACAAACACCCTGGACCGAATATTGCACCAAGCGATCCCGATGTCGGTCAAGATCAACGCCGATACGTAGACTGGATAGAGAGCTCAATGTTCTGGAAAGAGGTCCCGGCGCCGGAAACTGCCGATTCCTCATTCAACAACATGGACACTGACCCTGAGTAAGATGGCACACTTGCCCGCCTGGATAGAACAACACGCGAGCAATGCTCTGCGGCGAAGTAAGCCGCTCAACGAGCTTTTTGAAATGTTCAAAGACGACCGTCGGAACACGCGAATTCTAAACGAAAAGTTAAAGTTTCTACATGTGACCACCAACACCATGCAGAACCCCCATGCCTTTTCACCACTGCTGCCCTATCATATAGAGTTAGTGAACGGCGCCACGTTTGGTATCGCGCGGCCCGTGATCGCATCGCTGCCCGAGAGTAAGCTGTTGGTACTTAGGAATCCCATTTTCGCCGCTTCCATGCCCGGCACCCAGTTCCACATAGAGCCCGTGCTCCAACAGTGCCCGGTCCCGGAGGAGGAGGAGGTTGCCTCCAACAGCGATCAGTACATTAACATTACTTACTGTTTGTGGCAAAATAACAACAGCATGAGCTCCCTAGCTCATGAATGCAGCGGCTACTGCATAACCAAGCCTCTGATCGATGCTACCAGAGCATGATGTACTTCGCTTCACTGTTCTATGTATAAAAGATGCCCATCCAGGGCGAAAACCAGCCAGGAAATGATCTCAAACCATTCTGTCCCTGGGATGACACAATCAAAATAACAGTAACTAATGAAGTTCATGGAATAATTTTATATGCAAGTATAACCCAAAGAAATAAATCATATTCAATTATTTGAATATATTTCAACCTATTTTGTATTTATAAATTAAGTTTTTGATTTAAATATTTATTAATATTATTCCATACATTTAGGATTTAATTTGAAGTAGCAACACCATCAGCTTCAATTTGTTTCTTATTGGCTGAATGCCTGTCATGTTTATTGTTGCTACATCAAAGACTTCCTTGCCATAGAACAAAACTACCCTATATTCGAGACAATCCTAAAAACGTTAAACTGAGCTAACCATACAAAGTGCCGTGTCACAATATATATTTATATATTCACATTTTATATTTGGAATAGGGCGCCTTATTCGTCAGTACCCTTGGCTACGGCCTACACTGCGGAGGGAGGCAATCACACAGACACTAGGGTTTGCCATACCTCGGTTTTGTCGGCCGAACGTTTACAGCTTAAATTAGGGTCCCTCTCACACACACTCCTCCCTGTAAAGATAGAGGTTCGCCTCTAGATTTACACATTAGAATAGGGACATTGGGGTAGAGTTAGGGTAGAGTCATTATTTGGGTGTTAGGGTTATTTATTATTTTTTTCTTTATTATTACTTATTCTCTCACATATATTTTGGTTACACACAGTGTTAAAATCATTAGAGTGTTAACTGTTTTAAAATACAGAATAAAATTAAAGTCTAGTTTCAGTAACATATGGATG
This sequence comes from Cydia splendana, assembly GCF_910591565.1. Lineage (NCBI taxonomy): Eukaryota > Metazoa > Arthropoda > Insecta > Lepidoptera > Tortricidae > Cydia > Cydia splendana. The sequence goes on from NW_026946893.1 coordinate 1,522,434, forward strand.
GGTTACTGAGGCTCGTACATTAGATATGATTTAAAGGTACATTATTTACATTATTATATTGGGTTAGATAGGGGAACAAAGTTATTTGAGGACATACTAAATAATTTTGTTATAGGGAGCTAGTGACAGGCGAAGCAGTTCACTAGAGACAATTTGAGCTTTTCTATATCGGGGTAACTAAGAGTATTAAATCATGTTTAATAGACGATTGCTTCAGTATTCCATACATTTATAGTAAGAATATTCAGATGAGTTTCTTGGCGTTTCTTCTTGTCTGAAAATAGGTTCCGAAACGCAGATAAAAGTAAATATTACATAGTGCTTAGGAATACCTATTAAAAACAAAACAAAATAAAATAGGTATTATTTAGTTTAGAGACCCGTCTTCATCCGAGGCGTGACAGTTGATAAAGTATGTTTGTACGTATTAATATTTGCATCATTTACATATAAATATTTTCCTTTAGCTAGGTTAGTGAAGGGATATAAAAGGAAAATTATGTTTAAATTACAAACAACAAGGGCTTATACTACTGTTCACGGTAACTGGTCACGGTAGGGCTCGGTAGGAGATAAATTCTAAAAAATATAATTTATTATTTATTTTTCATATGATTTTATTTTTCATACGATAGTGTTATAATATGGAAATATAGTAGCAATATTTACAATTACATAGGGTATTTTAGGGGTAATATTTTAAATCCAAATCTAATCAGTCTGCACATAAAAGACGATGGGTACTAAGGTTCACAACGTATTAATTTCACTAGACGATCACATGGCCAAATTAATCTATTTTTCTTAATTTATAATCCATTCTGGTTGAGTTTTATTAAAGTAAATTAGCTAGTAGAGGGTAAAGGTACAAACCCTAAAAATATAAAACCTATATATTTGCGTCAATATGATAACTATGATAAGTTTTGGCCTAGAACTTTATAAAAAAATGATTTTGAATAAAAAATATTTTTTTCTGTTTATATTTGTGTTTTATTTTGCACTATCATCATATTGTAGGCAATGGTTGTAGGTAATTTGCCCAAATGGCTTTTGATGAATCGTTATTTAACTAAGCAAATCATTTGCTTCATAATTATTTGACAATATGATATTTGCCTTAGCAAATCATTTGCTACACAATTATTTACCACATAAAATTTGACAATATATTATGTTATTTGCCTTAGCAAATCATTTGCTACACAATTATTTACCACATAAAATTGGACGTAATAAAATTTTGCAATATAAAAATGTAGCGAAATAAAATTATGCCAAGGATTGGTTTGCGAAATAAAACTTCGGCGAAAAGTTGGTTGCTAAATGAAATTTAACGAAACATAATTCGGCAAAAAGGCAGTACACCGGTGCAAGCGCATATTGCTTGCTCTTAGAGTTGGTCAAAGACGCCTAGTCTTAGTAAGATGGCATATAGTACAGAAATTGGGACCGGTTCCGCCGTGGCGGGGTGGCCCAGGAGTTCAAGGCGTTAGCCCGGATTGCTAAAGACGCCGGTTCGAATCCGGCCTTCACCAATGGAGGGCTTCGTCACTTTTTCTTTAATATTATGAGATGTATTTCAGTTTATAATTTATATGTAGTAGTGTGACTACTTAAAAAAACACCAAAGTTGTACCTATTCTTATGTTTACATGTAAAATAAAATAATTATTTCTTCTTTTTTCTTTTGGCACCGGTTATTTAGTTTCTGTAGATTGTCCTGCTTTGCAGTATAGGCCTCCCCAAGATTTCACCATGTCAGTCGGTCTCTTGCTATTCTCATCCATGTTGTTCCTGCTATTTTTTTTATGTCATTCTCCCATCTACAGTATTGACCACCATATTTCCTCTTATTGTACTTTGGACACCAATCCATCACATCTTTGGCCCATTTGTCTTTGTTTGTTCTTATAATATGGCCTGCCCGGGCCCAGTTCCATGTAAATTTTTTGATGCAGTGTTTTATATCAGTAATTTTTGTTCGCTGCCTTATTGTTGTAAGTGCTATCCTTGTAATGGTTTACCGTTATTTCTAATTAAAATTCTATAAAATAAGAAATAAACTAAAACCTAAATATAACTATAAATTACTATAATACATATTTCATACATATTATCTAAAAAATATATACAAAAACCTTAAAAACTAATAAATAACATAAAATAAACCTACGAACAAACAGAATTGACGACTGCATTTGCTATTAGATAAAACTAGATGCGAATACAAAGGACTACGTCACCCGCTCACGATAAGCGATGTGCTCCGGCCAGCTAATGAGACACATACGCGTCCGCGACATTCCTACCACGGCTTTAACAGCGAGAGGTCAAATCGACTAAATACAGAGATACAATTTTCAAGTCATGATGTGACAAATTTTTAGTATGGTGTAAAATTTATTCTAATATTAAATGTGTTAAGTTAAGTTCCAGTATTTCCCCAAATAGGGTGAGTGTTTTGAATATTTTGTAGTTTTAAGAGAAAGGTAACTTTCATAGTAGTAAATTAAGGAATCATTTTCTTCTTGCCATCACATTTTCATTTAGTTCTTACTGGGTACATTTGGCTATCACTATCTGCTTATTAACTGTAATTTTCCTATAAAAATAACGCTGGAAATAACAAGCTTCTCGAACCTTCTGGAAATATGTGTCTACCCACTTTATAAAAATCTTGTAGATTATAATCAAAGTTATGCATAATTCTAATTTAAATGTACAAAATTACATGCGAAATTGTAGTTAACATGCATTAATAATGTTTTTAGTTGCTTTTAGTTGTAGAAGTACATTTAGTAAATTTAACTTCACTTTCTTCTTTGTTTTAAATATAAAATGATGATTCTACTTGTGTTGTTGTTGTTGTAAAATAAAACGACGAGTTTGGTTCGAATGGAAAAAATGACTGCTTTATTAGCTAAGATTTGTTTCTTACACGTTGCGCATAGATGGCGCTAGTAGTTACACAGTTATGCATATTTTGATATTTACAACACCCCCACTCAAAATATATCTTAAAATAACTAAATAAATGGCAAAACAAAATAAAGGTTGCCGCTACACTCTTACAATGCCTAAGGCATCCATAAATTTGTAATGCTTAACAGTGCATAAACTTTTTGTAAGTAAATCAGCTGGCATATCAGCAATACTTTATTATAACAATATCTTTTGTTATCAGGTCTCTACAATAATGAAATCTTACATCAATGTGTTTAGTTCTGTTATGAAATACAGGATTAACTAACAATTTGTGGGCACTTTGATTGTCATTGTGCAAAGTAATTTTATACATTTTCTTTGTGATTTCATACTGTAAGTTTCTTAAATATACCGCCTCCTTACAGGCTTCTGAAATGCTAACATATTCAGCTTCGGTACTTGAAAGCGATATACATTTTTGTTTACTACAGCTCCAAGATATGACCGATCCAGACATTGTAAAACAAAACCCTGTGTATGATTTCCTATCATTAATATCACTACACCAATCTGAATCTACAAAGCCCTGAATATTGACATTACCATTTTTACAATATCTTAAACCTATATTTTTAGTTTTCTTTAAGTATCTTAGAACTCTTTTTGCATAAATCCACTGTTCTTCATTATTACAGTTATTAAATTGACTAAGATATGATACAGAATAAGCTATGTCAGGTCGTGTTAAGACCGCTAGGTACATTAAGCTACCTATAAGCTGTTGGTAGGGATTTTGACAGGATGTAACATTTTCCTTCTTACTCTTCAAATTTGCCTCCATTGGAGTATTTGCTGTCTTACATTCTGACATATTGAACTTCTTTAATATCTGATCAATATATTTTTCTTGACTTAGAGTAACAATATTATTTTTTGTATCAAATTTAACTGACATACCAAGACATTCTCTGACTCGACCCAAGTC